>NC_090439.1:234081316-234384208 GCF_031143425.1 Pleurodeles waltl
ATGTAACACCTAGCAGTGAGCCTCAAAGGTTCAGGCTTCGTGTTACAATGCCCCAGGGCACTCCAGCTAATGGAGATGCCCGCCCCCTGGACACAGCCCCCACTTTTGGCGGCATGATTAGGGATGTGCCCCCCTCCCTTCAGGGAGGAGGCACAAAGAGGGTGTAGCCACCCTCAGGGCTAGTGGCCATTGGCTACTAACTCCCCAGACCTAAACACACCCCTAAATCGAGTATTTAGGGGCTCCCCAGAACCTAGGAAACTAGATTCCTGCAACCTAAGAAGAAGAGAACTGCTAAGCTGAAAAACCCTGCAGAGAAGACAGAGACACCAACTGCTTTGGCCCCAGCTCTACCGGCCTGTCTCCCCACTTCTAAAGACACTGCTCCAGTGACGCTTTCCACAGGGACCAGCGACCTCTGAATCCTCAGAGGACTGCCCTGCATCTAGAAGGACCAAGAACTCCCGAGCACAGCGGCCCTGTTCACTAAAGACGGCAACTTTGAAACAAAGGAGCAACTTTGAAACAACTTGCGTTTCCCGCCGGAAGCGTGAGACTTGATAGTCTGCACCCGACGCCCCCGGCTCGACTTGTGGAGAACAATCACTTCAGGGAGGACTCCCCGGCGACTGCGAGACCGTGAGTAGCCAGAGTTGCCCCCCCTGAGACCCCACTGCGATGCCTGCAGAGGGAATCCCGAGGCTTCCCCTGACCGCGACTGCCTGCTTCTAAGAACCCGCCGCCTGGTAGGGACACTGCACCCGCAGCCCCCAGGACCTGAAGGATCCGAACTCCAGTGCAGGAGTGACCCCCAGGAGGCCCTCTCCCTTGCCCAGGTGGTGGTTACCCCGAGGAGCCCCCCCCCCCCCCCCCGCCTTGCCTGCCTGCATCGTTGAAGAGACCGCTTGGTCTCCCATTGATTTCAATTACAAACCAGACGCTTGTTTGCACACGACACCCGGCTGCCCCGTGCCGCTGAGGGTGTACTTTCTGTGTGGACTAAACTCTTACTCCCCCCCCCCCCCCCCCCCCCAGGAACTGTTGAAAATTGCACTGTGTCTAGTTTTAAAATAGCTATATGTGATTTATGCGACAACTGTATATGCTATTTTGCTAATTCAAAGTTCCTAAAGTACCTACCTGCAATACCTTTCATTTGAAGTATTACATGTAAATCTTGAACCTGTGGTTCTTAAAATAAACTTAAGAAAAGAGATTTTTCTATACAAAAACCTATTGGCCTGGAATTGTCTTTGAGTGTGTGTTCCTCATTTATTACTTGTGCGTGTACAACAAGTGCTTAACACTACTCCTTTGATAAGCCTACTGCTCGACCACACTACCACAAAATAGAGCATTAGAATTATATCTTTTTGCCACTATCTTACCTCTAAGGGGAACCCTTGGACTCTGTGCATACTATTCCTTACTTTGAAATAGTGCATACAGAGCCAACTTCCTACAAGGGTGGAAAAGAAGAGTCCCTGGTTAGTCGAAGACTGCAGAAATGCACTCTAAGAAGATGCTAGCGGGTTCCTACGTGATGCAAAAGATGTCCCACGGCATGAAGATCATCGCAGATGAGATTTCGTGTTGGAAGGTGCCAACAAGCCTTGGCTACGCCAAAAGTGCCTTTTTCATCACAATGGCGCTGGATGGACACAGGAGGAACAAGGGGGCCTCAACTCTGTGTGTCAGCACTTCAGAGAGCCCTCAGGATGCCAGCCAGCACCCCCAGAAGCCGCAAGATCCGGGTTCAAAGGAGGTGCAAAACGTGGTTGCTACAGCACAACAAAAGAAGGTCCCATGCTGCCGGAGAACAACTCAGCTAGTTGAGTGTCGGGTGGAGTGCTGGGGACCTGGGCTAGGCTGTGCACAAAGGAATTTTGCAAAGAGGCCTCAGGAGGCAAAGAAGACACAATACCCAGGGGTACCGTCGTTCTCAGGGAAGGCAAGGTCTTACCTCCTCCAAATTGCATCAGCAGGACCTCAGGACAGTCTATGTCGATGATGTCCACCCTCTGTGTCCTTAGGAGCACGCTCGTCGCCGTGAGAGGAGTCCCAGGGTACCAGCTGTCACCTTGGAAGGTGCCAGCTTGGAGCAGGGGAGTGACTCCATCACTCCACAGGAGATTTCTTCGGTACTTCTGGTGCAGGATGAAGACCGGGAGTCTCCAGAGCATGCACACCACGGAAACTGTTGCAGTTGCTGACTTGGAGCTGAGGTTGTTGAAGAAAAGTGTCTCTTTTAGACACTTTGTTGCAGTTACTGCATTTCTTGGAGCAGGCTGTGGTTGATCCGAGGCCAGAAGAGTCTGAAGTTGTTGCAGAGAATTCCTGAGGGAAACTTGCAAGCAGAATCTGAAGAGAACACACAGGATAGACCCTAAATAGCCCTGAGAGGGGGATTGGCTACCTTATCAGGTATGGACCTGTCAGGAGGGGTCTCTGATGTCACCTGCTGGCACTGGCCACTCAGAGGCCTCCAGAGTGCCCCCACACCTTGCAAAGCAAGATGGCCGAAGTCTGGGACACACTGGAGAGGCTCTGGGCACCACTCCTGGGGTGGTGATGGACAGGGGAGTGGTCACTCCCTTTCCTTTGTCCAGTTTTGCACCAGAGCAGGAGAGAAGGGTTCCCTGAACCAGTGTAGATTGGTTTATGCAAGGAGGGTACCATCTGTGCCCTTCAAAGGATTTCCAGAGGCTGGGGGAGGCTACCCCTCCCCAGCCTGTAACACCTGTTTCCAAATGGAGAGGGTGTAACACCCTGCTCCCAAAAGGAATGCTTTGTTCTGCCTTCCTGGGACTGGGCTGTCCAGACTCCAGGAGGGCAGAACCCTGCCTGTGAGTTGGCAGCAGCTGTAGCTGCAGTGCAAGCCTCAGAGCTGGTTTGGCAGTTCTGAGGGTCCATGGTGGAGCCCCCAGGATGCATGGAATTGGCTCCCCAATACTAGATTTGGAGTGGGGGGGGACAGTTCCATGATCTTAGACATGTTACATGGCCATATTTGGAGTTACCATTGTGAAGCTACATATAGGTATATATATAGTGCACATGTGTAATGACATCCTTGCACTCACAAAGTCCGGGGAACTGGCCCTGAACTATGTGGGGGCACCTTTGCTACTAACCTTCAGCAAGTGAAGGTTAGACATATAGGTGACTTATAAGTTACTTAAGTGCAGTGAAAATGGCTGTGAAATAATGTGTGCGTTATTTCACGCAGGCTGCAATGGGAGTCCTGTGTAAAGGTTTGTCTGAGCTCCCTATGGGTGGCAAAGGAAATGCTGCAGCCCATATGGATCTCCTGGAACCCTAATGCCCTCGGTACCGAGGTACCATATACTAGGGAATTATAATGGTGTTCCAGTGTGCCAATAGAAATTAGTAAGTGAAGTCACTGGCCTACAGTGACAAATTTAAAAGCAGAGAGAGCGTAAGCACTGAGGTTCTGGTTAGCAGAGCCTCAGTGACACAGTTAGGCACTACACAGGCATACACATTAGGCCATAAATTATGAGCACTGGGGTCTTGGCTAGCAGGATCCCAGTGAGACAGGCAAAACATACTGACATAGGTTTTATCTATGAGCACTGGGGTCCTGGCTAGCAGGATCACAGTGACACAGTAAAAACACACTGACACACATTCACAAACAGCCCCCCCCGCACCCCCCTGCCCCCCCACCCACCCCCAACGACGGCCAATAAGGCTAACCTTGGCCAGTTGAGCCTTTATTGTCTAAGTGGTGATAAGTGGAGAGTAGATCTGCAATACAGTGGTTACTCCCTTTATCATCCACCATATGGTTGCTTCCCTGTGGGGATGTAAACCACCCTGTTTGCAGATTTTTACCTAACCAACAGTGTGAGTGTAAATTCTCAGAGTTCCTATGAGTATGTTTTAAAGTTGGGTAGTGGGATTGGTCCACTGGGCCTATGTCCAATGCAGGAAATGCTAGACAGGGATGCTGTCTCAATAAAGCCATAGCTGGGCAAAACTTTGTCCATATGGCTGTAAGAGAGAACAGGGTTGCTGTTTCTCTTGAGTTGGAGCAGGGCAGGGCTGCTGTCGTATAAGCTCCACAGGTGTTCTAAGCTCTAAGTGTTTAGAGGCAGTGCAGGACTGCTGCACTAAAGTTTCTCTGGGAGGGTTGGAGGGATGCTCCATATTTACTAAAATGGTGCAGTGTTGCACATCTGAATTAGTAGTTCCATAGAAAGTGACTTTTACCTCTGGGATTCCAGCTGTGGTAGCTGATGGCACCTTTGATACAGGTTCCACCCCAGAAGAGGGTTCTCCCACCACAGGAATGACATCCTTAGTGGCAGGGTGGGGAAGGGATACTTTGATACCTTTCTTACCTGTTGGTGGAGAGGAATCCTGAGATTTCAGGCCTTTTTCTCTCCTTTGCTTTTTCATTTCACCAGAAATGAGAGGAAGCAATTCCTCAGGGATACCCAGCATGGATGGATGCATGGGTACTAAACTCTACCTCAGCTCAACCTGAGGCCTCTAGGTCATTCCCTAAGAGACAATCCACAGGTAAGCTAGGTGATACCACCACCTGCTTAGGGCGAGATTAAGTGGAGTTATTGACACCAGTAACTTGGTACTTCTGTCCAAGGAGGTGTTGTGCAGGTGACACCAGGTTTTCAGTCACCAAAGTAATACTGGAAGCTGTGTCCCTGTAGGCCTGGGCCTCAACACCACGTATTAAGATTGACTGCCTGTACTTATCCATGTTAAGGGGACAAGCAGCCAAGGTGGCAAGGCCAATGCCACCAGGTGTGACTGTCTACCCCAGTTTCTATTATGGTCCCAAAAGTGAACCTAACTACACCTTTAGTTTGACTATTGCCAGTAGTCCCACCACTATTACCACTACTGCTAGGGGCACTAGAGTCTATTGTCTTAGTGGTGGTAGGCTCAGGGGCTTTACCTGTGCAGGACATATCCCCTGGCCAATGGCCTTTATTTCTACACACATAACACCAAGGCTTTTTCTGATTGTGTGAAGAGTTTGAAGAAGATGAAGACGTTTTATCCCCACCCCTGAAGAGTGTTTAGGATTTGAAGAAGGATCTTTATGTTTACTTTTATCCCCATGCTTGTCCTGAGATTTTTCACCATCTTTCTTCTTGCCATCCTTGTCACTCCCTGTATGAGCTTTTCTGCTCACCCTTGTTCTGACCCATTTGTCTGCCTTCTTTTCCAATTCTTGGAGAGAGGTCAGATGTGAGTCCACAAGATACTGACACATAGACATATAGGTGACTTATAAGTTATTTAAGTGCAATGAAAATGGCTGTGAAATAGTGTGTGCACTATTTCACGCAGGCTGCAATGGCAGGCCTGTGTAAGGGTTTGTCTGAGCTCCCTACGGGTGGCAAAAGGCTCTGTGAGGCTTTTGTTTTATTTATTAGAACATTCTGCCCTCTAGTGGTGGATTGTGCTTATAGCCCACTGTAGTATACCGGCCATTAAAGTCCCTCTCCCTTGTTAAAAACCCCTGCCTTTGGCTCGGGCCTTTAACACTGGAGCAGGCCTTTCATGGCCGGTATAGCCTGCTACAATGGGCTGTAAGGCTATAGTGAGATGATTACCGGGCGGCGACCAATTTAATTGCCCCTCCCTACTACCATGAGCTGAGAAGCGGCTTACCATCCGGCTTCCTCCTGGGCCATTTTCTGTTGGGCAGCTGTGACAACCTCGCCAGGCTCCTTCTGCACTCCAGCATAACCTCGCTTTCACGTCTTCAGTCTCTCCACGGGCTAAGATGGTCGCCTCACCACGTATAATCATTCCTCTTGTCACAGCACATTAATGCTGGGCGGCTATCCAGAATTGTTGCAGTCATCCATTCCAGGGCCAAGGGGAGCACAGCTTAACTGCTGGTAGGACAGGGAAGGAGCTCACCAGAAAGACGCCATGCACTTCTCCCACAACAGTGAGCAATTTTACGAAAGGAGCATTAAAGAAGGCAAGCAGTAGGTTATGAAGTGTCTGTAGGGGTCATAGACTGCAACCATGTGTTTGGGCTGAGTGAGGCTATGTTCTAAATTACACAGAGCAGCAATGTTTTAATGGTTTTGATAAATCCAAATCAGATCTGAATTAAGGCTCTCCCTTTTTACTGTTATTCTTACAGATAAACGCAGACAGAAAATCACTACTTTTCTGTCTGTGCTTATTTTTAAATAGATGAGAACAAGTACTTATGTTGAATCATTCTTACTACTGTCAACCACGAGTGTCAGGTCAACTGTGCAGGTTGTCAAGGTACGGAGTTAAAAAAACAAAAAAAAATTATTTACTGCAGTTTTACCACTGTTTAAGCTATTCTACAATGACAATTTTTCCTGACTGTATTGTACTTTATAAGACTGATCACTGTTTGTTATTCGAGTATATTTTTATCAGTTAAATACGTTTGGAAACATAGCCATTGCACCGTCTCTGAACACAAACTAAATATGGATAAATACAAATAAAATGAGCAACAAATACATATGGATAAATGCAAATGGGAATATTAAACTGTGTACCACAAACCCGAGAACCCTAATCTTAATGCAGCCTGCAGTTGTGATCTGTTTGCGGTCCTTTGGTCAAAGGTCTAGAATGGTTGCTTTTCATTCTTCTTGGAGCAACACACACTATATTGTAATAATATCAGGGCCACTTAGAAACACTTCTCAAGTCTGGTGCTGAGCACTGTATAAAACAGTGAAATATTAAACCTAATATGTGCATTATTAGAAACATTTTGAAAATGTTTTTTGTTTTTCTTTTAGGTCGTTTAAGTCAAATTGGTTTAAAGGAAGGATTTGTTTCTGCTGTAAAAAATATAAGCTCTGTTATAAGTACATTCATCAGTCATGCAAAAGAAGAAGGTAAGTGAAAGATAGTTTTAACTTGAACTGGCACTTGCTTAAAATACTAAGCATTTTATTCTTTGCACATTTGTTATTCATGAGCAATGCATTGGCCTTACTGTCCTTAATCCTGAATACATTGCTTTCAATATGGAATTTACATTTTTGAAAAGAGACCTAAATAATACAAGAGTATGAAATATATTTTATTTAGGAGAAACAGAGCAGCCCCCCTTTTAACCTTCTCACTAAAGAAACATAAAGCACGAAATGTTTCTCATAGGCATTGTACTTTAATTGATGAAAAATGGTAGTGTTCTGTAAGGATTGTAAAAGCAGTACTATCCCAGAATGGCCTGCAGGGTTAATTAGTTAGCTAATTAGTTTTTTGTGCTTCAAAGATGAATTATCTTTGAATAATGCTGGGTCTGTATAGGTCAATTCACCACATTTTCTACATTACTTAACATCTTTTGGTGTTAGCCATTGGATTAACTCTTTTTTTCCATGAAGATAGACGAGCCCCCTTTGTTTAAATCACATGTTGTGATGAGGTTTTAAAAGGTTTAAAAATGCTTCCTTCATATGTTGCCACAGTGACCCTCAGTTTGGTACTGACACCTCGTGTGCTCCATTGGAACCTATATGTAGGAAGTTGGCTCTGTATATACTATCTCAAAGTGAGAGAGAGTGTGCACAGAGTCCAAGGGTTCCCCTTAGAGGTAAGATAGTGGTAACATTAGATCATTCTAATGCTCTATTTTGTGGTTGTGTGGTGGAGCAGTAGGCTTATGAAAGGGTAGTGTTAAGCGTTTGTTGTACACACACAGGCAATAAATGAGGAAAACACACAAAGACTTAACTTCAGGCCAATAGTTTTTTTATAGAAAAAAATATATTTTCTTAATTTATTTTAGAACCACAAGTTTCAAGATTTGAGTTAAGTACATAAAATGTAAGGTACTTAACACAGGCAAGTATAGAACTTTGATTCAAAACAGTCGTACACACAGTTTAGGTTAAAATGGCAATAAGCTATTTTAAAAGTGGACTCAGTGCAAAAATCAAAAGTTCCTGGGGGAGGTAAGTTTGGTTAGTTTTCTCAGGTAAGTAAAGCACTTACACAGTCAGTCTCCTGGGCATAGGCAGCCCACCGTTGGGGGTTCAAGGAAACCCCAAAGCCACAGCACCAGCAACACAGGGCCGGTCAGGTGCATAGGTCAAAGGAGGGCCCAAAACAGATAGGCGTCTATGAAGAACAGGAGTGCTCCGGTCCTAGTCTGCTTACAGGTAAGTACCTGCATCCTCTGGAGCAGACCAGGGGGGGTTTTGTAGAGCACTGGGGGTGGGGGGACACAAACAAGCCCACAAAACACACCCTCAGCGGCACAGGCGCAGCTGGGTTCAGTAGGCAAAGTAGGCGTCGGGTTTTCTATTGAAAGCAATGGGGTGACCCGGGGTTCACTTAGGCGATGCAGGCAGGGCACAGGGGGGTTTCTCAGGCCAGCCATCGACTGGGCTAAGATGAGGGCTGCCTGCTGGTCACTCCAGCACTGGTAGGTGGTTCCTCTCGGTCCTGGGGGCTGCAGGTGCAGTGCTTGGTCCAGGTGTCTGGTTCCTTGTTACCAGGCAGTCGTGGTCAGGTGGAGCCTCTGAATCCTCTCTGCAGGCGTTGCATGGGGGTGCAGGGGAGTCGACTCAGGGTAACCACGTCGTCGCCTGGGAGTCCTCTCTGCGGTGTTGGTTCTCCTGAACTCGAGCCGGGGGCGTGGGCTGCAGTGTGTGAAGTCTCAGGCTTCTGTCGGGAAGAGAGAGTTCTGTGAAAGTTGCTTCTTTGCTGCAAAGTTGTTGCAGGTTTTGAACAGTGCTGCTGTTCTCTGGAGTTTCTCGGTCCTTCGTGTTCAGGGCAGTCCTCTGAGTCCTCAGAGGTCACTGGTCCCTGTCAGATGCGTTGCTGTGCAGGTTCTTTTAGTCTGGAGACAGGCCGGTAGGGCTGGGGCCAAGTCAGTTGTCATCTCTGCAGGGCTTTCAGGTCAGCAGTCCTTCTTCTTTCTTCAGGTTGCAGGAACCTCCTTGTGCCTCCTCCCTTAGGGGAGGGGGACACATCCCTATTCCTATTGGGGGAATCCTCCAAACTCAAGATGGAGGATTTCTAAAGGCAGGGGTCACCTCAGCTCAGGACACCTTAGGGGCTGTCCTGACTGGTGGGTGACTCCTCCTTGTTTTCCTCATTATCTCCTCCAGTCTTGCCGCCAAAGTTGGGGGCAGTGGCCGGAGGGTCGGGCATGGCATCTCCACTAGCTGGGATGCCCTGGGGTGCTGTAACAAAAGGCATGAGCCTTTGAGGCTCTCTGCCAGGTGTTACAGTTCCTGCAGGGGGAGGTGAGATGCACCTCCACCCAGTACAGGCTTTGTTCCTGGCCACTGAGTGACAAAGGCTCTCCCCATGTGGCCAGAAACTCGTCTGGTTGTGGCAGGCTGGCAGAAACTGGTCAGCCTAGCACTAGGAGTCAGACTGGTATTCAGAGGGCATCTCTAAGTTCAATAAATCCCACACTGGCATGAATGTGCATTTTTTGTGCTGAGAAGTTTGATACCAAACTTTCCAGATTTGAGTGTAGCCATTATGGAACTGTGGAGTTCGTAATTGACAGACTCCCAGACCATATACTCTTTATGGCTACCCTGCACTTAGTGTCTAAGGTTTTGCTTGGACACTGTAGGGGCATATAGTGTTCATGCACCTATGCCCTCACCTACGGTATTGTGCACCCTGCCTTAGGGCTGTAAGGCCTGCTAGAGCAGTGACTTACCTATGCCACAGGCAGTGAGAGGTGGGCATGGTACCCTGAGGGGAGTACCATGTCGACTTCGTCATTTTCTCTCCACCAGCACACACAAGCTGTGAGGCAGTGTGCATGTGCTGAGTGAGGGGTCCCCAGGGTGGCATAAGACATGCTGCAGCCCTTAGAGACCTTCCCTGGCCACAGGGCCCTTGGTACCAGGGGTACCTTTTACTTACCTGTGTGCCAGGGCTGTGCCAATTGTGGAAACTAAGGTACAGTTTAGGGAAAGAAAACTGGTGCTGGGGCCTGGATAGCAGGATCCCAGCACACTTTCAATCATAACTGGCATCAACAAAAGGCAAAAAGTCAGGGGGTAACCATGCCAAGGAAGGCATTTCCTTACACTATGCATAGTTGTTTACGTCATATCTCCTGACTCTTAAAACCTTTTTCCTCATTGTGATTACTTCAACTAGCATCGTTAGTGAGCCACAGGCTGTTCCTGTGCTACCGCACTACACCTTTTTTCAGACAACGGGTGTTAACAACTAGAGCAGCCTTTTTGCTACAATTCATGACTCCTTATTTCATTGACCAATCCACCATCTCCCAACATTCTTTCACAAACCACTACTGCCTTGACAGCCAGGTCCATTGGGAAGGGCATTCAGTCTATTCATTTCTTCAGGGCTTATTGGTTTAAACATTCAACATCCCTATTACTTTTAGAGGTACTGCCTTGGTAGCTGTACCAACATTTAGGAATATGCGCTTAAAAGTAGCCGTATGAAGAAAACGTACCTTCAGCAACTGTCTTTCCAGTGGATTATATACCTGCAGGTGTAGTAAATCCTAGTTTGTTTTAATGGGACAATAGGAGTTAGCTTAGCCTTTGGCTTGCAGACTTATGCCCCCAACACCGAGTGACTTTTAACCCACTTAGCTTGCTCTGTCTTAGCCCATTTGTTTAATTAATTCTTCTAAGATGGCTGCCTTGTTTATAGTTAGGCCTTTTTGTTTAGCTTTATCAGTACCACCACGCTAAGGCGTCAAATCAAGCGACAAAGGCAAAAAACTGTAGGTGTTCACATTAGGTACTTTCCCTCTTCACTCTTTTGAGGGAATTGTTTACATTAATTACCAGTCCAAGCATGCTATGTTATCCATTGTTTGGGAACACCTACGTCAGGGGTCCAAGTAGCTCTGTATAAATACATCACACTTTAGACAGATAATCAGAGGTATTCCGACCAGATACTATCGATGCTGCACGTCGTCTTGACGCTAACCCGGACTCCGTGTTCCTATGGAGTCTGATCACAAGACCTCATTCCAAGGTAACAAGGGTTGGGGGCTCCTACCAGGGTCATGGCATTGGCAGATTAGGTTTAACATACCCAGCTCTCTTTTAGGTAGGAGGTTAGGCCTATTATGGTACGGTATTAGGACATATTATACACTCTGGGGGTCATTCTGACCCTGGCGGTAGACTACTGCCAGGCCAACGACCGCGGATGCACCGCCAACAGGCTGGCGGTGCATCCATGGGCATTCTGACCGCGGCGGTACCGCCGCGGTCAGAAACGGAAAACCGGCGGTGTCCCGCCGGTTTCCCGCTGCCCTGGGGAATCCTCCATGGCGGCGCTGCAGGCAGCGCCGCCATGGGGAATCCGACCCCCTTACCGCCAGCCTGGCTCTGGCGGTTTTGACCGCCAGAACCTGGCTGGCGGTAACGGGTGTCGCGGGGCCCTTGGGGTCCCCTGCAGTGCCCATGCCTAACAGGGCCCCACCAAGATTTTCAGTGTCTGCCAAGCAGTCACTGAAAATCGCGACGGGTGCAACTGCACCCGTCGCACCCCTTCCACTCCGCCGGCTCCATTCGGAGCCAGCATCCTCATGGAAGGGGGTTTCCCGCTGGGCTGGCGGGCGGCCTTCTGGCGGTTGCCCGCCAGCCCAACGGGAAACTCAGAATTACCGCGACGGTCTTTTGACCGCGCAGCGGTATTCTGACGGCGGTACTTTGGCGGGCGGCCTCCGCCGCCCGCCAAAGTCAGAATGAGGCCCTCTGTCTTTCCGTGTAATTACAAGATGGAGGGGGTCTTCATAATCATGACTCTTGTCTTTACAATTCTGTCTCTTGCACTGTTCATTATCATAATCATTGCAGCCCATGCAATTTACTGTAGATTGCAGATTGTGTTAAATAAAAACCATTAAAATCTTAATGCATCTTCGTTATTGCCTGTGTTTGGTTGAGACATGAAGTATCTGTGAGAAAGGGGATACCTCAGTTTAACCACAGCACTCCCTGAGATGTCATACTCTTGAGTCCATGTGTAAAGGCTGCCACAAATCACCTTCAACTGTTTGGGTTCTTGGTGAGGTACTGCTAGTGAGCTGGAAGGGTTGGGACTACAGTTGCAACTTGTTGTAGGATAGGCATAGTCGCCTACAAACATAAGTACTGTCATCCTCAAACCAGCAGTCTTGCCTAGAGCAAGAGTCCAACTACGACACAGGTTCCTCACTGCCCTCCAACCTCTGTTCTGTGGAATGGTCTGTACACTGGTACGTCTGACTGATTTTAGTGCTCCGCGTCTGTGGGTGTGACAAAGTCAAGAAAGAAACTAATGTTAGCATGCAGGAGTGGTGCTTATATCACCTCTGCTCCTCACTCCTAGGGCAGAACAAAGGCAAGGCCTACCGCCACAAGAGCACTGCTATGACCAGCTTCAGTATCCAGACTGACACCTGGTAGATTATTCTAAAGGCGAGGAATGTGAGATAAGATAAGAGTTTCCACCAGAAAGAGTGTTAACAAAGATAGATAACTTGTTAATATTTGACAAGACAAGTTCACCAAACATGACTATAACACCAGGGCCACACCAAACCTTTCCTGGATACTAGAAAAAACAATTTGCGATCTACTCAGTAAGCCCATCTTGCTAGGCAGGGGAAGGTAATGGATAACCAAGCACTTTAGTTGATCACACTGGGCATTTTACTTAGCATAAACCTAAACCACAATTTGTTTTACAGGGGTGGGCGTGGAGGACTTTCAATCAAACAGGACATTTGCACAGCCTTGTTCCCCTGTAAATTAAAACTTGCAAACAACTATTACAATGGTAAAAGTTAATTTTCAAGACACCTTTCCCATATTTAGTCTTTCAAAACATCCATTATCGGGCTGCGAGCCTACACCTTTCAACAAGCACCTGTTGCTTATACCCACTATATTCCATGAGTTCAACGAAGTCTCAATTGAAATAATCAAGCTTAGTTGCAAAGTTTGGCTCAAAATATTGAGCCAAAATCAAGTTCATTTCTCTTCAACTCCCAATATCAGCTTTGCTCACTGAACTTCTAGTATCTGAAACCTGATTTTAAGTGGCTTCCAGATCCCTGAAAGTAAAGTTGTTGAATCAAACATGACTCCACTAAATCTTGAAGCTCTCTGAAAAAAGAATCAGACAGAACTGTAACAAAGAAACCAGCAGACAAATGACATAATGTAATTGTGCTGGCTATATATAAGAATGTGTTTGGCATGTTCACCTTAGGCAGCCAGCTATCGATAACAACATTTGCACCTTGGAAGCTCAAGTGAAAATGAATTCATTTATACATCATATAAGCATTCTGCAACCCCTATTTTCTTCAACCCCTAAACATCCACAACAATATGAGTTATCATTCATGTAAGTTGACTGACCTGTGAGATTTAGCTAAATAATTACTTGACTGACCTAATTGTTTCTAAAACATACAACTTACCACAGATTCCTCACCTTACCTCAGACTGGTCAGGAAAAGCTTTTCCCTAGCAATAGCTTTGCAGTACCACTAGGCAGCACCATTTGACTACAGCCACAACTCAGTATCTGGGTATGATAACTCCAGAGTACAGTAGGTGCCAATCAGGGAGTTCACACCAGTTCTGTTTTCCTATACCGCATTGACGCAGGTCCTGCTCTCTCTCTGTCTGCCTCAATAGCTAACTTCCTCTGCATTAGACAGTGATAGGGTCAGGTGTCTCCTCTAAAACCTTCAGATTTGAAGCCTGTTCACAGGTAGCAAACAGTGATGTCCCTTTTGGACCTACATGACCACTGCATAAGGCCCTAGATCGGGAATGCAATATTGAGTCCTGAGATTCTTGTCCTGCCATGCAACCTAAGGCCTTCAGCGAGTGGAGGACAAGTTGTTTGTGGTCGAGCCTCACGTGGGGACAACTACGCAATCTTCTGCATCAATAGGTAAGTCACTTGTAAAAAGCTTCTAGACCTTTCAGATGGCTGGTGCTTTTGAGGGCTTCTGAAGTGCAATGATGGGATCTGTTTAGGGCAGCTTCCTCTCCCTCTAGCGGCCTCAAGGTTGGATGACTTTCCTGCAGGCTTGGGGACTGCACAGCCAAAAAAGTCAAAGCCTGGCAAGGCACTGTCCTCCATTCAGTCGAAGACCCTTTCCATGTAGTCTTCAGCACTGCTCTCAAAGCTGTCAGTGTTACAGAAAATTGTCTGTGTGGTGAGTGAATGTTAAGGTGAACTTTAACAAAGTTCCCTTGACAGAGCACCTTCCTAGGGCTTAGAGATTTGACCAGATAAAATAGATTTTCAGCTATGACTTCGAAGCCCTCAAAGTGCCTTATTAGGAATATGGCTGCACAGAGGATAATTCTGAGAACCTCTTACTCTTTTTAGTAGTGATGCTGGTTTATGTCTGGGCATAAAAATGCAAAGGCCCTGGACACTTCACCAGAAGGGAACATTCCTTATCTCTCTGGTCACGTTTCAGTGAAAGTTTTGTTATTTATAACTGCTTTATATAAAGCAATCTGATAGAGACTTCTAGCTGCATATTCCATACCTTAGAATTCCCTGGCATCAGCTTTGAATCTGGAGTTTTTCTGCTGAGCAGTACCCTGTGCATATGCCGTTGGGTGGTGGTGTTCGGATCCGCATGCGTCGTCCGGCTCCGCGTAGCATTGTCCGAGTTGTTGGAGCTGTCTGTTACGCACGGTCTTCTGTATAAGCACCACTCTGGCGCGCGTACATCAGTTCTTTTCATCCCATGTGGGTTAAGCGCAGATCCGGGAAGAGCTATCCTTTTTCTTTGCCAGTTTTATCCAGGTTTCTTGATTGTTTGAGATGTCTTTGAGAAAGACAGGATTCAAGCTGTGTGGTGCATGTCATCACACCATGTCGGTCATGGATCCACACCGAGTGTGTCTCTGGTGTCTGGAGAAGGACTACGATTCGACATCTTGTTCCGACTGTCAGCCATGGCTCCGAAGACCTTGAGAGAGAGATCTCTCAAGCTTGTAGCGGCCCGACAGCAGTCTTCAGTCGGCACCACTCTGAGGAGGTCACAGTCCTGCAGTAGGAGGAGGTCGCGGCACCGCTCCTGGAGCTCCAAGTTCTCTTCCTCATATTCAAGGTCATCGGGACACTCAGGTAAGAGACACAACGCCGACGAGGTGCCTAGGAAAGTCGACGTTCCGAACGTGGCTCCACGGAGCCGTCACCAGGGCCGACTCCGCATCTTCCCCCTTTTCTGGGACTGAAGCGACCCGCTCAAATGAAATCATTTTACGAGGCTATGCGCCTTGTTTTTGAGTGGGTTGCACCCACAGGTGGGTCTTCAGGCCCTGCGGAGTCAACAGGGGCCCCTTCAGGTTCGACATTGGTGGCTTAGGCGTCGGCGCCATTGGGGACCCAGGGATCCAATAGCGGATCTGGACTGGCACCGGTCTCTCACAGTCGACCTCCTTCGACGCCGGGTCCGACGTCGACGCTTCCTCCACCACCGGTGCCCACTGATTGTGGTAGTCCCATCCTCATTTTGGATGATCCGGAGACGGAACAATGTCGTACGACACCGATTCCGACTTCAACCGTGCCAGTTAGGCCCAGATCATTGCCTGAGCCTTATTCTGAACAGCCAGGCACAGGAAAGGAGTGGGAGGGGTCTGAGGACCCTTTAGAGTGTGAACTGGAGCATGAACAGGACTTGTATGAGGATGTAGGGGAAGCCAGTGGACTAGATACTTCTCCAGATGCTAGCATGCTCTCTCCTCCCAATGTGGCTACGGAGGAAGGGGGTTCTTATGCCATGGTGGTGTGTAGGGCAGCTGAGGTCCTGGACAGGTGCCAGTCAGGACGAATCTCCTGACGGAGGTGCTTCAGCCAGGGGTGACTACATCGGAGCCGATGTTGCCCTTCAATGAAGCCCTAACGGATGTCCTTCTGGGAACTTGGTCCCAACCCAGCACAGGGGCTCCTGTGAACAGGACAGTTGGCCGCCGCCATAGACCTCCAAATGACCCTAGTTTCCTCACCCAACACCCCAACCCGGCGAGCTTGGTGGTACAAGCCTTTACTTCCCATGGTGCCTTCCCTTCCGCCCCTCCGGATAGGGAACCAAGAGTCTGGACCAACTTGGAAAGAAGTTGTTTTTTTCCCTCCAGCCTAGCATTGAGGTCAGTAAACACCTCTTGCCTATTGGATCATTTCTCCCATACTTTATGGGATACGGTGGCACAGGTGCTGCCCCTGGTCCGGGAGGGCGTACAGGGGACACTCACTCAGGCTGTCAAGGATGGGAGAGATGCAGCCAAGTTTACTATTAGGTGTGGGTTGGACACGACTGACTCACTAGGTAGAGCAATTTCATCGACAGTGGCCCTTTGTCGCCACGCCTGGCTACGTTCTACTGGCTTTTCAGGGGATGTCCAGTCGAGTTTGATGGACATGCCTTTTGATGGCTCTCGATTTTTTGGTGAGAAGGCAGACCCTGCGCTTGAGAGATGTAAGGATTCTCGAGCTACGGCCAGATCCTTGGGCCTCTCTGTGCCAGCTCGTCAGCAGTCTGTCTTCGGTCCCTTTCGAGGCTTCGGAAGGGGCGCAGTACCACGCCAGCCACAAGTTAGCCACGGTCCTGCAGCGTCACAACATCCAGGGCAAGGACGAGGTTGTGGTATCGTCAGACCCACAGGGTCTGGGCAGATGTTGGCCACCACACAGCCCCCCACCACAGCACCTAAGCCCTCCTAGTGTGGTTAGGCAAGACCATGTCTGTCCAGTTGGAGGGAGGATTTAATTTAATCTCCCTCATGGCAATCCATCACATCAGACAAATGGGTCTTGCAGATCATACGGAAGGGCTATTCCCTCCCATTCCAGTCTTTCTATCCCTCCGATAAAAGAACAGCTGATGGAGCATCATTTGGTTTTGCTCTGCGAGGAAGTTACGGCTCTCTTGGCCAAGGGAGCTATAGAAAGGGTCCCGATGTCAGAAGTAGGCAGTGGTTGTTATTCCTGCTACTTTCTAATTCCCAAAAAGAACAAGGGCCTTCGCCCTATCCTGGATCTAAGGGACATCAATCTCCTCCTCAAAAAGGAGAAATTCAAGATTCTCACGCATGCTCTGGTCTTGTCTACCCTAGACCAAGGAGACTGGATGGTAGCGTTGGACTTGCAGGATGCGTATTTTCACATCCCCATCCTGCCCGCCCACAGGTGTTACTTGACGTTCAAGGTGGGCCACGAGCACTTTCAGTATATCGTGCGTAAGAAAATGCCTCCTTGGCATGGTTACCCCCTGACTTTTTGCCTTTTTCTCATGCCAATTATGATTGAAAAATACTGGTACCCTGCTAATCAGGCCCCAGCACCAGTGTTCTTTCCCTAAACTGTACCTTTGTTCCCACAATTGGCACAGCCCTGGCACCCTGATAAGTCCCTTATAAATGATACCCCTGGTACCAAGGGCCCTAATGCCAGGGAAGATCTCTAAGGGCTGCAGCATGTATTATGCCACCCTGGGGACCCCTCACTCAGCACATGCACACTGCCTCACAGCTTGTGTGTGCTGGTGGGGAGAAAATGACTAAGTCAACATGGCACTCCCCTCAGAGTGCCATGCCAACCTCACACTGCCTGTGGCATAGGTAAGTCATGCCTCTAGCAGGCCTTACAGCCCTAAGGCAGGGTGCACTATACTACAGGTGAGGGCATATGTGCATGAGCCCTATGCCCCTACAGTGCCTAAGCAAAACCTTAGACATTGTAAATGCAGTGTAGGCATAAAGAGTATATGGTCTGGGAGGTTGTCAAATACGAACTCCACAGTTCCATAATGGCTACACTGAAATCTGGGAAGTTTGGTATCAAACTTCTCAGCACAATAAATGCACACTGATGCCAGTGTGAAATTTATTGTAAAATGCACCCAGAGGGCATCTTAGCGATGCCCCCTGAATACCAGTCCGACTCCTAGTGCTAGGCTGACCAGTTCCTGCCAGCCTGCCACAACCAGACGAGTTTCTGGCCACATGGGGCAGATGCCTTTGTCACTGTGTGGCCAGGAACAAATCCTGTACTGGGTGGAGGTGCTTCTCATCTCTCATCCCCCTCCTCCCCCCCCCCCCCCCCCCCCCCCCCCACACACACAGGAACTTTAACACCTAGCGGTGACCCTCAAAGGCTCATGCCTTTTGTTACAGCACCCCAGGGCATCCCAGCTGGTGGAGATGCCCGCCCCTCCGGCCACTGCCCCCACTTTTGGCGGTAAGACTAGAGGAGATCATTAGAAAAACAAGGAGGAGTCGCCCACCAGTCAGGACAGCCCCTAAGGTGTCCTGAGCTGAGGTGACCCCTGCCTTTAGAAATCCTCCATCTTGAGATAGGAGGATTCTCCCAGTAGCATTAGGAATGTGCCCCCTTCCCCTCAGGGAGGAAGCACAAAGAGAGTGTAGCCACCCTCCAGGACAATAGCCATTGGCTACTGCCTTCCTGACCTAAACACACCCCTAAATCTAGTATTTAGGGGCACCCCAGAACCCAGGAAATCAAATTCCTGCAACAAGGACTGCTGACCTGAAAGACCTGCAGAGATGACGGAGATGACGACTGACTACCGGCCTGTCTCCAGGCTCAAAGAACCTGCACAGAGACGCATCCAACAGGGACCAGCGACCTCTGAAGCCTTAGAGGACTGCCCTGAACCGAATGACTAAGAAACTCCGAGAACAGTGGCTCTGTTCAAAAACAGCAACAACTTGGCAACTTTCTTGCAACTTTCAAAGACTTCACTCTTCCCGCCGGAAGCGTGAGACTTCACACTCAGCACCTACCTGAAAAACTAACCAATATTTAACTCCCCCAGGAACTGTTGATGTTTGCAGTGTCCACTTTTAAAATAGCTTATTGCCATTTTAACCTGTACTGTGTATGCTACTGCTCTAATTCAAAGTTCCTTACTTACCTATGTGGAGTACCTTGCATTTTATGTATTTACTTCAAATCTTGAACCTTGTGGTTCTAAAATAAATTAAGAAAATATATTTTTCTATATAAAAACTATTGGCCTGGAGTTTAGTCTTTTGAGAGTGTGTTCCTCATTTATTGCCTGCGTGTGTACAACAAATGCTTAACACTACCCTCTGATAAGCCTACTGCCCGACCACACTACCACAAAATAGAGCATTAGAATGATCTAATTTTGCCACTATCTTACCTCTAAGGGGAACCCTTGGACTCTGTGTACGCTATCTCTTATCTTGAGATAGTATATACAGAGCCAACTTCCTACAAAGAGGGACGCGCTATCAGCAATAATCAAATAAGATCTGCCCTCGATGCTGCTGATACAGCTGCAAGGAGTGTAACTACTGCCATCACAATTAGAAGACATGCATGACTGCGCTCGTCTGTTTTTAAACCAGAAATTCAACAGGCATTACTTAATATGCCTGTCAACAAAAAGCAGTAAACACCACTATTGAGAAACTGAGGAAGGACTCAGATACTGCGAAAGCAATGGGCGCTTTATACACCACCCCGTATAGAGGCTCCTTTTGCAGACTACGGTTTAGAGGAGGCTTCAAGCCACAATCCTCAGATGCTTCCACCTACCTATCAAAGCAGGGACAACAAACCCAATATCAACAAGGTGGGTTTAGAGGATCCTATAGAGTCAATATTTCAGGAATAGAGGTAAATTCCAAACCTCTAAACAGGCAACAACACAACTTAAACAGTGACTTCCTTCCCTCCCTTCCATTCCACGCATCTCCTGTGGGGGGAAGACTGTGGTGATATTTTGCCAAGGAGGGTGGAATTTCTGCAGACAATTGGGTTATCAGTTATCCGAAATGACTATTGCCTAGATATATCTCCACCCTTCCAAACATTCCACCACGATATCACAAATTGTCCCCAGAACATACCGCTCTGTTACAACAAGAGGGACAATCTCTACTTTTAAAACAAGCAATAGAATTAGTTCCACATTCTCAAAAAGGAACGGGAGTATACTCAGTATACTTCCTGATTCCCAAAAAAGACGGCATCCTCAGGCCCATCTTGGACCTCAGGCCCCTCAATCTATACATTCTGTCAGAGCATTTTTACATGGTAACTCTGCAAGATGTTATTCTACTACTACAAAAACAAGATTGCATGACTGCTCTAGATTTCAAGGTTGCGTATTTCCACATACCCATCCATCCAGCTCACAGAAAATACCTCAGGTTTGTGATAGCAGGAAAACACTACCAGTTCAAGGTGTTGCCATTTGGCATAACAACAGCTCCAAGAGTGTTCACAAAGTGTCTAGCAGTAGTAGCAGCCTACTTAAGAAGACAACACATCCATGTCTTTCTATATCTAGATGATTGGCTGAAAAATCAAGCTATCTTACACAATGCCAACAACACACTTGTTACGTGATAGAAACCTTGCACACCCTAGGGTTCACTCTAAACTACCGAAAGCCACACCTTTAACCAGCACAGGTACAACCTTACCTAGGTGCTATCCTAAATACTCAACTAGCCCTAGCTTATCCAAATATAAAAAGGATACAAGCTTTCAAAAATCTCATACCACTCATACAGGCAAATCAACAATTCACTCTGAGATTTATCATGAACATTCTAGGAATGATGGCATCTTGCATAGCTATAGTCCCACATGCAAGACTAAACATGAGGCCATTACAACAGTGCCTTTCACAACAATGGCCACAAGCTCACAGTCAACTTCAAGATGTAGTGTTGATGGACCGCCAAACACGTATGCCCCTTCAATGGTGGAATCGTAGCAATTTAATGAAGGGGCGTCATTTCAAGACCCTGTGCCTCAGACCATAATCAAAACAGATGCATCAATGATCTGTTGGGGAGCTCACCTAAAAAATCAGAGCATTCAAGGACAGTGGGATGTCAAACAGAAACAGCTACAAATAAACCACTTAGAATTATTAGCTGTGTTTCTTGCCCTAAAAGCGTTTCAACCTCTTCTCAAACAAAATAATATTCTCATAAAAACAGACAACATGACAACCATGTATTACCTCAACAAACAGGGTGGGACACAATCATCTCAGCTGTCCCTTCTTGCCCAAACAATGTGGAAATGGGCAATTCACGGTCAAATTAATTTACTAGCACAATATCTTCCAGGGATAGACAGTTAGCTGGCAGATCTCCTAAGCAGAAATCACCAACAAACTTACAAATGGTAGATTCGCTCCCAAGTACTTAAAAAGTACTTTCAAAGGTGGGGAGCACCAGACATAGATCTACTCGCAATAAGCAAAAATGCGAAATGCCAGAACTTCGCATCCAGACCCCCACATCCCCT
The DNA here is from genome assembly GCF_031143425.1 of Pleurodeles waltl. Taxonomy (NCBI): domain Eukaryota; kingdom Metazoa; phylum Chordata; class Amphibia; order Caudata; family Salamandridae; genus Pleurodeles; species Pleurodeles waltl. The sequence goes on from NC_090439.1 coordinate 234,102,635, forward strand.
ATATAAGGGCAATGCTCTATGGATCAGTTCGTCAGGATATTTGCTCACGCTTTTCCCCTTCTCCCACTCCTTCACTTTCTAGTCCGAAAACTACGTCAAACGTCACTCACCATAATACTCATAGCACCAACATGGGCACTCTAGCATTGGTACTCAACACTCCTAGATCCTTCTGTAGTACCTCATTCCAAACTCCTAAACCGACCAGATTTGTTAACACAAAACAAAGGTCAAATCAGGCATCCAAACCCCAATGCTCTCAATCTAGCGATTTGGCTCCTGAAGTCCTAGAATTTGGTTACTTAAAACTTCCACCAGAATTTATGAAAGTAATTAAATACTTGGAGCTCGAGCCGGGGGTGTTGGGTGCAGAGTGTGAAGTCTCACGCTTCCGGCAGGAAGAGTGAGTTCTTTGAAAGTTGTTAGAAAGTTGCAAAGTTGTTGCTGTTTTTTAACTGTGCCGCTGTTCTCGGGAGCTTCTTCGTCCTTCGGGTTCAGGGCAGTCCTCTGAGTCCCTGTCAGATGCGTCGCTGTGCAGGTTCTTTGAGTCTGGCGACAGGCCGGTAGGGCTGGGGCCAAGTCAGTTGTTGTCTCCGTCTCTGCGGGGCTTTCAGGTCAGCAGTCCTTCTTGTTGTAGGTTGCAGGAATCTGATTTCCTGGGTTCTGGGTCTTCCCTATATACTAGATTTAGGGGGGTGTTTAGGTCAGGAGGGCAGTAGCCATTGGCTACTGTCCTGGAGGGTAGCTACACCCTCTATGTGCCTCCTCCCTGAGGGGAGAGGGCACATCCCTAATACTGTTAGGGGAATCCTCCAATCTCAAGATGGAGGATTCCTAAAGGCAGGGGTCACCTCAGCTCAGGACACCTCAGAGGCTGTCCTGTCTGGTGGGTGAATCCTCCTTGTTTTTCTAATTATCTCCTCCAGCCTTGCTGCCAAAAGTGGGGGCAGTGGCAGAAGGGGCGGGCATCTCCACTAGCTGGGATGCCCTGGGGTGCTGTAACAAAAGGCATGAGCCTTTGAGGCTTACTACCAGCTGTTACAGTTCCTGCAGGGGGAGGCGAGAAGCCCCTCCACCCAGTACAGGCTTTGTTCCTGGCCACAGAGTGACAAAGGCACTCTCCCCATGTGGCCAGATACTTGTCCGGTTGTGGCAGGCTGGCAGAAACTGGTCAGCCTAGCACTAGAATTCGGACTGGTATTCAGGGGGCATCTCTAAGATGGCCTCTAGTGCATTTTACAATACGTTTCACACTGATATCAGTGTGCATTTATTGTGCTGAGAAGTTTGATACCAAACTTCCCAGTTTTCAGTGTAGCCATTATGGAACTGTGGAGTTTGTGTTTGACAAACTCCCAGACCATGTACTCCTTATGGCTACCCTGCACTTACAATGTCTAAGGTTTTGCTTAGACGCTGTAGGAGCATAGTGCTCATGGACATATGCCCTCACCTGTGGTATAGTGCACCCTGCCTTAGGGCTGTAAGGCCTGGTAGAGGGGTGACTTACCTATGCCACAGGCAGTGTGAGGTTGGCATGGCACTCTGAGGGGAGTGCCATGTCGACTTAGTCATTTTCTCCCCACCAGCTCACACAAGCTGTGAGGCAGTGTGCATGTGCTGAGTGAGGGGTCCCCAGGGTGGCATAGGACATGCTGTGCAGCCCTTAGAGACCTACCAGGGTTACCATTTACAAGGGACTTATCTGGATGCCAGTGCAGTGCCAATTGTGGGAACAAAGGTACAGTTTAGGGAAAGAACACTGGTGCTGGGGCCTGGTTAGCAGGGTCCCAGCACACTTTCAATCATAACTGACATCAACAAAAGGCAAAAAGTCAGGGGGTAACCATGCCAAGGAGGCATTTCCTTACAATATTTCTCTATTCAGAGTTCCTGTTATTAAAGCCTTCATGGAAGGATTAAAACACATTATTCCACCTAGAACACCACCTGTTCCATCGTGGAATTTAAATATCGTACTTAACAGGCTCATGGGACCACCTTTTGAACCCATGCACTCTTGTCAAATTCAATTTTTAACATGGAAGGTAGCCTTCCTTGTAGCTATTACTACTTTAAGAAGAGTTGGTGAAATACAAGCATTCACTCTTGAAGAACCTTTTTTCCAAGTGCACAAACGTAAAGTTGTACTTAGAACAAATCCAAAATTTCTACCAAAAGTAGTATCTCCATTTCACATCAACCAAACAGTGAAATTGCCAGTCTTCTTTCCACAGCCAGACTCTGGCACAAAGAGCTCTTCATACCCTAGATCTCAAAAGAGCTCTTATGTACTAAATATACAGAACTAAAGATTTTAGTTAAACAAAGCAACTTTTCATTGCTTTCCAACAACCACATACAGGCAATCCTATATCAAAACAAGGTTTAGCAAGATGGATTGTTAGATGCATACAAACATGCTATATCAAAGCAAAAAGAGAACTTTTGATCACTCCTAGAACACATTCTACTAGAAAGAAAGGTGCGTCAATGGCATTTTTAGGAAACGTATCAATGGTTGATATATGTAAAGCAGCCACATGGTCAACTCCCCATACATTTACAAAACACTACTGTGTTGATGTTTTCTCACAGCAACAAGCCACTGTAGGCCAGGCTGTCTTAAGGACATTATTTTAAACAACGTTAACTCATTCAGACTAGCCACCGCTTTTTGGGAGGACTAACTGCTTTTTAGTCTATGCATAGCGTGTGTATCTGCAGCTACACACGCCATTGAACTGAAAATGTCACTTACCCAGTGTACATCTGTTCGTGGCATGTAGTGCTGCAGATTCACATGCACCCTCCCTCCTCCCTGGAAGCCTATAGTAGTTTAAGTTTTACATTTACACATATGTATATACATTTACATTTGCATGGACATCTCTTTGTATTTCTATACTCTATCACTCCTTCCTTCACCCTCTGCGGGGCAACACTTTAACAATGGAGTCGATGCCCATGCACGCTGAAACTGAGACGAGGAGTCACTCGATCCTGTGACTCCGAAAAGACTTCTTTGAAGAAAAACAACTTGTAACACTCCGAGCCCAACACTAGATGTCGTAAGAGCTATGCATAGCATGTGAATCTGCAGCACTACATGACACGAACAGATGTACACTGGGTAAGTGACATTTTCCATATATATATGGTACCTCTAATTCAGCACTACTGCTTGGAACATCTGAGGGAAGGAAGCTCCTCACAGGAGGGTACTAGAGGGTGAAGTGATCTGATTGGTGGACTCTGAAGTTTGGTCTTTTTTTTGTAAAACTACTGTGATATGTTACTAATCTAAACATCTTATGCATGTAATGTATTATTATGTGGGAGAATTAGATTTTTTATAACACCGGGCACTCCCATCTCGACGACTGGGGAAGGGTTCAAGCATGTGAATCTATGAAAGTTTCCAATACTGGAGAAGTACAGGTAAGTAACTTATTTCATATACGCCAAACAATGTTTCTGATCTGAATATGAAAACATAATGTTTATCGCTCTTATTTTAGACACATTTTTATAGTTCCCTTTATTTGTTTCGGCAGTTGCTCATGGTACATTTGCAGAATGTTGAACATTCGATAAGAGCATATCGACAGGGACATATTTTTGTAGCACAGGTTTTGCAAATACATGTAGGTGTGCATTCTGTGAGTAAAGGCTTTAGAAATGTTGTCAGTTTTAGCACTGCATCAGTATCTTTCTAAGCAAATTCACAGGAATCGTTCTCTACATATGCATGATCCAAAACATTTACCCATCTTCTGATCAAGTAGAACGCTCTTTTAATGTGTCCATGCGCAGAGTATGACTTCGGTGGAATGTCACTTAGTGGGACTGATCTCTTAAACTCTGTACTGAAGATTGGCAAATGTGACGGTCAGAACTCGTTTCCCACACACACTCAAGGTATTTCTCTACTTCACATTCTTCTTCTGTCTCAGCAAATCCTTCTGGAAACTTAACAGGTTCAGCAGTTAACGCTCCATGCTTTGTTCCAGTTTTGTTCATAGTGTCATCACCCATAAGAATATGTGCCTTGATGAGAACACTAGGCATCTGTGGGTAAATTTTCTTGTATAGAATATGAAGTGAGATTAAGGGCCTGATTACAACTTTGGAGGAGGTGTTAATCCGTCCCAAATGTGACAGATATACCACCAGCCGTATTACGAGTTCCATAGAATATAATGGATTCGTAATACGGCTGGTGGTATATCCGTCACTTTTGGGACGGATTAACACCTCCTCCAAAGTTGTAATCAGGCCCTAAGTGTCTTTTCTTGCCTGTTCCATACCTCTGACAATTCTTGACTTATGAACATTGCAACAAATCTAAATAGCACAATAATATCTTGTCATTTGAAAGTACAGTGACTGTTGGAGGTTGGCCTGGCTTGTAGTGGGTACCAGAGGTACTTACACCTTGTGCCAGGTCCAGTTATCCCTTATTAGTGTAGAAGAGGTGTTTCTAGCAGCTTAGGCTGATAGAAGGTAGCTATGGCAAAGCAGCTTAGGCTGAACTAGGAGACATGTAAAGCTCCTACTATACCACTGGTGTCATAGGCACAATATTATAAGAAAACACAATACACAGAAGTACTAAAAATAAAGGTACTTTATTTTTATGACAATATGCCAAAAGTATCTTAGTGAGTACCCTCAGTATGAGGATTAGATATATACACAAGATATATGTACACAAACCAAAATTATGCAGGTAATAGCAAGAAAAGTAATGCAAGCAGTGTAAAGTTAAAGTAGATTGCAATAGGAGCACATAGGTATAGGGGCAACAAAAACCATATACTCCAAAAGTGGAATGCAAACCATGAATGGGCCCCAAACATATGTGAGCTTGTAGAGGGTCGCTGGGACTGTAAGAAAACAATGAGGGTTAGAAAAATAGCCCACCCCAAGACCCTGAAAGGTAGGTGTAAAGTGCACCTACTACCCCCAGAGAGCACAGAAGTCGTGATAGGGGGATTTTGCAGGAAGAACAAACACCAGCAATGCAACAACAGTGGATCTCCGGACCTGAGTACCTGTAAGACAAGGGGACCAAGTCCAATAGTCGCGACAGTGTCGAGAGTGGGCAGGAGCCCAGGAAATGCCAGCTGAGGGTGCAAGGAAGCTGTCACCGGATGGAAGAAGCTTGGAGTTCTGCAAGAAAGAAGAGAGCTAGGGACTTCTCCTTTGGAAGGCGGATGTCCCATGTCACAATGAAGCTTGCAGAGGTGTTCCCACGCAGAAAGACCGCAAACAAGCCTTGCTAGCTGCAAGGGTCACGGTAGAGGTTTTTGGGTGCTGCTGTGGCCCAGGAGGGACCAGGATGTCGCCACTTGGAGGAGGAGACAATGGGGGTGCCCAGCAAGTCAGGGAGCCCTCACAGAAGCAGACAGCACCCGCAGAAGTACCTGAACAGGCACTTGGAAGAAGAATGAACCGGAGTCCACGCAAAGTCACAAAAGGGAGTCCCACGATGCCGGAGGACAACTCAGAAGGTTGTGCACTGCAGGTTAGAGTGTCAGGGACCCAGGCTTGGCTGTGCACGAAGGAAATCCTTGAAGAGTGCACAGGAGCCGGAGCAGCTGCAAATCACGCGGTACCCAGCAATGCAGTCTAGCGTGGGGAGGCAAGGACTTACCTCCACCAAACTTGGACTGAAGAGTCACTGGACTGTGGGAGTCACTTGGACAGATTTGTTGAGTTCCAGGGACCACGCTCGTCGTGCTGAGAGGGGACCCGGAGGACCAGTGATGCAGTCTTTTGGTGCCTGTGGTTGCAGGGGCAAGATTCCGTCGACCCACGGGAGATTTCTTTAGAGCTCCTGGTGCAGAGAGGAGGCAGGCTACCCCCAGAGCATGCACTACCTGTAAACAGTTGAGAAAGCCGGCAGGATGAAGCGATACAAGGTTGCTAGTAGTTGTCTTGCTACTTTGTTGCGGTTTTGCAGGCGTCCTGAGCAGTCAGCGGTCGATCCTTTGGTAGAAGGTGAAGAGGGAGATGCAGAGGAACTCTGATGAGCTCTTGCATTCGTTATCTGAAGAGTTCCCCAAAGCAGAGACCCTAAATAGCCAGAAAAGGAGGTTTGGCTACCAAGGAAGGAGGATTGGCTACCAAGAGAGATAAGAGCCTATCAGAAGGAGCCTCTGACGTCACCTGCTGGCACTGGCCACTCATAGCAGTCCAGTGTGCCACAGACACCTCTGTTTCCAAGATGGTAGGGATCTGGGACACACTGGAGGAGCTCTGGGCACCTCCCCTGGGAGGTCAGGGGAGTGGTCACTCCCCTTTCCTTTGTTCAGTTTCGCGCCAGAGCAGGGCTGGGGGATCCCTAAACTGGTGTAGACTGGCTTATGCAGAGATGGGCACCGTCTGTGCCCATCAAAGCATTTCCAGAGGCTGGGGGAGGCTACTCCTCCCCAGCCTTCACACCTATTTCCAAAGGGAGAGGGTGTGACACCCTCTCTCAGAGGAAATCCTTTCTTCTGCCTTCCTGGGCCAGGGCTGCCTGGACCCCAGGAAGTCAGATACCTGTCTGAGGGGTTGGCAGCAGCAGCAGCTGCAGTGGAGACCCCGGAAAGGCAGTTTGGCAGTACCCGGGTACTATGCTAGAGACCCGGGGGATCATGGAATTGTCCCCCCAATGCCAGAATGGCATAGGGGGGACAATTCCATGATCTTAGACATGTTACATGGCCATGTTCGGAGTTACCATTGTGACGCTGTACATAGGTAGTGACCTATGTACAGTGCACGTGTGTAATGGTGTCCCCGCACTCACAAAGTATGGGAATTTTGCCCTGAACGATGTGGGGGCATCTTGGCTAGTGCCAGGGTGCCCACACATTAAGTAACTTTGCACCCAACGTTCACCATGTGAAGTTTAAACATATAGGTATACTTAAAAGTTACTTAAGTGCAGTGGTAAATGGCTGTGAAAAAACGTGGACGTTATTTCATGCAGGCTGCAATCGCAGGCCTGTGTAAGAATTGTCAGAGCTCCCTATGGGTGGCAAAAGAAATGCTGCAGCCCATAGGGATCTCCTGGAACCCTAATACCCTGGGTACCTCAGTACCATATACTAGGGAATTATATGGGTGTACCAGTATGCCAATGTGAATTGGTAAATTTAGTCACTAGCCTGTTAGTGACAATTTTGGAAAGCAGAGAGAGCATAACCACTGAGGTTCTGGTTAGCAGAGCCTCAGTGAGACAGTTAGGCATCACACAGGGAACACATACAGGGCACATACTTATGAGCACTGGGGCCCTGCCTGGCAGGGTCCCAGTGACACATAGACTAAAACAACATATATACAGTGAAATATGGGGGTAACATGCCAGGCAAGATGGTACTTTCCTTCAGTGAATAAATTGGAACCATTTCGAAGAGCCCACTCAACATGTGGCACAACACGAAAGTCATCTTCCTCCAATTTGCTGTTAGGTTCTGATGGATACACCTACCTGTGGATTCCTCACCTAAAGAATTTCTTCTACCTCTGCACGTCGACGATGACGTCACAATTGCCCGACTCCACGCGATGCCGTATGACATCATCTAGGCAATAAGAAGCCCTCGTCGACGTGCAGACGTCAGTTAGTTCCCTTTTTTCCGTGCCTTTGAATAGCGGTTTTTCTTCAAGGCTAACAGGGAGCTACAGTTGCGAAGTCTGTAGTTAGAATGTCGCAGCAAGAAAATCTGGTTTTAAGCCTTGTAACCAGTGCTGGGATCGAATGTCAGTCACTGACCCCAGTGAAAATTGTATCTGGTGCCTTAGTTCCGACCATGAGGTCGAGTCATGCGGTTCCTGCCAGCGCATGAACCCTAAGGCGCTTAAGGAAAGGGAGGCTAAATTGTTCCTGGCCCGTTCCAAGAAGAGAAAGGAAAGGCAACATTGGAGAGAGTCCTCTTCGAGGACTCATCGTCGTCATGGAGACTCTCGGCGCTGTCAAGACTCCCGGCGCCGATCGAGTAGAGGTCGGTCCAGGTCCAGATCTGCATCTCCGTCAGCTCGGGGCCGTCAAACGTGGGAGATTAGCCCGACCATCACTCCTCCACCTCTTCGGGAGCCGGCGTCTTCTCCGGAGTAGGAGTTGCCTGGCCCTTCATCGGCTTCTATGCCGGCACCGACACCGCAAGCATATCCAGCTTTCCCGGCACTGGGTACGGATCCTGCGGCATTTTTAAATACCATGTTCAATATCTTTTCCACCATGGCGCCTGGTGGAGGGCATGCGGGTCCGTCTGGCCTTTTGGCTTTTAATTTGGGTGCTCCGGCTCCTTACAAGCCAACGCCCTTCATGCCTTTTTTGCCGGCTGGAGCCGCTGCAGCGCCGATGTCCTTGGCATCACCAAGGAGACCAGCAACGCCTACAACATCTGCAACTCCGGCGCCAGTGGATTCTCCACGGATCCAGTCTACTGTCAAGGTGCCTGTGGCACCGGAGGGTCCGGCGTCGGATGGATCCGAGGAACGGCACCGGCGAAGATCTTCGGCGTCGGCCGACACCTTATCAACGCCGGATCTCGAGTCCAGACTCCAGTCCAGACGTCAAGCTTTGCGCCTTCTGGAGGAAGAGGAGTATAGCAGGCAACATCTGGAAGAAGGCGAAATCTTGGAGCCTTCGGGTGATTTTTAAGGGCTGGACACTGCGAGTGGTATTGATACTTCCCCCTGAATGGGATTTGGCTTCCCCTGGGGAGTATACTAAAGAGGTTGCATCTTTTCATGCAGTGATAAGGAAGGCTGCAGACTTTTTAGATCTTCCTCTACCAGCTACTGAGATGAAAAGGAACCTTTTGACGGAAGTGCTGCATCCAGCCTCTGTGGTGGCGGAGCCTCTCTTTCCCTTCAATAAGGCTCTCCTGGACCCCATCAAGGACATTTGGAAGAAACTTGTGACTTCTACAGCTGTCAACAGGGCGGATTGCAAGGTGCTATCGTGCGGCTCCAGGTGACTCAGACTTTCTCTCCAAACATCCAACTCCAGAGAGTTTGGTTGTTCAGGCTTCCTGTTCTTCCCGGTCCTCTCCTGGTTCGTTCCCTGGGACCCCTGCGGACAGGGAGTCAAAGAAAATGGACCACGCTGCAAAGAAGGCCTTTTCGTCATGCAGTATGGCCTTGAAGTCGACCAATGCAACCTGCATTTTGGGACGCTATATTCATGCTATTATGGAGGAAGCAAAAGGTCATCCAAACTTGCCGCAAGAGGTGTTGCATTTGCTAGCAGACGCTCAGGCGGCGGCGGCGACCCAGGTGATCCAGTCTGGGTTGGACACCTCTGACTCTGTGGCAAGGGCTATGGGTACATCCATAGTATCAAGACGTCAGGCTTGGCTGCGCTCATCAGGCTTTTCTACAGATGTGCAGGCGACTCTCCTGGATCTGCCTTTTGATGGAGAAAAACTCTTTGGGACAAAGGCAGATTCTGCTGTTGAACGGTTCAAAGAGAGCAGAGCCACAGCGAGGTCGTTAGGACTTCAGGCAGCTACTTCCTCTTCCTTTAGATCGTATAGGAAGTTTAGGGGCTTTGGACGTGGCTCCTCCTTTCGTGGCAGATTCCAGGCGCCACAACAACAATCTGCAAGCTCCCTGCCTTATAGATCCTTTAGGGGCAGAGTACGTACAAGAGGAGCAACCCAGCAGCACTCTGCCTCTTCCTCTTCCTCGGGAGGGGTGCAGCATGGAAAGCAGCCTTAGTCCTCCTCCACTCCCTGTTCACTTGTCTCCGGTAGGGGGGAGACTTGCCCAATTTCTTCCAATGTGGGAGTTTATAACATCCGACTCTTGGGTCATCCACATTGTGAAGAGAGGGTATGCTCTTCCCTTTCGGGAGTTCTCCCCTCCCTTCCCTCCCCGCCCATCCTTCTGTTCAGAAGACCATCTTCTGTTACTGCAACAGGAGGTGTTATCCCTATTGGCAAAAGGCGCAGTAGAATTGGTTCCCGAGCAGGAGAGGGGTCAAGGCTGTTATTCAAGATACTTCCTGATCCCCAAAAATGATGGTCGGTTGAGACCAATTCTAAACTTGAGGATTTTGAATTGGTTCCTCAGGCACGTAAAGTTCAAAATGCTGACCCTTTCACAGGTTCTTTTAGCGTTGAAAGAAGGAGATTGGATGGCGTCTGTCGATTTGCAGGATGCGTACCTCCATATTCCGATCCTCAAATCGCACAGGAAGTATCTCCGGTTTGTGGTGGGATCGCAGCATTATCAGTTTGCGGTCCTCCCGTTTGGTCTTACTTCCGCACCTCGAGTCTTCACAAAGGTGATGGCGGTGGTAGCGGCAGAACTCAGAAGAAGAGGGATAGCGGTGTTTCCCTATCTGGACGATTGGTTGATCAAAGCCAAGACTCCGGAGCTCGTACAGCGTCACCTGCAGTCGACAACTCAGTTGTTGTAAGACCTGAGTTTTTCAATCAATGTGCCCAAATCTCACCTGGAGCCCTCTCAACGCCTCCTGTTCATAGGAGCAGTACTGGACACGACATTGAATCGGGCCTTTCCTCCGCCCCAGCGGGTTCAGGACATTCCGCCGTTGATTCCGATGTTTCGAAATGGAGCAGGAGTTCCAGTCCTCAAGGTCCTTCGTCTGCTCGGTCTGTTTGCTTCTTGCATACTGCTGGTCACTCATGCACGCTGGCACATGAGGGCTCGTCAGTGGTGCGTCCGCAGGCAGTGGTTTCAGCACAATGGGGATCTCGAAGATTTGATTACCATCACCAGAGACACTGCGGTGGATCTTCAGTGGTGGGCAGTGATGAGCAACCTGTCACAAGGAAGGCCATTCTCGCTGCCTCTGCCGGTGGCCACAGTTGTAACGGATGCTTCCACTCTAGGGTGGGGAGCTCATCTGGGGGACCTGGAGGTCAAAGGCCTTTGGTCTCCAGTGGAACAGAGATTTCACATCAATCTGTTGGAGTTGCGGGCAGTACGTTTGGCTCTCAAGGCCTTTCTCCCTTACATTCGCGGTCCGTCAGTCCAGATTCTGACAGACAACACTACCGCGATGTGGTATATGAACAAGCAGGGAGGAGTGGGGTCGTACCTTCTTTGCAGAGAAGCTCTTCGACTCTGGTCCTGGCTTCAGGACCACAAGATTTGCTTGGTAGCAAATCATTTGGCCGGGGTTCTGAATGTACGTGCAGATGTTCAGTCGACACAGCTTGGTCGACCATGAGTGGCGTCTTCATCCAGATCTGGTTCTTTACATCTTCCAGATGTGGGGGTGTCCGCAGATAGATCTGTTTGCTACTCAGGAGAACGTGCAGTGCCCGTTATTTTGCAGCCTCCAGTATCCAGTGCAAGGAGCTTTGGGGGACACGTTTCAGATGTCCTGGAAGGGTCAGTTGCTTTATGCGTTTCCTCCCATACCCCTGATTCCTCGAGTTCTGAGGAAGATCCGCCAAGACCGAGCCCAGGTCATCTTGATAGCTCCAGATTGGCCAAGAAGGGTGTGGTACACCGACCTTCTCCAACTCTCTCTGTGTGCCCTCCGCTCCGTCTCCCTTACAGGGTGGACCTCCTCTTGCAGTCGCAGGGGCATATTCTACACCCCCACCTCCAGAGTCTGCACCTTCATGCCTGGAGATTGAACGGGGCAGTCTGAGTGCTTTTTCTCTCCCACCGGAAGTGGTGGATGTTATTTTATCGGCCAGGCGACAGTCCACCAAATCGATCTATGCAAATCGATGGGCTAAATTTGTACGTTGGTGTGGAGAGAACCGAATTGATCCCTTAAAGGCTCACTTGTCTGATATATTATCATTTGCTCTTTCCTTGGCGCAGAAGGGTTGTGCAGTTGCCACAGTTAAGGGCTATTTATCTGCACTGTCGGCTTTTCTGTGCCTCCCTGATCAACCTTCCTTGTTTAAGTCTCCAATTGTTTTGAGGTTTGTTAAGTGGCACACTAATACGTTTCCGCCCTCACCATTTGTTATGCCTCAGTGGGACCTTAATTTAGTATTAGCATTTCTAATGGGATCGCCATTTGAACCAATGCATTCTAGTGCTTTGCGTTTGCTGGTTCTTAAGACTGTATTCCTGGTAGCCATAACATCGGCCAGAAGAGTCAGTGAGCCTCAGGCTCTTAGTGTAGAGTCTCCATACCTTTCCTTCTTTAGAGACAAAGTGGTGTTAAGGACCAAGGTGGCTTTCCTCCCGAAGGTTGTTACACCCTTTCACTTGGGGCAATCTATTACCCCCCCTTCTTTTACCCTCCACCTCATCCATCCAAGGAGGAAGAGAGGCTCCACTGACTGGATCCACGAAGAGCATTGAGCTTCTTTGTCGACAGGACGAGGGAGTTCAGGCAAGATGATCAGCTCTTCGTTGGATACGTGGGAAGAGGAAAGGCAGAGCAGTCCACAAGAGAACGCTATCCAGGTGGGTCATTCTCTGTATTAAGCTTTGTTATTCCTTAGCTAAGAAAGAACCACCTGTGGGGCTTCGTGCTCATTCCACCAGAGCTAAGGCTGCCTCTTCGGCTTTAGCTAGGGGTGTTCCTGTGGTTGACATCTGCAGGGCGGCAACTTGGGCATCCCTCCATACTTTTGTCAAACATTATTGTTTGGATTCTGAGGTTAGGAGGGATGGCCATTTTGCTCGCTCGGTGCTCCAGGATTTCTTGGTTTGACCATTCGGGCACCCACCTCCGGAGGTAGTACTGCTTTGGGACTCTATTCTTTAGGTGAGGAATCCACAGGTAGGTGTATTCATCAGAAGAATAAGTTACTTACCTTCGGTAACGCTTTTTCTGGTGGATACATTAACTACCTGTGGATTCCTCACGGTCCCACCCGCCTCCCCGTTGACTGAATGGTAGTTCCATGAAATCCTTGGGTGAGCGCCAATTGTCTTGTAAATATGTGTATATATGTATGTATGTATATATATATATATATATATATATATATATATATATATATATATGTTCGATGGCATGTGTAGCTGCAGATACACATGCTGTGCACAGTCCGCCATCTGGTGTTGGGCTCGGAGTGTTACAAGTTGTTTTTCTTCGAAGAAGTCTTTTCGAGTCACGAGACCGAGGGACTCCTCCCATTTCGACTCCATTGCGCATGGGCGTCGACTCCATCTTAGATTGTTTATTTTCCGCCATCGGGTTCGGACGTGTTCCTTTTCGCTCCGTGTTTCGGGTCGGAAAGTTAGTTAGAATCTCGGAAAAAAATCGTCGGTATTGTTTGCGTTCGGTATCGGGTTAGTTAGAACAAATCGACACCGAATTTTGAAGAGCTCCAGTGGCCCTTCGGGGTTTTTTCGATCCCCCGTCGGGGCCTGGTCGGCCCAGCCACGTGCGACTTCAAGGCTGATGGAACGGACCCCATTCCGCTTCTGCCCAAAATGCCATAACAAGTACCCGTATACGGATCAGCATCTGGTTTGTAACTTGTGCTTGTCCCCTGAGCACAAGGAGGATACTTGTGAAGCCTGTCGAGCGTTTCGGTCGAGGAAGACGCTGAGAGACCAAAGAGCCAGGAGACTACAAATGGCGTCCACGCCGACAGGTCAAGAACGTTTCGAGGAGGAAGAAGAAGCTTTCTCCATCCGCGAGTCGGATTCTGAAGAACTCGACGCCGAAGAAACACACCAAACCGTGAGTAAGACGTCGAAAATCAAGACTCACGAAAAGTCCACAAAAGCCCAGGGGACGCCACCGCCAACAGGCCATGGCTTAACCCGAAAACTAGGTGACCGATCCAAGGCACCGAAAAAGGTGCTGGTGTCGAAGTCATCCGACTCCGGTCGAGATACCGCCACACAGCAACCTCGGAGCCGAGACAGCGGCTCCGAGAAACTTCGCCACAGAGACAGCGGCACCGAAGAATTTCAGCACCGAGACACCACGCCGAAAACAAAGAAGCTTTCTTCGGAGCCTAAAAAGACTTCCGAAAAGGTTTCGGTTCCGAAACATCCAGCCTCAGAGCCGAAAACTAGTTCCTATACAGAGGAACAAGGATTAACCTCCCAATTACATAGATTTGGAGAGGAGCTTCAAGCTGTAGAGCCTGACTACACGCAAAGAAGGCTTCATATTCATGAGGACACAGGGAAGATAACCACTCTTCCCCCAATCAAAGTAAAAAGGAAACTTGCCTTTCAACAAAAAGACAAGCAACCACAGGCAAAAGTGGCAAGGAAAACAACCCCACCACCGTCTCCACCACCGTCAATACATGCATCACCAGCAACAACTCCACCACTGATGCACTCACCAGCTCATACTACAATGAGTCAGGATGATCCCGATGGATGGGACCTTTATGATGCTCCAGTGTCTGACAACAGCCCAGACTCCTATCCCACAAAACCGTCACCACCTGAGGACAGTACATCCTACACACAGGTGGTCGCAAGGGCAGCCGAATTTCACAACGTCACCTTACATTCTGAACCAATTGAGGATGACTTTCTGTTTAACACCCTATCCTCCACCCATAGCCAGTACCAAAGCCTTCCCATGCTCCCAGGAATGCTAAAACATTCAAAGCAAATATTTCAGGATCCAGTTAAAGGCAGAGCCATAACTCCAAGGGTGGAGAAAAAGTACAAGCCACCGCCAACAGATATATATATTATTACACACAACTAACACCAGACTCAGTAGTTGTCGGGGCAGCTCGTAAGAGAGCCAACTTCTCTTACCTCAGGAGACGCACCACCTCCAGACAAAGAGAGCTGCAAATTTGATGCTGCGGGAAAAAGGGTTGCAGCACAAGCAGCAAATCAATGGCGTGTTGCCAATTCACAAGCACTTTTGGCAAGATACGACAGAGCTCATTGGGATGAAATGCAACATTTAATCGAACACTTACCCAAGGAGTTCCAAAAAAGAGCGCAACAGGTGGTAGAAGAGGGACAAAGTATCTCAAATAATCAGATACGGTCTTCCATGGATGCAGCAGATACAGCTGCAAGGACAATAAACACTGCAATCACGATACGAAGGCACGCATGGCTGCGCACTTCAGGGTTCAAGCCGGAAATCCAACAAGCTGTGCTCAATATGCCATTTAATGAACAGCAATTGTTTGGGCCGGAAGTTGACACTGCCATTGAGAAACTCAAAAAAGACACTGATACAGCCAAAGCCATTGGCGCACTCTACTCCCTGCAGAGCAGAGGCACATTTCGGAAAACACCTTTTAGGGGAGGGTTTCGAGGTCAACCCACAGAAACCACAACCTCACAAACAAGGCCTACTTACCAGGGTCAATATCAAAGGGGAGGTTTTCGGGGGCAATATAGAGGGGGCCAATTCCCAAGAAATCGAGGAAAATTTCAAGGCCCCAAAAATCCTCAAAATAAACAGTGACTCACAAGTCACACAACCCCATCACATAACACCTGTGGGGGGAAGACTAAGCCAATTTTACAAACTTTGGGAGGAAATAACAACAGACACTTGGGTCTTAGCAATTATCCAGCATGGTTATTGCATAGAATTTCTCCAATTCCCTCCAAACGTCCCACCGAAAACACACAATATGTCAAAACAACATATAGATCTTCTAGGACTAGAAGTTCAAGCATTGCTACAAAAGGACGCAATAGAATTAGTACCAAATCTACAAAAAAACACAGGAGTTTACTCACTGTACTTTCTAATACCCAAAAAGGACAAAACTCTGAGACCAATACTAGATCTCAGAACACTAAATACCTACATCAAATCAGACCACTTTCACATGGTCACGTTACAAGACGTAATCCCACTGCTCAAACAATAAGATTACATGACAACATTAGACCTAAAAGATGCGTATTTCCATATACCAATACATCCTGCACACAGGAAATACCTAAGGTTCGTATTCCAAGGAATACCTTACCAATTCAAAGTGTTGCCATTCGGAATAACAACTGCGCCAAGAGTTTTTACAAAATGCCTGGAAGTAGTAGCTGCACATATCAGAAGGCAGCAAATACATGTGTTCCCGTACTTAGAAGACTGGTTAATCAAAACCAACACGCTAAGAGTGTTCACAGCACACAAACTATGTCATACAGACCCTTCACAAGCTAGGTTTCTCCATCAACTACGCGAAGTCACACCTTTTGCCGTGTCAGACACAGCAGTACTTAGGAGCGACAATCAACACAGCAAAAGGGATTGCCACTCCAAGTCCACAAAGGGTTCAAACATTTCACAAGGTAATACAGGCCATGTATCCAACACAAAAGATACAAGTCAAAATGGTAATGAAACTCCTAGGCATGATGTCTTCATGCATAGCCATTGTCCCAAACGCAAGATTGCACATGCGGCCCTTACAACAGTGCCTAGCATCACAATGGTCACAAGCACAGGGTCAACTTCTAGATCTGGTGTTGATAGACCGCCAAACATACATCTCGCTTCTATGGTGGAACAGTACAAATTTAAACCGAGGGCGGCCTTTCCAAGACCCAGTGCCACAATACGTCATAACGACAGATGCTTCCATGACAGGGTGGGGAGCACACCTCAATCAACACAGCATCCAAGGACAATGGGACATACATCAGAGGCAGTTTCACATAAATCACTTAGAACTGTTAGCAGTATTTCTAGCGCTGAAAGCATTTCAACCCATAATAACCCAAAAATACATTCTTGTCAAAACAGACAACATGACAACAATGTATTATCTAAACAAACAGGGAGGGACACACTCGACACAGTTGTGCCTCCTAACACAAAAAATATGACATTGGGCGATTCACAACCACATTCGCCTAATAGCACAATTTATTCCAGGGATTCAGAACCAGTTGGCAGACAATCTCTCTCGAGATCACCAACAAACCCACGAATGGGAAATTCACCCCCAAATACTAAACAATTACTTTCAGATTTGGGGAACACCTCAAATAGATCTATTTGCAACAAAGGAAAACTCAAAATGCCAAAACTTCGCATCCAGGTACCCACAAGATCAATCCCAAGGCAATGCTCTATGGATGAACTGGTCAGGGATATTTGCTTTTCCCCCTCTCCCTCTCCCTCCATATCTAGTAAACAGGTTGAGTCAAAACAAACTCAAACTCATACTAATAGCACCAACATGGGCAAGGCAACCTTGGTACACAACACTACTAGACCTTTCAGTAGTACCTCATGTCAAACTACCCAACAGACCAGATCTGTTAACACAACACAAACAACAGATCAGACATCCAAATCCAGCATTGTTGAATCTAGCAATTTGGCTTCTGAAATCCTAGAATTCGGGCACTTAGACCTCACACAGGAATGTATGGAGGTCATAAAACAAGCTAGAAAACCTACCACTAGACACTGCTATGCAAATAAGTGGAAAGGATTTGTTAATTACAGCCATAATAATCAAATTCAACCTTTACACGCATCTGCAAAAGAAATAGTAGGATACTTACTACATTTGCAAAAATCGAACCTAGCTTTCTCTTCCATTAAAATACATCTTACGGCAATTTCCGCTTACCTACAAATTACGCACTCAATTTAATTGTTTAGGATACCAGTCATAAAGGTGTTTATGGAAGGCCTAAAGAGAATTATACCACCAAGAACACCACCAGTTCCTTCATGGAACCTCAACATTGTCCTAACACGACTCATGGGTCCACCTTTTGAGCACATGCACTCTTGTGAAATGCAATACTTAACGTGGAAAGTTGCATTTTTAATTGCCATCACATCTCTAAGAAGAGTGAGTGAAATTCAAGCATTTACCATTCAAGAACCATTTATTCAAATACACAAAAATAAAGTTGTTCTACGGACCAATCCTAAATTTTTACCAAAAGTAATCTCACAGTTCCACTTAAATCAGACGGTAGAATTACCAGTGTTCTTCCCACAGCCAGATTCAGTAGCCGAAAGAGCACTACATACATTAGACATCAAAAGAGCACTAATGTACTACATTGACAGAAAAAAACTAATTCGAAAGACAAAACAACTATTTATCGCCTTTCAAAAACCTCATACAGGAAATTCAATTTCAAAACAAGGCATTGCTAGATGGATAGTTAAGTGCATTCAAACCTGCTATCTTAAAGCTAAAAGAGAACTGCCTATTACACCAAAGGCACACTCAACCAGAAAGAAAGGTGCTACCATTGCCTTTCTAGGAAATATTCCAATAAACGAAATATGTAAGGCAGCAACATGGTCTACGCCTCATACATTTACCAAGCACTACTGTGTAGATGTGCTAACTGCACAACAAGCAACACTAGGTCAAGCTGTATTAAGAACATTATTTCAAACTACTTCAACTCCTACAGGCTGAACCACCGCTTTTGGGGAGATAACTGCTTACTAGTCTATGCACAGCATGTGTATCTGCAGCTACACATGCCATCGAACGGAAAATGTCACTTACCCAGTGTACATCTGTTCGTGGCATTAGTCGCTGCAGATTCACATGCGCCCACCTGCCTCCCCGGGAGCCTGTAGCCGTTTAGAAGTAGATCTTAAACATTTGTACATTTGTAAATATATTACTTTAAACTTTATTATGTACATACGCATTCACTCCATTGCCTGGGCACTATTACTAGCATACACAACTCCTACCTCACCCTCTGCGGGCAAAACAATCTAAGATGGAGTCGACGCCCATGCGCAATGGAGTCGAAATGGGAGGAGTCCCTTGGTCTCGTGACTCGAAAAGACTTCTTCGAAGAAAAACAACTTGTAACACTCCAAGCCCAACACCAGATGGCGGACTGTGCACAGCATGTGAATCTGCAGCGACTAATGCCACGAACAGATGTACACTGGGTAAGTGACATTTTCCATATATGTTCGATGGCATGTGTAGCTGCAGATACACATGCTTTGCACATCCCGCCATCTAGTGTTGGGCTCAGAGTGTTACAAGTTGTTTTTCTTCGAAGAAGTCTTTCGAGTCACGAGATCGAGGGACTCCTCCCCTTTCGGCTCCATTGCGCATGGGCGTCGACTCCATATTAGATTGTTTTTTTTCCGCCATCGGGTTCGGACGAGTTCCTTTTCGCTCCGTGTTTTGGTTCGGAAAGTTAGTTAGAATCTCGGAAAATTTGACGGTATTGTTTGCGTTCGGTATCTGGTTAGTTACTACAGATCGACACCGACTTTTGAAGAGCTCCGGTGGCCCTTCGGGTTTTTTTCGATCCCCCGTCTGGGCCTGGTCGGCCCGGCCACGTGTCTCTTCAAGGCTGATGGAACGGACCCCATTCCGCTTCTGCCCAAAATGTCACAACAAGTATCCGTATACAGATCAGCACCTGGTCTGTAACTTGTGTCTGTCTCCAGAACACAAAGAAGATACTTGTGAAGCCTGTCGAGCGTTTCGATCGAGGAAGACATTAAGAGATCGAAGAGCGAGAAGACTGCAAATGGCGTCGGCGCCGACAGGACAAAGGCATTTGGAGGAGGAAGAAGAAACCTTCTCCATCCAGGAGTCGGACTCGGACGAGCTCGATCCCGAAGAAACGCCTAAAACCGTGAGTAAGACGTTGAAACATAAAACTCCCGAGAAGACCACAAAAGCCCAGGGGACGCCACCGCCAACAGGCCATGGCTTAACCCAAAAAATAGGTGACCGATCATCGGCACTGAAAAAGGGCACGTTTGTGTCGAAGTCATCCGACTCCGGTCGAGATACCGGCACACAGCAATCTCGAGCCCAAGACAGCGGCTCCGAGCAAGTTCGGCACCGAGACAGCGGCACTGAAATGGGTCGGCACCGAGAGACCACGACGCCGAAAATAAAGAAAGTGTTGTCGGAGCCGAAAAAGGCTACCGAAAAGGTTTCCATTCAGAAACATCCAGCCTCGGAACCGAAATCAGGTTCCTACACAGAGGATCTGGGATTGTCCTCCCAAATGCAAGGACATAACTTCGGACAAGAACTAGAATAAATGGAGCCAGACTACACTCAAAGGAGGCTCCACATTCAAAAGGACACAGGGAAGATAAGCACTCTTTCCCCCAATTAAAATGAAAAGAAGACTTGCCTTTCAAGAAAAGGACAAGCAGCCACAGGCAAAGGTGGCAAGACAGACAACTCCGCCACCATCTCCACCACCATCAATGCACACATCACCGGTAGTCACTCCACCACTGATGCAATCCCCAACTCATACTGCAATCAATGAGTCAGGATGATCCAGAAGCATGGGACCTTTATGATGCACCAGTATCGGATAACAGCCCAGACTGTTACCCAGCGAGACCGTCGCCACCTGAGGACAGTACATCCTACACGCAGGTGGTCTCGAGAGCAGCGGCTTTTCATAATGTCACCTTGCATGCAGAACCGATTGAGGATGACTTTTTGTTTAATACACTATCCTCCACTCATAGCCAATACCAGAGTTTACCTATGCTACCTGGAAAACACTCCAAACAGGTGTTTCAGGAGCCTGTGAAGGGCAGGGCCATAACTCCAAGGGTGGAGAAAAAGTACAAGCCACTGCCTACAGACCCTGTGTATATCACACAGCAATTAACACCAGACTCTGTGGTAGTAGGGGCAGCTCGCAAGAGAGCAAACTCTCATACCTCGTGAGACGCACCACCTCCAGACAAGGAGAGTCGCAAATTCGACGCTGCAGGGAAAAGGGTTGCAGCACAAGCAAACTCATGCCAACTCACAAGCACTTCTGGCAAGATATGATAGGGCTCATTGGGACGAAATGCAACATTTCATAGAACACTTACCCAAAGAGTTCCTTAAAAGGGCACAACAAGTGGTGGAGGAAGGACAAAGTATCTCAAATAATCACATACGGTCAGCACTGGATGCAGCAGATACAGCTGCAAGGACAGTAAATACTGCAGTAACAATAAGGAGACACGCATGGTTGCGTACGTCAGGATTCAAGCCGGAAATACAACAAGCTGTGCTGAATATGCCTTTTAATGGACAGCAGTTGTTTGGGCCGGAGGTGGACACTGTTATCGAAAAACTTAAAAAAGACACTGATACGGCCAAAGCCATGGGCGCACTCTACTCTCCACAGAGCAGAGGCACATTTCGCAAAACACAGTTTAGAGGGGGGTTTCAAGGACAAGCTACAGAACCCACAACCTCACAAACAAGGCCTACTTATCAAAGTCAATATCAGCAGGGAACTTTTCGGGGGCAATATAGATGGGGACAATTCCAAAAGAATAGAGGGAAGTTCCAAAGGCCCAAAACTCCTCAAAACAAGCAGTGACTTCCAAGTCACAAATCCCCAACACATAACACCAGTGGGGGGGAGACTAAGCAATTTTTACAAACATTGGGAGGAGATAACAACAGACACTTGGGTACTGGCAATTATCCAGCATGGTTATTGCATAGAAATTCTCAGATTCCCTCCAAACGTTCCACCGAAAACATACAATATGTCAAAACAACACATGGATCTTCCAGGACTAGAGGTCCAAGCATTGCTACAAAAAGGAGCAATAGAATTAGCACCAATTCAACAGAAAGGAACAGGAGTTTATTCTCTGTACTTTCTCATACCCAAAAAGGACAAAACACTGAGACCTATATTAGATCTCAGAACATTAAATACCTACATCAAATCAGACCACTTTCACATGGTGACATTACAAGACGTAATCCCACTGCTCAACCAACAAGACTACATGACAACACTAGACCTAAAGGATGCATATTTCCATATACCAATACATCCTTCACACAGAAAGTACCTAAGATTTTTATTCCAAGGGGTACATTACCAACTCAAGGTGTTGCCATTCGGAATAACGACTGCGCCAAGAGTTTTTACAAAATGCCTGGCAGTAGTAGCTGCGCATATCAGAAGGCAGCAAATACATGTGTTCCCGTACGTAGACGATTGGTTAATCAAAACCAACACACTAGAAAGGTGTTCACAACACACAAAGTACGTCATAGAAACCCTACACAAACTAGGTTTCTCAATCAATAACACAAAGTCACACCTTCAGCCGTGTCAAACACAGCAATACTTAGGGGCAACAATCGACACAGCAAGAGCGATTGCCACTCCAAGTCCACAAAGAGTACAAGCATTTCACAATGTAATACAGGTCATGTATCCAAACCAAAGAATACAAGTCAAAATAGTAATGAAACTCCTAGGCATGAGGTCCTAATGCATAGCCATTGTCCCAAACGCAAGATTGCACATGCGGCCCTTACAACAGTGCCTAGCATCACAAGGTCACAAGCACAGGGTCAACTTCTAGATCTAGTGATGATAGACCGCCAAACATACACTTCGCTTCAATGGTGGAACAATATAAATTTAAACCAAGGGTGGCCTTTTCAAGACCCAGTGCCTCAATACGTAATAACTACAGATGCCTCCATGATAGGGTGGGGAGCACACCTCAATCAACACAGCATTCACGGACAATGGGACTCTTGTCAGAAACAGTTTCACATAAATCACTTAGAACTATTGGCAGTATTTCTAGCGTTAAAAGCATTTCAACCAATAATAAGCCACAAACACATTCTTGTCAAAACAGACAACATGACAACGATGTATTACCTAAACAAACAGGGAGGAACACACTCAACACAGTTGTGTCTCCTAACACAGAAAATATGGCATTGGGCGATACACAACCACATTCGCCTAATAGCACAGTTCATTCCAGGCATTCAGAATCAGTTAGCAGACAATCTCTCTCGGGATCACCAACAGATCCACGAATGGGACCCCAAGTACTACACACTTACTTCCAAAATTGGGGAACACCAGGAATAGACCGGTTTGCAACAAAAGAAAACGCAAAATGCCGAAACTTCGCATCCAGGTACCCACAAGATCAGTCTCTGGGCAATGCTTTTCCCCCTCTCCCACTCCTTCCATATCTAGTAAACAAGTTGAGTCAAAACAAACTAAAACTCATACTCATAGCACCAACTTGGGCAAGACAACCTTGGTACACAACACTACTAGACCTCTCAGTAGTGCCTCATATCAAACTACCAAACAGGCCAGATCTGTTAACTCAACACATTCAACAGATCAGACACCCCAATCCAGCATCGCTGAATCTAGCAATTTGGCTCCTGAAGTCTTAGAGTTCGGACACTTGTACCTTACACAGGAATGTATGGAAGTCATAAAACAAGCTAGAAAACCAACCACTAGACATTGCTATGCAAATAAGTGGAACAGGTTTGTTTATTATTGCCATAATAATCAAATTCAACCCTTACACGCATCTGCTAAAGACATCGTAAGCTACTTACTACATTTGCAAAAGTCAAAACTAGCTTTTTCATCCATTAAGATACATATTACCGCAATTTCAGCTTACCTGCAAATTACCCACTCAACTTCACTATTTAGGTTACCAGTCATAAAAGCCTTTATGGAAGGACTAAAAAGAATTATACCATGAAGAACACCACCAGTTCCTTCATGGAACCTCAACATTGTCTTAACACGACTCATGGGCCCACCTTTTGAGCCCATGCACTCATGTGAAATGCAATATTTAACAGGGAAAGTTGCATTTCTAATTGCCATCACATCTCTAAGAAGAGTCAGTGAAATCCAAGCATTTACCATACAAGAACCATTTATTCAAATACACAAGCATAAAGTAGTTCTACGGACAAATCCAAAATTTTTACCAAAAGTCATATCACCGTTCCACTTGAATCAAACAGTAGAACTACCAGTGTTCTTCCCAGAACGAGCACTACATACATTAGACATCAAAAGAGCGTTAATGTACTACATTGACAGAACCAAACAAATTCGGAAAACAAAACAATTATTTGTTGCTTTCCAAAAACCTCATTCAGGAAATCCGATTTCCAAACAGGGCATTGCTAGATGGATAGTTAAATGCATTCAAACCTGTTATCTCAAAGCAAAGAGACAACTGCCTATTACACCAAAGGCACACTCAACTAGAAAGAAGGGTGCTACTATGGCCTTTCTAGGAAACATTCCAATGACTGAGATATGTAAGGCAGCCACATGGTCTACGCCTCATACGTTTACCAAGCACTACTGCATGGATGTGTTAACAGCACAACAAGCCACAGTAGGACAAGCAGTACTACGAACTTTGTTTCAAACAACTTCAACTCCTACAGGCTGAACCACCGCTTTTGGGGAGATAACTGCTTACTAGTCTATGCAAAGCATGTCTATCTGCAGCTACACATGCCATCGAACAGAAAATGTCACTTACCCAGTGTACATCTGTTCGTGACATGAGACGCTGCAGATTCACATGCGCCCGCCCGCCTCCCTGGGAGCCTGTAGCCGTTTGAATTTGATCTTGAACATTTGTAAATTTGTAAATATATTGCTTTAAACGACCGTATGTACATAAATATTTACTCCATTGCATGGGCACTATTACTATAATACACAACTCGTACCTCATCCTCTGTGGGGAAAACAATCTAATATGGAGTCGACGCCCATGCGCAATGGTGCCGAAAGGGGAGGAGTCCCTCGATCTCGTGACTCGAAAGACTTCTCGAAGAAAAACAACTTGTAACACTCCGAGCCCAACACTAGGTGGCGGGATGTGCAAAGCATGTGAATCTGCAGCGTCTCATGCCACGAACAGATGTACACTGTGTAAGTGACATTTTCCATATATATATATATATATATATATATATATATATATATATATATATATATATATATACCTACTTTATGTATATAGTTATAGCATGTATATATGTATTTATTTCTTTGGTCTTGATCATTCAAGTACTCATGATTGATTTTGGCTGGCATATTTAATTTCTTGGTATTTTTAGTGTAATAAATATTGCATTTTCCCTTCTTTGGATGTGATTATGTTCTCTTCAAGGTCAAATTTTCACCTGTTCGCCTCTATGGCACGTAAAAAATGGTGATAACTGACGTCTGCACGTCGACGAGGGCTTCTTATTGCCTAATGACTTTATACGCCGTCGCGTGGATTCGGGCAATTGTGACGTCATCGCCGATGTGCAGACCTAGAAGAAATTTCCATCAAATCTGGCGCGAGGGGAGAATTCTTTAGGTGAGGAATCCACAGGTAGTTAATGTATCCACCAGAAAAAGCGTTACCGAAGGTAAGTAACTTGTTCTTCTGGAACAAGATGGCCTGTACCTTTTAAATATAACTCTGTAGGCACTAACTCCTCTTTGACAATCATTCAACTTGCAATATTTGGAAGTTCAGTGTTCACTGAAGCATCAGCAATGTTTTAGGGAGTTAACATCTCCAAGTTCATCTTGCTCGATGTTGATGAACAGAATTGATGAAGTTGCACAGGTATAGGTGTCAAATTTTTGATGCAGGCAAAGTCAGTTGTTCCACTTGTAGACATTTGCACACTGACTCTGATATCTGTAGAACTGTCTGAACGACCTCTCTGAAGTTTTGCAAGGATGAAATCTGGACCATTCCCATTTGTGACATATAGTCCACAACAGCAGTTTCCAATGAGGACATCTTTTTAAATTGAAATTCTTCAGGTGAAAGTTTATTTTCGCGCTCTTGTTTGAGATTGTGCTTCACTGGTTTGGTTGCAGCATCTCCGTCAAATAATGTGTTTGTTGGAAGATCATGCGAAAGAATGTCCTTGACAACTTCACCCCTTTCTTTTGCTACATCCATCTCTCTATGTGCTTGCGAAAGTTTGTGTTTGTGTTTTTTTTTTGGTGGGGGAGGTTTGTATTCTGTTCTGTAGTGGCTAGTTGGACGAAACACTTACTATTACAATTAAAAAGTAGAAGTTTGGTTTAATGATTATGCCAAACATCTTTTTCTCTTTCAATACAAATCTCTCCTTCTTCAGTTCTGCGGACAGTTTTGATCCATATTCCAGGACATCTAGTAGACTTATCTTTATTCCGTTATCCACGTATTGTGTGGTCACAAATGCTCAGTCATTTCAAAAGGGTTTCCTTGTTGCTGCATGAAATAAAGAATGCTCTCAACATTTTTATTAAAATGTTCCCTTCTCTTTCCCACAAGCTTGTGGTGAGGAACAGTTTCACAATGGTCCATTAATTTTGAAGTTGCCATCTCTCTGAAAACATTGAAATTAAAAGAAGGGACTTCCTGGTAAACTAGCTGCCATTATGCAACATATTCACTTTTACCTGTCTGGCCAAAAATTCATTTTGAGTTTTTCTGTGATCTCTGGATCGTTTGTTCCAGTTTCATACCTGGAGCCGCAGCATTGTACCTTCTCTTTATGTCTTTCACCTCAAAATGTATTTCGCTTAATTTTCTGTAGAGGTATGGTTTTTCCACCTCTAGCTTCTTCACTCTTTACAAATACTAGGACCCATATCTCAGGTAGTATATGCAATCAAATGTGAAAAAAACACTGTAATAATTGACTTCACAGTCTTCACATGCAGCTCCCAAGTGCCTTCCCAATCAGCATGAACCAACACTAGAGCTATCATGTGTGAAACATTTCCCTAGTACTTGCAAATTTCTGATCTTGGTTTTCTGATTTTCAACTGAGTATATTGAACATTGCCTGTGTTTGCATTTTGTCTTTTGAAGAAAGTGCACCCTGTGCCTTGTACACTTTTGAGAAAAGATATGCAAAATCTAATTTGTCATTCTTGTTTCTGAAAGCATTTCATTGCATTGTTTGTATAGCCTCAGATATGATGAGCATACCTTGTAACAAATGAACATCACTTCTGTTCAATACTGACTGGGCAGTTTTGCTTCCAAGGATCTCATCCTCAATAAGTGCATCATCTATGTCACATCCACTGAGATAACTTCCTGCACAACGCAACTGAGGGGCGTTGTCATGAAAAAAACACCCTTTATTTGATAAAGATCATCATATTCTACTGGATTGCTCATAATGTCAGCTACAATACGGAAAACACCTCAATTGCAGAAATTTGGCTGGATAGGCTGGTCTTCAAGCTGAGCACCCACATTTTTTTAATTTTTTTAAAGCTATGTATATTGTTGCGTAGTTTGTGACAGGAGATGGTATTACTGGTAAAAACCCAGCCTTCTTCAGTGGTATGGTATTCTGGGAGATCAGCACATGAATTCCAGCCCACAGAGGAACTGGCTTTTTTTCATCCTTCAGACCGCACCCAATAAGTGATATGATAAATTCAGTTAAATCAGCTTTGCGGACTGCAACATCAGGTAGAAGATCCATGTCCTTAGCCACTTTGAAACTTTCTGGTAGACTGGGAAATGTTGATGGCTTTTAGTGATTTTGCATACTTTGGCAAGGCAGTTGGGTTATACGTTTGCAGTGTTGTATGTTTAAGACTACAGGTAGCAAAGCTTGTTTTCTAGCAGCTACTTCATTGGTACAGTCTTGGAAAAGCACAGTGACAGTATCATGTGTGCTAGATGTTCCAGACAAAGAAGAGCTGTCTTTAAAATTATCAAGAGCCGCAATTGTAAATTCTTTCCTGGTAAAGTGACTTGGAAGTGGTGTGCTGTTGGATTCTCAAGATTTTACAGCATAAGCTGGTAACAAGTTCCTGCTCCGTACTATGTCATTATAACTTGTTGATACACCAGTCATTTTTACTGAAGCGATTAGCTCTGTATTTTTGCATTTGTCATAGATTGAGTGGGCAGTCATGAAGTGTAGCAGAGTTTTCTTTTTGCTGTGATGTAATTCATGAAACATCATTTGGAAAAGACAGTACATTTGCACAGCATAAACCTGTGAGTTCCTGGGATTGTTTTCCACTTCTTCGCTTCTATCTTCAAAGCCATCATCAATGTTGTTGGCTTCTGTTCCGAACTCAAGAACTTTCGTTTGTAATAGTTTTGCATTGCTGATATTAAACAATGATGTAAAAAAATGTTAAGACAAAATCAGACATTCTTATTGACTCCCATAATTTGCAGATGTAGGAAAGTGCCCCCTTTCTTGGTATGGTTACCCCCATTTTCTGCCTGTCGTCAGTGTATTTGACTGTGTACACTGGGATCCTGCTGACCAGGACCCCAAGTGATTATGCTCTCCCCCTTTAAACCGGGTTACTTGAACCATTTACTCCCCATATTTGGCATACTGTTGCCTCCATGTTAGTCCATAGTACATGGTACCCCGGGCATTGTGGTACCAGGGTATCCCTATGGGCTGTAGCATGTATTATGCCACTCATGGGGAGCCAATGCAAAGTGTATCTGCAGGCCTGCCATTGCAGCCTGTATGAAAGGGTGCATTCACCCTTTTCACTACAGGTCACTGCACGTCACACCTATGGTAGGCCTTCCTAGCCAGAGTACAGGGTGCAAGTATCTGTGTGTAAGGGCAGCCCTGCACTAGCAGAGGTGCCCCCACAAACTTCAGTTCCATTTTCCTGGACTTTGTGAGTACAGGGACACCATTTTATGTGTGTACTGGACGTAGGTCACTGCCTATGTCCAGCTATAATGTTAACTCCGAACTTAGGCATGTTTGATATCAAACAAGTCAGAAGCATACCCCAGTACTGTTGCTAGTATTGGAAGTATGATTCTATGCACTCTGGGGGCTCCTTAGAGGACCCCTAGCATTTCTCCTGCCAGCCTTCTGGGGTTTTCTAGGCAGCACAGCTGCTGCCTTTACTCAGACAGGTTTCTGCCATCCTGCTGCTTGAACAGCTCAAGCCCAGGAAGGCAGAACAAAGAATATCCTTTGGGAGAAGGAGGTAACACCCTCCCCCTTTGGAAATAGATGTTACATGGCTTAGGAAAGGCTAGACTCCCCAAGCCACTGGTGTGCTTTAAAGGCATAATCATTCTACAAGGGTTCAAGGACCCCCCAGTCGCTGCTCTGGCGTGAAACTGGACAGTGGAAAGGGAAGTGACTACTCCCCTGTCCATCACCACGCCAGGGTGGTCCCTGGGTTCTGCCATCTTGAATCCAAGTTTGGTAGGGACCTCTGGGAGCATCTGCTTGGCCAGGTCAGTCAGGTGACGTCAGAGCCCCCTCCTGATAGGTGGGCAGGGCTATTTAGGGTCTGTCTCTTGAGTAGGTCCTCAGATTCGGCTTGCAAGATTCCTGCAGGACACCTCTGCAACCTCTACTTTGACTTCTAGCCACTGGAACCACGACTGGACCCTCCAGGAACCGACAGTCTGCATCCATAATGAAGAGTCTGCTTGCAACATTGTTTCCACGGCTCCTTCCAGCTTCTGCAACATTTCCCCAGCTTTGCATCCTTTGAGGTTGGCAAGTCTTCAGTTTGCACAAAAAGGAATAAGGAATCTCCCTTGGAGTGAAGGAGTCACTCCCCTGCATCCACAGGCACCAACTGCAACGCCGACCGGCGGCGTGGATCTCCTCTCATCCTGAGCTGCATGGATCCTGCATCACAGGTGGTGGCCCAGAGTAGACCTCTTGGACCTCTCTGCCAGCTGTCCAACTTTGTTTTTTGCCTTCCAACGCATGACAGTACACCCTTGAACCACATCTCTTGCAGCTACCAAGGCTTCTTTGCATCTCCTCCAAGGGATCTTCCGGCTCCGTTTAGCCCCAGCACTCCTTCCTGCAACGCACAGCCCTCTGCATGCTTCTCCTGTGCCGTGAGACCCTTCTCCAGTTGTCCTGCGTGGGCTCCTCTGTTACTCTTGTTTCCTCATCCAGTGGGTCTACTGTGGGGGCAGCCTACTCTTCTGTGGACTCTGATGTGCTGAGGGCCCCCCTAGGGCTCCCCCATGGGTTGAATTCTCCTGGACCTTGCTGGCCCCGGCAGCTCCACTTGGTGCTTCACTGTAACTTCTGCCTTTGCCAAGGCTTGTTGGTGGCTTTTCCACGCCAATGACTGACTGCAGTCTTCTATCTGGCGTGGGGAATGGACTGCATCCTCCAGGAACTCTTCACCTGCTCCAATGCTGCATTCCTGACCGTCTTTGTCCTACCGTCGACCAACTCCTCCATCCTCAGCTGGGTAGGTCCTGCTCCCCCTGGAGTCTACTGTGACTTCCGAACTTGGTCCCCTTTTTCCACAGGTCTTCCTCTTCAGGAATCCACTGCTGGTCTCTTGCAGTCTTGTCTGGGTGTTGCATTTTCTTGTTATCCTTCAATTTCAGTGGTTTGGGGAAAATCCAGTAATTTGATCCTTTCTTCCTAGTAGCTGGGGAGCACTGTGGTACTTGCCTTTGGGGTTTCCTAGTTCCCCCAGCTCCCCTCTACACATGCCACTTACCTAGGTGGGGGTCGTGCATTCGCATTCCATTCTTTTAGTATATGGTGTGGGCTCACCCTAGGCTAACTATTGTCTATTTGTATTTGCACTGTCTTCTATCATTCTCTATGCCTATTTCTGATTACTAGTGTACATATCTAGTGTTTCTGATGGATACAACTACCTGTGGATTCCTCACCTAATGAATACTCCCATGGCGCCAGCATTCGACGGAAATCTTCTTACTAGTCTCTGCACGTCGACGAGGACGTCACTCTAGCCCACGCGATGCCGTCTGACGTCATACAGGCAATAAGAGGTCCTCGACGACGTGCGGACGTCAGTTCCCTTTTTTCCGTGCATTCGAAACGGTTATCTTCGAGGGAGCAACTGTTACTTTTGTGGTTACAGTGTATTTTTGCTGCGTAGTCTTTCGCTGTGGTAATAATGTCGCAGAGAAAGTCTGGATTCAAGCCTTGTCGTGAGTGTGGAGGCAAGATGTCGGTGACGGATCCTCATTCCGATTGCCTTTGGTGTTTGAGCTCCGACCACGACGTCTCGACTTGTGATTCATGCCAGCACATGAATCCAAAGGCCCTCAAGGAACGTGAGGCGAAGCTGTTTATGGCGAAATCGAAGGAGAAGCATCACAAGAAGTCTTCTTCTCCAAGACATCGGCGTCATCGAGACTCCCGGCGCCGTAGAGAATCTCGGCGTCATTCGAAGGAGACTCGTTCCAGGTCTTCGGATCGGCGCCGAAGGACATGGGAGATCAGTCCCACGGTTACGACGCATCCTTCGACGCCGTTGCCCTCTCCGGCGTCTCCAACTTCACCTGGACAGGCGTCGGTGATTGAGGTATTGGAGCCTCAGGTGTTTTCTCCGGCGTTGCAGACGTCGAGGCCGGCGTCGGGGTCGCCTCCGAGACAGGCACCTCAGTATCCGGCTTTTCCCACCCCTGGAGCCGATAGTTCAGCATTCTTGAATGCGATGTATGCCATCTTCCAACAGATGGCTCCAGGGGGTGCTCCGGCTGGGCCTTTGGCCTTTTCATTGGGTGATCCTGCTCCTCTTCGGCCG
The DNA here is from genome assembly GCF_031143425.1 of Pleurodeles waltl. NCBI lineage: Eukaryota > Metazoa > Chordata > Amphibia > Caudata > Salamandridae > Pleurodeles > Pleurodeles waltl. The sequence continues at coordinate 234,133,859 of NC_090439.1, forward strand.
GCACCCTTTATGCCCTTTCTCCCTTTTGGGAACGTGGGCTCGGCGCCAGTGTCGGCGCCGGTGGCCGCTCCGGTGGCTTCAGAGGGATTGGCCCTGGGGATTTCCATCCCGTCGACGTCGGGATTTCGGCCTGTGACTCCGGTGGGTCCATCTGCTTCGACTGCTCTTTCTTCGGCGCCGAAGTTACCTGTGGCGCCGGACGCGGCGTCGGTGGCTTCTGAAGATCGGCGCCGATCTTCGACTTCGGCGGAGGCATTGTCGACTCCGCGTATTGAACAACGGCTTTATTCGAGGAGACGGGCTCTCCATGTATTAGAGGAGCAGGAGTACCAACGAGCCCTGGAGGAAGGAGAGCTAGAGGACTCGGGTGATGGGCTGCGTGGTCTGGAGTCGGCCAGTGGGCTGGACACTTCCCCTGAGTGGGATCTTTCGTCCCCGGGAGAATACACTGAGGAGGCTGCTTCCTTTCATGCAGTGGTACGGAAGGCAGCTAGTTTTTTGGACCTGCCTTTGCCGGTGGTGGAGGCTAAACAAAACCTTCTAACAGAGGTGCTACATCCGGCCTCAGCTGCGGCGGAGCCTCTTTTGCCATTTAATGACGCTCTGCTGGATCCGGTGTTAGAGGTGTGGAAGAGGCCGGCATCTTCCCCAGCAGTTCACAGAGCCGTGGCCAGGAGGTATCGGGCGGCTTCGACTGACCCTGGTTTTCTGTCTAGGCACCCTACGCCGGAGAGCTTGGTGGTGCAGGCCTCCTGTTCATCCAAGTCAGCGCCTGGTTCTTTCCCGACGGTGCCTGGGGACAGAGATTCAAAGAAACTAGAGGCGCAGTCCAAGAAGATTTTTTCGTCCTGCAGTCTGGCGTTGAAGGCCACCAACGCAACCTGTATCCTGGGGAGGTATATTCATGCTCTGATGGATGACATTTCCTCATCATTTACAGAGCTTCCCCAGGGTCTTTTGGATGTTGTTTCAAATGCCCAGGCTGCTGCGACCCAGATTATCCAGACGGGACTGGATACGACCGACTCGGTAGCCAGAGCAATGGGCACAACTGTGGTGGCAAGGAGACAGGCCTGGCTCCGTAACTCGGGCTTTTCTGCGGATGTACAGTCCACATTGTTGGATCTCCCGTTTGATGGGGACAAACTGTTTGGAGCCAAGACTGATTCGGCCTTGGAACGTTTTAAGGAGAGCAAGGCCACGGCTAAGTCGTTAGGGCTCCAAGCTCCTTCTTCCACGGCCTCTTCCAGATTTTTCAGGAGGTTTCGTGGATTTGGGCGTGGTTCTTCCTCCTCTTCCTTTCGGGGAAGATATCAGCAACCTGCCTCTTCCCATCCCTATAGATCTTTTAGGGGGAGAGGTAGGGTCCGCACCAGAGGAGCCTCTCAGCAGCACTCTGCCTCTTCCTCATCCTCTGGCGGGGTGCAGCAGGGGAAGCAGCCTTAGGCTTCCACCATTTCCCACTCACTCCTCTCCTGTAGGGGGAAGATTACAGCATTTTCTCACCAAATGGAAGACTGTTACAACGGACACTTGGGTTCTCAGTATTGTCGGAAAAGGCTACACCCTTCCCTTTCGGGAGTTCCCGCCCCTCATCCCGCCCGCCCTTCTTATTGTTCAGAAGAACACCTCCTGTTGCTAGAACAGGAGGTACAAGCCCTCCTTTCAAAGGGCGCGGTGGAGTTGGTCCCAGAGCAGGAAAGGGGTCAAGGATGTTACTCAAGGTATTTCCTGATTCCCAAGAAGGATGGTCGTTTGAGACCAATCCTGGACCTGAGGATCTTGAATTGGTTCCTCAAGCAGGAAAAGTTCAAGATGCTGACCCTAGCACAGGTGCTTTTGGCGTTGAACAAGGAAGACCGGATGGTGTCTGTCGACTTGCAGGATGCTTACTTTCATATCCCGATACTCAAGTCACACAGGAAGTATCTCCGGTTTGTGGTGGGATCGCAGCACTATCAGTTTGCGGTCCTTCCGTTTGGTCTTACTTCAGCACCTCGAGTCTTCACGAAGGTGATGTCGGTGGTTGCGGCAGAACTCAGAAGGAAGGGGATAGCAGTATTCCCTTACTTGGACGACTGGTTGATCAAAGCCAAGTCCCCGGAGCTTGTGTCGCATCATCTGCAGTCAACAACCCAGTTGTTGTTCGACCTGGGTTTTTCGGTGAACGAGCCCAAATCTCACCTAGAGCCCTCTCAGCGCCTCCTGTTCATAGGGGCAGTACTGGATACAACATTGGGTCGGGCCTTTCCTCCGCCTCAGCGGATTCAAGATATTCAGGATTTGGTTCCAATGTTTCGAAATGGAGCGGTAGTTCCAGTCCTCAAGGTCCTTCGTCTGCTCGGTCTGTTTGCCTCCTGCATTCTGTTGGTCACGCATGCTCGCTGGCACATGAGGGCTCTTCAGTGGTGCCTCCGAAGGCAGTGGTCTCAACACAAAGGGGATCTAGAGGGTACTGTCAAGATCTCCAGAGATGCTGCTGTGGATTTGAAGTGGTGGATTGCAAGCAACAATCTTTCACAAGGAAAGCCGTTCCAGCAGTCGCCACCAGTGGCCACAGTCATAACGGATGCTTCCACTCTAGGGTGGGGAGCTCATCTGGGGGATCTGGAGATCAAAGGTCTTTGGTCTCCAGAGGAACAGATGTTTCACATCAATCTGTTAGAGTTACGGGCTGTACGTCTGGCTCTCAAGGCCTTCCTCCCTTCCCTTCGTGGTCAGTCGGTACAGGTCCTAACGGACAATACTACCACGATGTGGTACATAAACAAGCAGGGAGGAGTGGGGTCGTACCTTCTCTGCAGAGAAGCTCTTCGACTATGGTCCTGGGCAAAGGACCATCAGATTTGCTTGATAGCAAACCATCTGGCCGGAGTCTTGAACGTGCGTGCGGACAGTCTCAGTCGCCAATTCTCGGCAGACCACGAGTGGCGTCTCCATCCAGATCAAGTCCGTTTAATCTTCCAGAGGTGGGGGTTTCCTCGGGTAGATCTGTTTGCCACTCGAGAGAACGCGCATTGTCCGTTATTCTGCAGCCTCCAGTATCCGATGCAGGGAGCGTTGGGGGACGCGTTTCAAATAACCTGGTGCGGCCAGTTGCTTTACGCGTTTCCTCCCATACCCTTGATTCCTCGAGTATTGAGGAAGATTCGCCAGGACCGGGCTGTAGTCATCCTAATAGCGCCGGATTGGCCAAGGAGGGTATGGTACTCCGACCTTCTCCAACTCTCAATGTGCCCTCCGCTCCGTCTCCCTTTCAGGGCAGACCTCCTCTCGCAGTCGCAGGGGCAGGTTCTACACCCCAACCTCCAGAGTCTGCACCTACATGCCTGGAGATTGAACGGGGCAACCTGAGTTCCTTCTCTCTCCCGCCTGAGGTAGTGGATGTTATATTAGCGGCCAGGCGACACTCCACTAAATCTATCTACGCTAATAGATGGTCTAAATTTGTTGCGTGGTGTGGAGAGAGGCAGATTGATCCTTTGCATGCTCATCTATCGGACGTTTTGTCTTTTGCTCTGTCTCTAGCGCAGAAAGGTTGTGCAGTGGCTACCATTAAGGGTTATTTATCGGCCTTGTCAGCCTTCATATGTCTTCCAGACCAACCATCTTTATTTAAATCCCCTATTGTTATCAGATTCTTGAGAGGTCTTCTAAATAAATATCCTCCAAAGCCATTCGTTATGCCGCAATGGGATTTGTCCTTGGTCCTGACTTTCCTTATGGGGTCCCCTTTTGAACCTATGCATTCTTGCCCCTTAAGGTATTTGGTTTTAAAAACAGTCTTCCTGATAGCTATAACATCAGCAAGGAGAGTGAGTGAGTTGCAGGCCTTATCAGTAAAGCCCCCTTATACAACTTTTTATGGGGATAAGGTGGTGTTGAGGACCAAGGCTGCTTTCCTCCCGAAGGTTGTTTCACCTTTCCATTTGGCTCAGGCAATTACTTTGTCCACGTTCTATCCTCCGCCTCATCCTTCCAAAGAGGAAGAAAGACTGCACCGTCTGGACCCAAAGAGGGCGTTGAGCTTCTTTATTGATAGAACAAAGGATTTCAGGCTGGAGGATCAGCTGTTTATTGGATACGTGGGCAAGAGGAGAGGAAAGGCAGTCCACAAGAGAACACTATCCAGGTGGGTTGTTCTTTGCATTAAAATCTGTTACTCTTTGGCAAAGAAGGATCCTCCTGAGGGCATTAGAGCTCATTCCACCAGAGCTAAGTCGGCCACTTCGGCCTTGGCCAGAGGTGTTCCTGTGGTCGACATCTGCAAGGCCGCAACTTGGTCGTCCCTTCACACTTTTGCAAAACATTACTGTTTGGATTCTGAGGTTAGAAGGGACGGCCATTTTGCACGGTCAGTGCTGCAGGATTTCTTGGTTTGACCATTTAGGCACCCACCGCCGGGCGTGGTACTGCTTTGGGACTCTATTCATTAGGTGAGGAATCCACAGGTAGTTGTATCCATCAGAAGAACGAGTTACTTACCTTCGGTAACGACTTTTCTGGTGGATACATTAGCTACCTGTGGATTCCTCACGGTCCCACCCGCCTCCCCGTTGCCTTTCTGGTCTTACCAAGTAATCCTTGAGTACGCTCCTCTTGGTCTTTGAGGGTGCAATAGATGTTGTATATATTATATTTATATATATGTATATATCTTTGTGTATATACTTGATGTGTATATATATATTTTAAAAAAGAGAGAGTTATATATATATATATATATATAAAAGATTTACAGTTATTCATGCAATGTTGTGTATTTTTACAATGTAATGGGATGTTGCCTTGCTCTTTCATTGCATTGCCTGGTTGTTCTCATGCACGTAAAAAATGATTGGTACTGACGTCCGCACGTCGTCGAGGACCTCTTATTGCCTGTATGACGTCAGACGGCGTCGCGTGGGCTAGAGTGACGTCCTCGTCGACGTGCAGAGACTAGTAAGAAGATTTCCGTCGAATGCTGGCACCATGGGAGTATTCATTAGGTGAGGAATCCACAGGTAGCTAATGTATCCACCAGAAAAGTCGTTACCGAAGGTAAGTAACTCGTTCGTTACTTACCTCCTATTGGAAGTTTGCCTCTCTAGTACTTTTTGATAATTGTGTCACTAAAAAAAAGTATCTTTATTTTTGTAACACTAAATGTTTATTTCATGTTTGTAAGTGCTGTGTGACTACAGTGGCATTGCATGAGCTTTGCATGTCTCTTAGACAAGTCTTGGCTGCTCATCCACATCTACCTTTAGAGAGCCTGGCTTCTAGACACTGTCTACACTACACTAATAGGGGATACCTGGACACTAAGTACCCACCAGACACCAGGCCAGCTTCCTGCAGCGGAGCTCTGGGGCATCACAAAATTTGACATTGTTTAAAATCTAAATCTTCCAAAATGTTTCCTGCTGATTTTACTGTATCCTATGATCATGTTTTGGCAGCAAGAACTTCAGGAGCCAGATCAGCTGAGAACACCATAAGTGGCTCACTCTTTTTGTTAGAGTGACAAAAACAATTTCTGTTATTGTACATTCTTACCAGAAAAATCTTGATTTCATTATTATGGATCAATACAGTTACCTCAATATTGACCATTGTTTCTCTGATCTCACTGAGTGTGAACCCGTAACCAGCACTCAAGAGTGGCTTTAAAACGTTATTTGCTTTTTCAAAGAGTGCAAACGTAACTGGAGGCTGGAGGTTACGTTGGTTCTGGGAGCTCAGTGTACATTCATATTTTCAAATGTATGCACGCATACAGTTAGGGTGGACCTACAAATCCACTGCAGATACATTCACCTCATTGTTTAGATCAGCTACTCGGCTGAAAACTTCATCTTGTAAGAAACTAGCTTCAGATACAAACATGTTTGGCCTTTGAGACTCACATACTCTGTACTTTGCTCTTTCGTCTATACTTTTAGCCCTTGTTCTGGCTAACCCACAGATAACACATTGAAGATACTCTGCTTTCTGGTCAGTTGTTGGAGGTGGATGAGGGGTAGCCATCAATCTTCTAAGTGGAGGGGCACTAGGTTTGGTTGTCATTGCTTTCTCAGACGACTCGGATTCTTGTCGTACTTCACTGGTTACTGCAATTTTTGTTTTTTACCAATTTTTTCCAGACTTTTGTTTCCATTGTATACTACTCGTAGCACTTGTTACAGTAATAAAATATTTGATCCTCTTCACCCATCAGTTTAATCTTTCGTGAACTTGGTCTGGCCATATTTCTGAAGCATCTTGAACTCTCTTCTATACAGCCGCAGTTGTTGATAGCTTTTCTTTCGGATTAGTTTAGCATAAGACACATACTTCTTTGTTGGAGTCCTCAGATTTTGTAGTTAGCCACTCTTTCAGAAGGTAAATGTTTACGAATTTGAATTATTGGAAAACCTGAAACAAAAGCAATGTTAAAATAAATTAACAACATGATGGTTAAAGCACATTATTATAGACCTGCCATTTAGGAAAATGGCAAAAGGGTTTGCTCTGAGGAGTTATTTTCGGTCTCTATAAGACTGCTTGGCCCCCATAACCTATGTTTTGCCTCCAAAATGAAATATATAGGTCTCATGGTTCCTGAAATATTGCATCATCACTGCAACACATCTGCCATTTTTAAAAATGTTATCCAGAAAAAATAGGCCCGGATTAGGAATGTCTACCCAAGCTAAATTACTTCTCTAATGATACAAGAACGCAAATCAAAAATAAACATCTCTGGACAACTATTTTTAATTTTTTTACAGAGGCATGTCAATCGGCCAAGACTAATGGTAGAAACTCGTTTCAGGCTCAGCAGACCATAGACAGCGCACAAGGCAGAGTAAGGCCTACTCTGTGATCAATTTTGTTCTCTCACCTGCTACCTGATCTGGTTCTCTAAATCTTTTTCACAAAGCAGAGATAGAACAACTTCCCAATGGCACTTCCTTTTATAGTGTCAAAGAAACATAATTGTGTAGGCTGAGAAGTCTTTGCTTTTGGCAGCCTGACCATCAGGACTACGGATGCCACTTGTCTCCTGGATTTATATGTTCATGGCCTGCGGGAATCTGTGAAATGTACAGTGATAAACCAGACCACATGGAAAAGCTGTTTATGAACTTGGACAGTGACATTTTGTTTGCATCCAAACACATCCTCAATCAGTTTTTTGTAGAGTGCGGCTAGTCACCTGTGAGGATCTCAGGATGCTGAGAGGAAGGGCATTTGCAGTTCAGTCGAAGAGCCAGGTCTTGAGGTCCTTCTTGAATTGAGGCAGAGAGGGTGATTGCATTAGGTGTAGCGGCAGAGCAGCAAGGTAAGAGAATGATCTTCCTCCAGCTGAGTTCTTGCAGATCCTTGAGGTTGTGGTGATGGCTAGTTTCGCGGAAGTGTCTGGTGAGCGTGTAGGACAGGCTATGTTAGAGGTATGCGGTTCCAATATTGTGGAGGGCATTGTAGGCATGAGTGAGGAGCTTGAAGGTGATTCTTTTGTTGATTAGGAGCCCCAGAAGGTTTCTCAAGTGAACAGTGATGTGACTGTCCGAGGGATGTCCAGGATGAGTCTGGCTGAGGCATTCTGGATTCTCTGCAGTTTCTTTTGGAGTTTTTGGGTGGTGCCGGCATAGAGTACTTTGCCGTAGTCTAACTTGCTGCTGACGAACGCGTGTGGAAACAGGATGATGAGATGGCGTAGATTTTGGCAGTTCATTGAGAGTGAGGAGTCGAGAATGATGCTGCAGTTGCGTACATGGTTGGTGGTGAAGCGAGTGGTGGTCCCAGCGCTGAGGGCCACCTGTTGTCAGCCCAGGCAGAGGTCATGGATCCTAGGATGAGGACATCGTTTTTTTCGGAGTTCACTTTCAGGCAGCTGTCCTTCATCCAGGCCGTGACTGCCCTCATTCCGTTGTGGAAGTTTCTTTTGGCAGTCGTAGGCTTGTTGGTGAGGGACAGGATCAGGTGGGTGTCATCTGCATAGGAGACAATGTTGAGTACATGGTTTCTGACAATGTTTGCATGTAGGGCCATGTAGATGTTGAAGAGGGTGGGGCTCTGAGAGGAACCCTGAGGAACTCCGCAGCTGATCTCTATTGGTTTTGAGGGGAACAGTGGGAGCCTGACTCTCTGCGTTCGGCCAGTGAGTAAGAAGCGGATCCACTCTAAGGCTTTGTCGTGGATGCAGGTGTCGTGGAGTCTAAGGCGGTGGAAAGCTCGAGTAGGATGAGAGCTGCGGTTTTGCCTCGGTCGAGGATAGTGCAGATGTCGTCCATTGCTGTCAGAAGTGCAGTCTCTGTGCTGTGGTTGCTTCTGAAGCCTGATTGGGAGGGGTCCAGCGTGCGGTTGGTTTTGATGAATTCAGTGAGTTGGGCGTTGATGGCCTTCTCAATGACTGTGGCTGAGAAGGGGAGCAGTGAGATGGGTCTGTTGTTTTTTTGTCTGTTGAGTCAGTGAAATGTTTTTTTCAGCCGGGGGTTTATTCCTGCCTCTTTCCTGTCTTCCAGGAAGGTGGCAGACTCAATGGAGCTGTTGATGGTGTGTCATAGTTTGGGGTTGATGGTGGCGCCAGCTCAGTTGAAGATGCAGTGGGGGCATCGGTCCAAAGAAGATCCGGAGTGGATGGTTTTCATGAGCTTTAGAGTGTCGTCAGTAATGAGGGTGGTCCAGTTGGGCATGGTCCACTGGGGACTGAAGCCTTTGGGTGCGGTTGTTGTGGGTGCAGTGGGTGTGTCTTGGGTTGCAAAGCTGTCGTCGATGTCGAAGATCTTGCGGTGGAAGAAGGCAGTGAGGTAGTTTCAGAGGTCTTGGGGGGGAGGAGGGAAGATGTCTGTGCTTCCTATGTGGAATTCTCTGATCACAATGAAGAGTTCTTTGCTGTTGTGTGCATTGGTGTTCCTTAATGGCTGTTTTCTTTGTGGTTCTGATGAGGTGATGGTGTGTTGACAGCGGTTTTGAAGGCCAGGGCCTTACTGCTCCTGCATCTTCTCTTGAATCGTCTGCAGGTGCACTTGGACTCTTGGAGAGCGGGGGAGAACCAGCTGGCTTTCTTAGGAGAGGTTGTTTGTCAGAGCGTTTCCTGATGGGAGCCAGTGTGTTGGAGATCCATTGGTGGAGGTTGCTTCCTGATGAGTTTGGGTCCGTGGTAGCAGGCGGTGGTGTTTAGCAAAGGGCGGTGGCGAGTTGTTCTTCTGAGACCTTGTTCTAACTTCTGCATGGGTGGCAGTGGGTGCAGTGGTGTTCGATGGGTTTGGTGAAGAAGTGGACAGTGTGCTGGTCATTCCAGTGCAGTTCGGAGGTGTGGGTGACGGGGATGTCATTGCTAGCAGAGAAGACAGGGTTGAGCGTGTGTCCTGCTGAGTGGTTTGGGGAAGTTTTGTGGCTACTTCAGGGCAGTACAGCCTCAGCAGGGACAACTTTGTTTGGCTCTTGTCTTAATAGGGGTGGCTGTGATGAACGACAGCGGAAGATGTAGGTTCTGCCATCCTCTGCTGGTTCTATTTTTTTTTTTTTACTGTGCTGTTCTACCATATAGTGAGGAATCTATACATCAGAAGAATAAGTTACTTTACTTTAGGTAACAATATCCACAGGAAGATTATATATCCACCAGAAATATTGTTACAAAAATAACTCATCTAGTTCTACTTGCAAAATATGTTCATTTCATTCTAATGAATGTGTCTCTGGATTCACATAATTGCTGTTTCATACCATGCACATGATTAACCCCTTTTGACATATTGATTACTTTGTCGTTAAATTCTTACATATTTAGGAATCCCTATTTACAAATATTTTTCTGGCCCAGAGCCTTAGAAGTTATTGATATTTTACTTATGGCACTTCATTACCCTCACATATTGACAAGTGCACCTCCTCCATGATAGCGGAGAAGTGTCGCCCCACTGCTTAGTCAGGCAGTGACAAATTTGTCACTGCCTGACTGAGCCATAGGTGTCTAGGGCGTGGTGGGACCAGACAGGGAGGAGGAGTGGTGGGCACTTGTAAGTGCACATGTCAGTTTGGCTGGCTGTCTTAGGCCAGCCAAACCGACATACGCACTTACATTTCTCCAACCCAGCTTCCCTGTGCTTGAGTGAGCGTCAAACCAGAAAGCTCAGGCCTAGCCAGACGCTGCTCTCATGCTTGCTTTAGTATGAGAGCAGCTTCTGGATTGGGAGCCTGTGCTTTGTGCCCTGGAGCCAGGAAGAGAGGAGCGTCACGGAGGCAGCTGGAGCGTCAGAATAGTATTTTTAAACCCCCAACACCCCCCTCTCCCTGACAGTACTTAACCTTTTGCAGATCTCAGGGTGGTCTAGTCACCCAGACTGTATCTGTACCACAAGTTAATCTTTAATTGATTGAAAGGGGTGTGGGGAAATAGGGTGGGGTTCTCTGTGGCGGAATTTGATATCTTTTACGACTAATGGTTGGGTCCAAAGGGGTTGCAGACTCTGCCATTGGGTGGTACTAGGGAGGTATGGTTGAAACATCTGGAGGTTATAGGGGTAAATATGTATTTGTTATATTACAGTTCTGCAAAGTTATCTTGTTTGGGGATGCAGCTTCCAAGTCCATAAGACATTTCACGCAGGAGACCCACATAGCAGTGGTCGAGTAATCATGCAGGAGAATGATGGCTAACTTAAGTACCAAATACAAGTTGTTAACTTAGAATGTGAGAGGTCTACAGGGACCAGTAAGGCGTAACAGGATCTATGCATATCTGAAAAGGTATGGCATCAGAGCTTCACAGGTACAGATCAATAGGGAGAAGTGTGGCTCAATGGTTAGAGCGGCAGACCCTGAAGCAGAGATCTGGCTCAAGACCAGGGTTCAAGTCCCGCTTCGGCAGGTCTTGGGCTCAATTCCCCTTGACCAGATAATTCTCGCCTCGGTGCCTAATCTAATTCATGGGTCCCACTCTGCAACTCTGGGCAATAGCTTGCTTAATCTCCACAACGGCCCCAACAGCGCTTGGATGCCTGGCTTCACCCTGGGGGTGCTCAGGAGTGGGCGCCTCACAGGGAAAAGCCAGGAGGGGTTCCATAGCGGTATGAGTACAGCGCCTTGAGACCCTAACGGGTGTGTAGTGCGCTATACAAGTGCTAATTTACATTTTACATTTTACATTTAGGGAGGGCCGGTTCGTAATCCTGGAGGGCACACTGGATGCACACAAGGTATGTTTCCTCGACGTCTATGCCCCTAACATAGACAGGGCATTTTTTGGCACAGTATAAACAGCAGCACAGGTCTCGCTGGACAGAGAGGTGATATTGACTGGAGACTTTAATTGTGTCTTAGATGGATGCATGGATAGGTCACCACCGAAACGGGACGAAACCCCTCATGACATTGGCCCTAACCCAAATGATTTCAGGCGTAGGACTCACTGATGTCTGGTGACAACGCAATCCACAAGCACATGCCTACTCATGTCATAAGCCAGCAACCAATTCATATAGTCAACTGGACTACTTTTTGGTACAGAAGGGGACAGCGCAGTGTGCAATATTAAGCACGATATATTTAACACCAATCTCCCTTGCTGCTTAACTGTTTCCTAGAACTCGTGATGCCGAAGGTCCCGTTGTGGAGACTGCACCCCAACACTTCAATGGGCCATGTGTTCCGGTCGACCCTTGCGGACACCCTGACAGACTATTTTAACTATAACTGGGAAAGCACTGACAGTAGGGAGAAGGAGTGTGACACAATGTAAGTGTTGCTCTGTGGGGGTATGCATGGCCTCCTCCGTTGGTATCCGTTGAACTTCAGAGGGTGACCAAACTAACCGAGAAGCAACATTGGAGAAGCTGGAGGTGACACTAGCTACAGATACGACAGCATTGGGTGAGTGGGACAGACTGCGACATAAGGTCTGTGAGATATGACACCGACTGGAGAAACACATTCGCCACACGAGTAGGAGACAATGGTATATGGAGGGGGATAAGGCAGGCTACCTTCTAGCCAGATTAATCCGGTCAGAGAATGCACACATACCGATTTTCGCTCTCTGAAATGCGCAAGGACAAGGAGTGCATACTCAATATGCCATCAATAAATTCTTTGAAGCTCACATTGAAGCCCTATATGCCGCTCCACAAGGGCCGCTCGAGTTGCATTGCCTCCCTGATTATCTGGGCGGCTTGGGGCTTCCGACCCTGTCCTCTGGGGAACGCAACCTCTTGGGCACCCCTTTGTCCCGCCAAGAGCTATTGGAGGCAAAAACACCCCTGAAGACGGCCTAATCTTCAGGTGGGGATGGACTCCCTGGAAAATTTTACAAAGCCTTTTCAGGTACTCTGACAGAAAAGCTATTGCATGTATGATGAGACCTTCCAGGGAGGACTCCTCCCGCCCTCAATGCATGACGCCCAAGTTGTGCTTATTCCTAAGCCTGCCAGGGACCCCCAGGAGCTGGGTTCCTACCGCCCAATCTCAGTGATTAATGTGAATCAAAAAACTCCTTAGCCACGTACTAGTGGCAAGGCTACTGCCCTTTCTCTCCAGTTTGGTCCACACAGACCAGTCGGGATTTATCCCACACAGGAACACGCTGTGCAATATACAGCGCCTGATGCACATCATTCATGCCCCAGAATTGGAAGATGATCCCTATGCCCTGGCCTTCTAAGATTTGACAGGGATTTGACTCCCTATGATGGGAATATGTATGGCACGTTTTGGACGCATTGGGTCTAGGCCAAACCTTTATTAGGTGGGTCAAGCTGCTGTATAATGCCCCGATGGCCACGGTATGTACAGGATGATACGTATCATCCGCAATCCACCTACATAGGGGTACACATTAGGGTTGCCCCCTGTTGCCCATTATATTGGCTTTGGTAATGGAACCGTTGCTGTGCCATTTACGGCAAGTACTGCATTGATGGGGGGTGACTGTGGTGGCCACGGCTCAAGTGGTTTCCCTCTATGCAGACAATGCAATGTTTACTTGCACTGACTGGATATTTCCTCCCCTTTGATGTTGATCATCCTACAGGAGTTCTCAGAATTTTTTGATCTACAGATCAGTGCCGCTAAGTTGGTACTCTTTCCCCCAGGGTGCTTGAAAGACTTGCAGTTGGGCGCTTGCCAAGTGTGGGCCTTCCATGGCAAGTGGATCTTTTTAAATATCTGGGGATTTATATTGCTCATGGGGAACAACGAAAGTACCAATTACTTTTTGGCCTAGTGGTGGAGACCCTACGTCCTTCCTTTGCCTGTTGGAACACATTGAAACTTTCATTGTTAGGGAAAATTGCCTTCATAAAAATGGTTATCTTACCTCGGTGTCTATATGCCATGCAAAGGGCCATGTATGAAATTCCACAACGAGTGTTCTGAGAGATTGATCATCTACTACTTGACCTCCTTTTGAATAGGAAACTGTATATGATTAGCCTACAGACCTTAAAGAGTGAATGGGAAAGGGGAATTATGGAGGTTCCAGATCCGGAGCTCTGTTATCTGGCGGCCCACCTCCAGCACACTATAGACTGGCTTGATACAGATCTCGAGTGGGAGAGGGCATTGTTGGAGGGTACCTACACGGTATGCCATTTGGGAGCTCTTTTAATGCGAGATAGAAATCTGCTCACCAACTTTCTTCACCTGAGCCACCTAATGGGTCGGCTGAGGGAGAGGACTATTCAGAGGGTGATTGGATATGCTCCCTATGCCCCAGATCTGGACCTGTGGATTATTCACCCCTTTGAGCAGATAGCCTGTAACAATGGGAACAGACAAGTGGGGGAGGGGGATCTCTGATGCTCTCGGACCTTTATCTGGAGGGTTGTTTCATCACAATGCAAGCCGCCATAGAGACATTTGAACTTAACCCTGGGCAGTTACTCCAATATGCCAACATTTCTGCGATAGATCAACAGCTTTAGCCCACGTTCCCAGAAGAGCCTGAACCCACACAGACACTATTGACTAAGCTTTCAATGGCTGGAGGCAACAAACTTATAACCCATCTCTATTGGGCTCTGAGGGCGGACAGGTGGTGTGCCCCCCTTCTGTTGGAGGACAACTGTCAACAGGTTTATGAGGAACCCCTTTCGTCAAAAGATTGACAAAAAATGTATGCGGTGGGATGCACCATGGCCCTGTGCACGAGATTTAAGCTTACACAATTCTACATGGTTCACATGGCATACCTCTTACCTAAACGCCTTCACACTATATACCCAGATAGGTTGCAGAGCCGTCCTCGATGTCAGACAGCAATAGCAGACTTTGTACATATGGCCTGGCATTGCTCAGTTGTTATGGAATACTGTACTACTGTTTTAGAACTCATTGAATGTTCGTCAGACTGGACCATCTCCTGTACAATCAAAAAGTGTATTTTGGGCCTCCTCCCTGATAGCCCTAAAAAGAAGCTGGGTAGACTTTTTGCCATGCTGGGGCTGATGGTAGCCAAACGCTGCATTGCTATTGGGTGACTGAGTACTAAAGCCCTCACATTAACAGACTGGAAAAGAGACTTGCTGGATTGTGCTGGCGCGAAAGAGGCACACATGCAGAGATCTAGGAGATGAAAGGGCTAAGGAAGATATGATGGCCTGGAGTGCAATGACCCTAACCTTAATAGACTGTGAGGAGGGAGGTCACTTGGACTTAGAACCACATTCCTGCTGGGCACTGAGGGAGGGGTAGGAATGTGAAGAGAGGGTAAGTGTTGAAGTCTCTCTCCTATGTCCAGATAGAACTCCCTCCCCACCCACGCCTCCCCCCCCCCCCCATCCCAGGCGGGGAACTTTCTGGGACAAGGCTGCAGAGTAGAGGGTGGTTGACCCACGAAGACTTGCTAACTCATATACAGTTCCCACATATTTGGCGGGGGGCAGGGAGGGTTGTTGAAATTCAGTTGATACTAATATATATGTGCAGATTTGAGAATCGGAAACACAGTGATGCTTATGTTTATGTACGAATGATAATGAAAAAACGCTTTCATTTTTTAGAAAGAAATTTACAAAAAAAACTTTTTGCAGATATGCCGTGGGAGGTTCAGTTGGCATCTATCTATGCGCTTTGCGACATGGCCTCCGGTGACCCAGCAGGAGTACTTGAGACTCTACAAACTTGGAGGAGAATAACTACAAACAACATCCCCCCAGCGGTCCTGAAATATATTGAAGACATCTCTTCACTCTGCATGTTTCAGAACTAGAACAAACCAAGAAGCTGACGCCTAGCCTTGAAGTGCCTTTTTAATTCTTTTCTTTTTTTTTTTTTTTAATTAACGAGTTTTGTGTGTTAATATTTAGAGGAGAACAATGTAGCAAAGAGGAGACTATTTGTATTTAGTAGAGACAAGCTTTTATGCACAGCTATTTTTTTATGCTCAAGCGAGATTGTACATAGGTCATTGTAAATAACAGATATTAATTAAGATAGGGCTGTAAAGTGTGCTGTTCTGATTGCTTGGAAATGGTCTGCTTTTGTATAAGAAGGAACAAAAAACTTTGTTCGTAAAAAATATATATATATTTTTGCATTTTGAACGTCTGGGAGACATAAAACAATTTGGAAAACATTTGCTTTGCATTACTTCCTAGCTTTCTGTAAATTACAATAAACCCGTTAAATTGTGGTTAGCATTCATAATTATAACGTTGATAACGTTTTACAAAGGTATAAATCTGAAATATTTACATCAGTCAAGTGTACAGTACATGAACTAAGAAGCATGGGGGTACCCTAGGGATCTCTGTGTAGATATGTATAGTATTATCCAATAATGTGTTTCACATTTTATGTTATTCCGCTTTTGGAATGTTAGTGTTTCTACGAAGAAAATGTTTATACTTCTAAAAGGATATAGTTTTTAATCACATCTGTATTCTTATTTTATTGAATTGGGGATGTGTATTTTTTATAATAAAAAGCAAAATTAATCTATTTCAATGTGTTTACGTGGTAATAAAAACTAGCGCTCATCTGAATTTGATTTGTCACTGTATTTATCTCCAACCTATTGGTAAACTAACCATTTGTTGAGAGCCAAGTCATGCGGATATTTGTAAGCAGATTTGTTAGTTATTGTGTCAATTAGGCGTTGCATATCAAAGGTTCATTGTCTTTCGTGAGTGTGTCTGTCTCTACAGCCTCCTCCTCAAATCGATTTTAATCCTATATTCAATAATGGAATTTTGTCTGGAATATGGGTTGAGCCTTGGCATTTTGAGGGCGGGACATTGGTCACCTTAGTTTTGCTAACTGCTGCATGGCTAAGTGCATTTTCTACCATATACGTTTAGCTTTAAGGCATCCGGGTCCTTGACGAGTCAATAGCCGGTATCTTGAGCCCTGCTGAGTCTGCATTAGAAGCTTCTCCCCTCTGCATACATAAGCATCCCAAACGTTTTTGCACGCATTGCAAGGGCTTTCAGTGTTAAACATGCAGATACATTTACTGCTAGACCGTGTGCTTCATAACATCTGTTCTTCGAGGAAGTAGCATAAAAGTAAAAAGCTTTCAGTTTTGTGGTACGAAAAATCAGAACTTAACAATATTTTGTATCATCCACTTTGCAAGGTAACCGTTATAACCAGTGCATAGGTCTACAGGAGAAGCAGGGGATTACCAGGCCTCAATCATAATATTTGGTATTTTAGGCTTTAACCACGAGTGCCTTTTTTTTTTTTTTTAAAGAAAAGAAAAGTACTTTAATCTCACCAAAACATAATATAGTGTTTTCAACTGGTCAGTGAAAGATCAGGAGACTCTGTGTGATGTGACAAACAGGTGTATTAATGTTCATAAATGGATTTAACTCCCTTCATAACTTGACACTGTTCTTGGGTCTTTTCCTGTCACTGTTAACCTACACTGTCTGGGTTTGTCATTGTATTGATACTTATGAACCCCATTTAATAGCTGCCACACTCTGCATGGACTTTCTTGGGGTTGACTTTCACCCTGAGCTTGAATTGAATCCGCTCCCTTTTACTTATAGGATTTGGGCTCCTCCTAACTTCTCACTTCCTACATTTCTCTAATTATTGCAGGGCTTTGGTGCCTTTCACCTAAAAAGAAGGACCTATGGTAAGGAAGGGTGTTGTCATAGGCTGTCTCCATCTCTACTGACTGGCCTGACTTTTATAGCCCTAGGCCCGCCTCTTCCTTTCTGTTCCACACGTTTCATTCTCATTGATGTAGGAACTTTCCAGCAACTTCTTGTCTTTTTCGCTCTTCTCTGTTGACCTCTCACTTGCTTCAGCCCGTTACAAAACTTTAGGTACTGACGCCTCCTCACCAAAATACCATGGTTTTCTTGGGATTCTGACACTCTGCTTGAGGGATTATTCATGCCCCCTCAAAACCTCCCTTCCCGGGTATGTGAGTTTGCCTCCTACAACCACCCCATCACAAATACATAAAGAAATTAACACTGAAGGGATGCACACTGTGGGCTTCGCTATACAGAGGACCAGTTGTCTCAGACTCAATCGTAAGTGCAGGCTCACTTGGAGAAGTGGAGCTGATTCCCTGTTTTCTGTAACCTGTAGGTCAGTGCATAATCTTTGATTGTGTAGTTCTTGCATACAGATGGCAGTAACCTTTATTTTCAATAATACAGTTAAGATCCCCTCATTCTACGTTCACTAACAAAGTAGCAACACGGCACTATTAAGTACGATGAGTATATGAATATAATGAAATTATTGGTCCAAAATAGCTATAAATTATCCATCCGAAATGCACACATGGCATTTCTGTGCACAGCCTTTGCACTCCATGGTATACACCCCCAGGATAATCTATACTGTACCCTGCAGACTCATTTTCACTGCATAATGTCCGCACACCACTTTCTTGCTCCTGCACTGCATACTCATTTTCTGAACATCCTGAGGTACATTGCACATTCTTATCCACATTTTGTACATACAGCACACCTCTGCTAGCACCTCCCATTCTCAGCAGTACTCCATTCACCCTCTGCCACCCGTTGGGCTCTGTCATCCAGGCACTACACTTGTTTATGCCTGCAGTGCACATTTAGTTGCATGCTCTGCAACTGTCCCTGTTCCAAATGTTATTGATATTGAGTTAAATAAAATACCTTGTGGACACTGAGGAACATTCTCAACAACATTCCACAAAAGCTCATCACTTCTCACCCACAAAGTTGCTTTTGCACATTTAGTTTTTTTTAACATATTTTTTAGCTTTTTCCCACAAAGGTATTCCTTCTCAGATTTATATTTTAAAACCTAGTTACCTACATCTTTTTGCTGTGTCAATTCTTCGCTTCCCATAGTTGATATGTATATAACAACACCACCTCTGCACTTGAGCGTTGCGGAAAGATTATCTCCATACTTGAAGATGGAGGGTTTGGGCATTGAGTGTTAGCTCACACGGTTTGAGATGTGTGGATGAATATAAGCTCTATGGTAGGAGGGAGGTGGGGCATCTCAGTACTTGGGAGAATGGAGGAGTTCATCTGCAGTGTTAATGCTAAAGGGGGAGGGTTCACCTTTTTGGAGATGAAAGGAAAGAAAGGCACATGAAGGGCATGTTGAGTATTTCATAGGCCGAAAGAAAGTAATGCAACATGTTCACCAGTATCTGTGCAGATGGCGCTTGCTGCTCACCTGTGAGCGAAAAACTACACAGTCCAGGGAGCCAGATTTGTAAATAAGGAACCAAGGGTTTTAAGACGACTACAAATTTTTAACCTAACCTAGCGGTTAGGACAGAACCAGTAGTTTGCAGTTAATGTGTTCCATGTGACATTTGTATAAATTAGAAAAAAATGTGTTACATTAAACCATTTAGATGGGGCACAATAGTGTGCTTGGTGGATAGCTACTCGTTAAATTAAGTTGCATATAGTTTAGATTTTTTAATTAAAGGTGCGCTGATAACACATTTCCTGGTGGTTCCTTGTATCCGCATATTCCTCATCTTATGACTATGGTGCCAGACTGAATCTGGAGATTCTTTCTTAGCTATTCCCTCGGTGCGGTAGGTGGCAGCATGTGGCTCTGCATTGGGCCCTTTCCGTCCCTGAAATGCTGTTGAAGCCACATATAAATGCCTCCCCTGCACGTCATTGTCGGTTCATTTCTTTCCATGTCTTCCAGCGTGGATCAGGAGCTTGCTCCCTCGTTTTAATGTTAGTGACAGAAAGTTCCTTGCAACTTTTTCACAATGTGTCTCCCCCGGAAACACCTGTCTTCAAACTCTGTAAAGACCACCGTGAGCACATGCCGGTGACAGACCCTTACAAAATCTGTCTCTGGTGCTTGGGCTCCGCACACGACTTGAAGTCATGCAACAGCTGTGCTTTTATGTATCCAAAGGCCCTGTGAGGCCAAACTCACCATCATCAAACACCACAGAAAATCATGTAAGGGTCAGTATCGTTCGAAGTTGGAGACGCATTCTCTCTTTCGGGGTTGCTCTTGAGAGAGTAGTAATCTCATCACTCCAAGTCGTCAAATAAGGCAAAAAAGAAATATGGGAAGTCGAAACAGGATTTCCCTTCTTTCCGCCACTCTCAGGAAAGCAACTCAAGCTGACATCAGGTTGCCTCTTGATCATGATCCCATCCCCAGCCACTGAACCAGTCTCCTAACAAATGCTAATTCAACCTGTTTCCAAGCTTATCCAGTATTGGATCTTTCATAAATTCACATGCTTGAATCATCCCCGACATCGAAGTGGGAGTCCCATGGTACATAAAATAGCAATAATTAATAAATATTTTTTTTTTGCCATAGGCTATAATGGAGCCAGCAATTGCTCACATAGCCTATCCATGTCCTTTTATGAAAGGACCCAAACCTGCCTGCTGTCCAATCAGGCACCAGCACCCTCTAGAACCTTCTCCAGAGAAGCTCCCTTCGTCAGATTTTCTACCGCACGTCGTATGAAGGTAGTCTCCCTGAGCTCTGCTCAGTTTTTCTTCTACTTCAGAACTTTTTCTCTCAAAAGAGTTGAAAATATGTCGGATTCTTCTAGGAAAGGCCTTTTCCGCCCTTGCAAAACCTGTGGAAAGAAAAGGCTCCATGTGGATGACCCACATAAAGACTGTTTGTATTGTCTCTACCCACAACACCAGGTTAAGGACTGCAAAATATGTCGCACCTTCTCCACAAAGACCCTCAGAGACGGTGAGGGCAGGCTCCTGACATGGTTACAGGCCAAATCCTGTACTTCAGGTGAGGAGAGTGGGTCAGAGAGGCCACACAAAAGGTCCAGATCTGAGGACCTGGGCCACACAGAAAAATCCAGGAAGAGGCAGAAATCACATCATGGGAAGGGCTTACAGACTTCAGTCTCCTCTGACCCCTCTTCTCCTCTTCAAAAGAAGGAGTCCTACCATTTATCTCCTTCCTCAGAGCCTTCCACTTCTGGAAAAATGACTCTAAAAACCAGATCGACGACGACAACACCGTTGACGACCGTGACGACGACGACGGTACCAACAACTACCGTCTCCACTACATAGTCGACGAGACCGTCGTCAGCGTCAACTACCTTGACATCGACGGTAAGGGATCCTATCCCCTCTCTCAAAACTCCGTCGACGAGTATACTAAAAACATCGTCGACGACTGCCCCGTCGACTATAACGTCAGCGACGCCATTGTCATCGGCGGTTTCACCATCGACGGAGACACCATCAAAGAAGTCATCCTCGACGAAGACACTGCCGTCGACGACACTGCCGTCGACGAGACCACCGTCGACGAGACCACCGTCAGTGGAAAAATCTGTACCATCCACGGCTGCATCAACTTTCACGCCATCGACAGCACTTGTGCCTAGTAGACAGATTGAGGCCACTCCTGCCTCTTCCAGGTCTCCAGGTCTCCGAGCCATGGTCAGGGTCAGATCTCTACCTGCACCGGACATTTATCCAACTGACACATCTCCAAACAAGTTGTCGGCTTTAGTACCCAGTCATCTTCTTGACTGGGAAGAATCTGACAAAGGTCCATTCGGAGATGCACATAGCCCCTCGCAGCTCCATGTCAAGTACCAAGATGAGGATGAAGAGGATGAGTATGAACAATACCAACCATACTACTCTCATCAGGAACAATATTACGAAACACAAGAGCCTCAACACCGAGATACTGTACAAATGCCTTCCTCCATAATCCAGGATTTACAATCCATGCTTCAGGATTATAGGAGAAGGTTCCCACTGGCAGCGGAAGATCAACCACCAGCGCCAGGCTCTCCAGTGACACCAGTTAATGTTCCTCCCCTCCAGCTACTCCAAGATTGACATCCCACTCGGTGTTAGCTGCACCCCCCAGAGATGAAGGTTCCACTTCAGGGGAAGAGGAACAAGAAGAAGGAGAAATTTCCACTCCACAACATCTTACAGAGGAATGGGATGATTACTTGGCCCCCACTCCTTCTCCACCACCTCCTCGCCCCTCTGATTCTCCGCCCGAGGACATAGGTGGTTTCCACAATCTTATGGACAGAGCCGCGGTACGTTTTCACCTTCCAACATCTGTCTCCCAGTCGGAATGTTTCCTACATGATTTCAAGGAGCAATCACGGAAGTCGGTATGGTCCATTCCGATTATTGATTTCATATGGAGCGAGGGCACAAAAATTATGCAAAACCCGGCTACGGTTCCTCCAGTTCCACAGAAACTGGATAAGAAATACAAGGCAACCCAAGATTCTCCGGCATGCCTTACTGACCATCCAAAGCCTGACTCAGTGATCTCACAGGCTGCTCAAAGGCGTTCCAAAAACCCATTGACGCCTATCTCTACTCCTCCAGACAAGGAAGGTCGAAGACTGGACAATATAGGCAAGAGATTCTCCTCCATGTCTGCAATCACTGTCAGGGCAGCAAATTCTTTAGCGATTCTAGGTCGATATGACCGCCAAATGTGGTCCGACATGCAACCTTTCCTGGACCTCATCCCTGAAAATAAACAAGCAGAGGCACGAAAGATCCTACAGGAAGGTGAGCGTACGTCGGAAGAAATTATCGACTGTGCTCTTGACATAGCCTCTACTGGTTTCCGCCAATTAGCGGGTGCTGCGGTCAAGGCCACATCTTTTAGACCAGAAGTGCAGTCCCGAATCCTAGACATGCCTTACGATGGCGAATCTCTATTTGGCAAACATGTGGATGACGCACTTCAAGCCATCAAGACGGACACTGCCAAGTCCCTGGGTACCCTGCAGTACCGCAAACGGCCCTTTCAAGGGGCTAGAGGAAGAGGTTTCACCTCATTTCGAGGTTCCTTCCACAGACAATACCAGCAATCCCAGTACAGGCCTTCATACCATCAGCAGTACATGCAATCATTGACTGCCTCCTATACCAGACAAGGAGGTAAACGAAGGCAGGGTTCGCAATCCAGAGACCAACCCAGAAAACAATGATCTTCTACAGGCACCGGCTATGCTCCCCCAATGCCCACGACATCAGCAAATAGGAGCAAATATTTCCAACTTCATCCAAGAGTGGAAGAAAATAACATCAGACAGATGGGTGCTGGATATAGTGACAAGAGGTCATACCCTGGAATTCACACAAAAGCCACCGCTTCACCCGCCAACATCAGGCAGGTCTCTCCACCTTCATCTTCTTCAAGCGGAAGTATCCACCCTTCTTGCCAAAGGGGCTATAGAGGCAGTTCCTGTGCAACAACGGGGTCTCGGATTCTACTCCCGGTTTTTCCTCATAAGGAAGAAGTCAGGAGAGTGGCGTCCTATATTAGACCTCAGGAAACTCAACAAGTTCCTTCGGAAACAATCCTTCCGGATGATCACTCTGTCAGATATCTTGCACCTCCTGAATCCTGGAGATTTTATGACAACTCTAGATCTCCAGGACGCCTACTTCCACATACCAATACACCAAAAGCATCGCAAATATCTCCGTTTTACAGTAGCCGGTGCCCGTTATCAGTTCAGAGTCCTACCATTTGGCCTCCGATCAGCTCCGAGAATCTTCACGAAATGCCTTGCCCCGGTCACAGCCTCCCTCAGAAGCAAGGGTTTCCAGGTGTTCCCATACCTGGACGACTGGCTCATAAAAGCTCCGTCATCTCTACTAGCTTCCAAAGCGACAAACGCCTGCCTAAAACTATTCAACGGTTTGGGTCTAACAGTGAACCTACAGAAGTCAGTCGTGCTTCCCGCATGCAGGAGAGTTTTCCTGGGAGCAGAATTAGACACTATCCAAAACAAGGCATATCTTTCCCTAGCAAGGCAGCAGAAGCTGACCCAATTGGCTGTCACAATCTCCGCAAGAAAGTTTGTTTCAGTACGACTATTAAAATCGCTCCTGGGCATGATTTCCTCAGCCATAGTCCTAGTACGGCTAGCAAGACTCAAAATGAGGCCGCTGCAAGAAGAACTTCAACTTCAGTGGACCCAGTCGCAAGGATCCTTCGACGACTTAATAGCTATCACACCAAAAATTTGGCACGCGTTTGAATGGTGGTCTCACATCAACCACCTCTCCCACGGTCTTACTTTTCTGGCACCAATAACAGATTTTGTTATCACCACGGACGCTTCCTTGGAAGGATGGGGAGGCCACTTACAGGACATGCGCATTCAAGGCAGATGGTCCAAGCTCTAAAAAGAGATGCACATAAACCTGTTAGAGCTGAAGGCGGTTCATCTCACACTCAAAGCTTTTCTGCCACGCATCGCAGGATCATCAGTGTTAGTCAGAACAGACAACACAACAAGCATGTTTTACATCAACAAGCAGGGAGGAACAAGATCCCTCTCCCTCTCAAGAGAAGCTCAGTCTCTCAGGAACTGGCTCACACTGAACAACGTCCGCCTCAGGGCAGAGCACCTGGCTGGGGTCAACAATGCTCTAGTGGACTCTCTCAGCAGGACGGACGACAACTGTCACTAGTGGGAACTCAACCAGACCATACTCAAAGACATCTTCCAACGATGGGGTCGGCCGATCATAGACTTGTTCGCCACCAATCTGAACGCCAAATGCCAGTTTTACGCCAGTCGATACCCACTCCCGGGGTCGTGGGGAAATGCTCTTTTGATCATATGGTCCGGGATCTTTGCATACGCTTTTCCCCCCATTCCACGGATTCCCAGGCTCCTCAGGAAAATGAAGACTGAATGCTGCAGGATCATTCTCATAGCCCCCAAGTGGCCCAGGCAGTACTGGTACACGGAGCTCCTACTCCGGTCAGTAGCCAATCCAGTCCGCCTTCCTTGCAACCACAATCTTCTAACGAAGAATCAGGGTCTCATCCTACACCCGACCCAACTTCCCTACACTTGCATGCTGTGCTCCTGAGTACAGAGAGTTCCACGATATGAACATTGATCAAGAATGTAGACTTATATTATCTAAGGCACGAGCTGAGAGCACGAACAAGACATACAAACTCAAATGGAAGAGATTCTGTGTTTGGTGCTCTCAGAATAACTTTCACCCATTTCAGATTAACCCTGAGCAAATTCTTTCTTACCTGCTCTCTCTCTCCAAAGCTGGTCTTTCCCATGCATCAGTCAAGATTCACCTAGCAGCTATAGCCTATTACAGGCGATGGGCTGACATGCCATCTATCGGCTCATCCAGAGTCATCAAACAGTTTACGAAAGGGCTGTTCCGCACCTTTCCTCCGGTACGCTTACCTCCGCCAGAGTGGCATCTTAATATTGTCCTCTCCCAACTCATGAAAGCTCCTTTTGAACCCATTCATAGGGCGGAGCTCAAGTACATCACCTGGAAAGTGTCAACCTTGCTCGCTCTCACCTCTACCAGTAGAGTCCGTGATATACAGGCGTTCACTACTAAAGAACCCTTTTTGGTTTTCTCTGAGGATTTCGTTATGCTCCGAACCAATCGCAAATATATTCCCAAGGTTCCATCTTCGTTCCACCTCAATGAACCCGTTATTCTACGAACCTTTTTTCCAAACCCTACTACGATCGCAGAGAAAACTCTCCACTCTTTGGACATCAAACGATGCCTAAAATTTTATCTCCAAAGAACCAAACACATCAGAAAATCTGACCAACTCCTAGTATCGTATTCTCTGGGACGATAGGGAACAGGAGTAACCAAGGCCACTATAGCCCGATGGATTTCTTCGACAATCCAATTTTGTCACACCAAGGCAGGAAAGCCGTTGACTAGGCGCCCGAGAGCCCACTCCACAAGAGCAGTCTCCACATCAGCTGCTTTGTTTCAAGGTATTGCCCTTGACAAAATTTGCCAGGCTGCGACATGGAAAACTACGCACTCCTTTACGCAGCACTATTGTTTGGAGTCATCACAAAGAACAGACTCTCTAGTAGGACAAGCTGTTCTGCGCCATCTCTTTCATTAAGGTGAGTCCTTTCCTTAGTTACAGACATATGGTTTGAAATGCAGATAACCATGTTTTCTATTATGCTTCCATGTTTTTATATATATATATATATATATATATATATTTATATATGTTTATATCGGTATTTACAGCATGGATTTCAGTATTTATGTACACGCACTTAAAGTATCTGTATTCCTTCGTAACTCACGATCAGAAATGTATGAGTTTACTATGATTATTAATATTATTTATATTGGAGATAGAGGGTCTTCATGCTCGCACCCTCCATCCACGCTGGATACAATGTTTATCAACCATACTGCTGTCTATTCAGATTCAAGCATGTGACTTTATGAAAGATCCAGTACTGGATTAGAAAACAAGTTACTTACCTGTAACTACAGTTATCCAGTATTGGTATCTTTCATAAATTCACATGCGACCCACCCTCCTCCCCTTTGATGCTCGCATTTCCTCTCAGGTTCTAATTTTTCACTCTCGTGCTGGAAAATCTGAGGAAGGGAGCTTCTCTGGAGAAGGTTCTAGAGGGTGCTGGTGCCTGATTGGACAGCAGGCAGGTTTGGGTCCTTTCACAAAAGGACATGGATAGGCTATGTGAGCAATTGCTGGCTCCATTATAGCCTATGGCAAAAAAAAAATATTTATTAATTATTGCTATTTTATGTACCGTGGGACTCCCACTTCGACAACGGGGATGATTCAAGCATGTGAATTTATGAAAGATACCAATACTGGATAACTGTAGTTACAGGTAAGTAACTTGTTTTCTTATTTTCAACCCTGCAATAGGTTGAAGCTTTCAAGCTGACCATATTGCAAATTATTGGCATCCACCCCTCTGGCGCTTGTCTGGGCGCCAGGGACCTAAGTAGATCTCTGGACAAGCCACTGCAAGGCAGTTTATCCCGAGGGTAACTATGTTTCTTGACCATGTTCTAGGGCCTGCCCTGGGGCTGACGCTTGCTGCAGTCCTCACTCAGCACCGAGATCCACACTGGGTCCCCGTGTGTCAATGCTGCAGATGTCAGAAGAAGAAAAGATTGTCCCCTCTGACTGAAGCAAATCTGCCACAACAATGGTCGAAGTTGGGCCCACCATAGCTTGGACCACAACCTGTCCAACCTCATTGGTACTTTGAGGGAAACTTACTTTACTGCAGTGATTCCCTGACCCCAAACCCCATGATGGAGATGCCATTGACGCCCATCTTTATTAGGAGGAGAATTTATTTTAGCTCTAAAAAAAGGTCAGTGCCATAAATGCTTCCCCTGACACTGGTTTCAATTCTCTCCATTGGATTTTAATGGAGAAATCTGTATCATTTGCCATGGTTAACAGGAGGGTTTCAGAAGTCCTCGATCTCCAATTACACTCAGTGCAGAAGAAAGCTGGTATTTTGACAAGTTGTCCAGGCAGGACAGACCTCCTCCGAGCCCTGCCTTCTATTCCTCAGAGCCTTGCCATTTAATAATGGCCTTATGGACAGCTTGATGGTCACTTGGGCAAAGCCTGGTTCTTGTCTTTCGGTAAACTAACAAATTGCGATACAACATAGCCCTGCCAAGGAAGACCCCTCTTTCTACCTCCAGCACCCCTCCCCTGAAAGTCTTGAGGTGCAAGTGTCAACTAGCAGGCTGACCTCTTGTAACTCTTTCCCTACCGCACCTAGGGATCCAAAGTGCATGGAGCCCTTTGGAAAACGGATGTTTAACCCTCAGGTCAGTTGCTTCTTAGGCCTGTACTCGCATGGGTTACTGGACATCATGTTGAGGAAAATTCTTCCTGGCGTCTCAGGTGACTAATGTGCCATTTTGTCTGAAATAATCTAAGACTGACAAATGCTGCAACATATGTCATTAGGTTGGGACTGGACACCACAGATTGTTTGGGAGTGCAGTCAGTACAAACATAGTGCTTAGGCATCATACATGGAAAAGATCTACAGGCTTCCACTCGACTATGGGTCGATCTGATAGCGGGAGGTTTACTACTCCTGTATCTCGCCTCCTATAGTCTGGCCTTCCATGTTGTAGTACCTTATCTGCACCCCAGCCAGGACGTCCTGTTCTGTGTACGCCTGGAACATTGCCTTCTCTGGTCTATCACAAAGTTACTACGCCCATATTTCCCAGCCCATGACCTGCGAGTGGCTTAGAACCTAATCATGGTAGCATCAACGTGGGCCTAGCATATGAGGCACATCGCCTCCTGGGAGTATCTCCCTACTTACATCAGAGGGTCCTTCTCTGGCACAACCCCACCCTCTGTATTGACTGGCGCTGATTTCACTTCATGGCTTGGAAGGAATGTGGCATATGATGACTCAATCAAGTTTTAGATGGTGGCAGACTCGAACCTTTCTGCCTATTGCAGATGGATTTGGGCCTGCAGGCCTATGGAGTCCTGGCACTACTATCAACTATCTCATTGTCTCCCCACGATGTCCGGACAACCGCCTACAATTACTGCTATTTCCCCTGCTTCCAGCACTTCTGAGCCTTTGGTCAGTATACAGGGCTGGTGTATGTGGTCCTCATCAAAGTGAAACATTCTCTTCCTTCCCTCACAGCCACCAGGCTCAGATGAAAGACCCTTCTAGGGAAGGCTTACTCACCTGGGAAATGCTCCTGCTAAACCATGACAGGATCCTCCAAGAATCTCGGTTGAATTCTCGTACTTTAAAATCTTACACAACTCGTATTGGATCCTAGCTTTACAAGGCAAATCTCCTACCATATCATCTCTGCTGGTGATGTACGACAGATCACTGTGACCTGTACCACATTTGTGGGCCTAACCAGCTATTGAACCCTACTGGACACATCTGGAATCGCCTACGATGCTATAGTACGCTTCACCTCACTCCTTCCTCCCATCTTGCTCTCCACAACTTTTTGGACACCTGCCAGATAGGACTTCTCATGACCGCAGATGGCTTGCCACAGCCAGACTGTGCATCCTGCGCCGCTGGCGACAACCCACTATCCCCTCTCTCACAGAATGGCTACTCAAACTACCATTTAGCAAGCTATGAGAAGCTTACATACCACTTGAATGGCAAACAGTATGCCTTTTAAGGTGTTTGCGGGCTATTTGTGATAAGCTTCACAGTGTTCCTTTACGGCCACCTTGACCGGCTGAAGGGCCAGATGACCAGTAATAAGGAATAGGACAGTGCGTAGGGCTATGCTATTTGAGGCAGAACAGTCTTAATGACTCTGGGTGAGGCGCCCCAGATCTGATAGATTTCTAGTTCCAGATTACTTACCTTTGAATTTTCCCATGTGTCAGACTGGATCCGGAGATTTTTTTCTTCGAGCAGTACCCCTGCGCACCTTTAGGTGGTGTCGGTCAACTCCGCAGGGGTCGTTGGCGATGTAGTTGCCATGATGACATTGCGGTCGTATATAGGCGTCCCTCCGGCACGCTGACGTCAGTTCTTTTCTTTCTGCACCAGCCTACGAGTAGATCCGGAGAAGAGCAACCTCAGTCATTTTTTGACTCACTGCGACTTTTGTGGAATTCGTTTTTGCGCGTTGAAGGATGTCCCATAAGACCGGGTTTAAACCCTGCAACTTCTGTCACCGTATGATGTCGGTGATGGATCTGCACCTCGTGTGCCTCTGGTGTATGAAGTACGACCACAACCCGAAGTCGTGCTCAGAGTGTCAGGCCATGAACCCGAAAGATTTGTGGGAGTGGTCTGTTGTTCCCAGTCCCGTTCTACAGGAAGGTCAGACCAGTCGCAGAGTCACCACCATTCTTGTTAATCCAAGTCATCTGGACATTCCGGTAAGAAGAAGAAGTTGAAGAAACATTCTAAGACTTTGCCCCGTCGCTCGCACGACATGACGCGGGAAGAAACTAGTCGGGGTCCGCGCCGCACCTCCCTGTATTTCCAGGAGCCGGGGCTTCCCCTACCGAACTTAAGGAGTTCTATGAGACCATGCGCCTCATACTTGGGCAGCCCAACCCACCCTCGGCGCCTTTGGGCCCAGGGGAGTCGGTGAGGGCCGTCACTGTTTGAAAGTTGGCGACTTTGAGTCCTGACTCCAGATGGCACCTCAGGATCCGCTTCTAGATCCGTCCCGACACCAGTCGATCCAACACGACCTTCCCCGGCGTCGGGTCAGATGTCAACGCTCCCAGCACCGATTGGGCCCACAATCGACATTGACCCTATACTCCTTCCCGACGAGCCGGAACGACGTCGCTCAGCGCCAATTCCGTTTTCCATGGACTCTGCTGTGCCCAGGGTTGATCTTGAGCCCTATTACTATGGGGATGGATATGGGGATAGTGTAGAGGGGTCACTGGACCCTTTAGCACACCAGCCTGAGCCTGAACTGGACTGAGTACAGGATTTGGGTGATGCCAGTGGGTTGGACACTTCCCCTGACACTAGCATGTTCTCTCCCCATACCGTGGCTATGGAGGAGGGAGCGTCTTATTCTATTGTGGTGAGAAGGTCAGCTGAGGTTTTGAACCTCGAGCTTCCTTCTGTGGAGGTCAGGCCTAACCTCCTGACCGAAGTGCTTCAGCCTGTGGCCTCCAACTCTGAACCCCTTCTTCCCTTCAACGAAGCACTTACGAACGTCCTACTGGGGACCTGGTCCAAACCCAGCACAGAGGATCCTGTGAATAGGACAATTGCCTGCCGCCATCAGCCTGCGCTGAATGACCCAAATTTCCTTAACCAACACCCTACGCCTGAGAGCCTTGTTATCCACGCTTCTTCATCCCCTGGCGCATTCCCAAACGCACCCCCGGACAGGGAATCAAAAAGACTGGACACTTTAGGGAAGAAGATGTTTTCTTCTGCCAGTCTAGCGCTGGGGTCGGTGAACACCGCATGTCTTTTGGGCTGCTAGTCCCATACTGTCTGGGATACGGTCGTGCAAGTACTGCTTCAAGTTCTAGAAGAGGCCTGGAACATTCTCTCCCAAGCCATGACTGATTGTAGAGACACAGCCAAGTACATGATCTGTTGTGGACAGTATATGACCGACTCATTAGGCAGATCGGTTGCAATGACAGTGGAACTGAGACGCCATGCCTGGTTGAGGATGTCTGGCTTTTCGGGGGATGTCCAGCAGTCTTTGATGGACATGCCCGTTGATGGCACTCGTCTCCTCGGAGACAAGGCAGACTCGGCGCTTGGGTGCTGTAAGGATTCACAGGCTAGGACCCAGTCCCTTGGCCCCGCAGTCGCTTCTCACTTCCCTCAGTCCACCTCTCACTCCTTTCGTGGCTATGGAAGGGGCACCCAGCCACGTCCATTTCCAGCGGGCTACCGACACGTGCATGTGCTACAGCCCCTGCACTGACGTGGGATCCACCGAGCTCGTGGGTCAGGTAGTCAGCGGGCTGCCCAGTCCACCCCCAACCCCTCCTCTGCCTCAAAACCTTCCTAGTCTGTTGGGACATCCAGGACCAGTTGGTGGCAGAATTTTCCATCATCTGCTCCACTGGGAATTGCAGGAAAGTACCATCTTGCCTGGTATTTTACCCCCATTTTTACATGTATGTAAGTTTGTTTTTGCCTCTCTCACTGGGATCCTGCTAGCCAGGACCCCAGTGCTCATAGTTTGTGGCCTGAATATGTATACCTGTGTAGTGACTAACTGTGTCACTGAGTCTCTGCTAATCAGAACCTCAGTGCTTATGCTCTCTCTGCCTTTAAATCTGTCACTATAGGCTAGTGACCACTTTTACGAATTTCAATTGGCACACTGGAACACCCTTATAATTCCCTAGTATATGGTACCTAGGTACCCAGGGTATTGGGGTTCCAGGAGATCCCTATGGGCTGCAGCATCTCTTTTGCCACCCATAGGGAGCTCAGACAAACCTTTACACGGGACTGCCATTGCAGTCTGAGTGAAATAACGCACACGTTATTTCACAGCCATTTTCACTGCACTTAACTAACTTATAAGTCACCTATAGACCTAACCTTCACTTGCTGACGGTTAGGTGAAAAGTTACTGAGTGTGAGGGCACCCTTGCACTACCAAAGTTGCCCCCAGATAGTTCAGGGCCATTTACCCGGACGTTGTGAGTGCGGGGACACAATTACATGCGTGCACTACATATAGGTCAATACCTATATGTAGCTTCACAATGGTAACTCTGAATATGGTCATGTAACATGTCTAAGATCATGGAATTGTCCCCCCATGCCAAATCTGGAATTGGGGTGCTAATCCCATGCATCCCTGGGGCTCCACTATGGACCCCGGGTACTGCCAAACCAGCTCTCTGGGGTTTTCTCTGCAGCCACAGCTGCTGCCACCCCACAAATCGGGTTCTGCCCTCCTGGGGTTACACCCTCTCCCCTTGGAAATAGGTGTTAAAGGCTTGGGAGGGGTAGCCTCTGGAAAAGCTTTGAAGGTCACAGATGGTACCATCCTTGCATAAGCCAGTCTACACCGGTTCAGGGATCCCCTCAGCCCTGCTCTGGCACAAAACTGGACAAAGGAAAGGGGAGTGACCACTCCCCTCTCCATCACCACCGCAGGAGTGGTACCCAGAGCTGCTCCAATGTGTCCCAGACCTCTGCTGTCTTGGATCCAGAAGTGTGAGGGCACTCTGGAGGCCTGTGAGTGGCCAGTGCCTGCATGTGACATCAGAGACCCCTCCTGATAGGTGCTTACCTGACTAGGTGGCCAATCCTCCTCTGAGGGCTATTTAGGGTCTCTCCTGTGGGCTTTTCCTCAGATAATGACTTGCAAGAATTCGCCGGTGTTCCACTGCACCTCTCTCTTCGACTACTGCCAAGGATCGACTGCTGACGGCTCCAAGACGCCTGCAAAACTGCAACAAAGTAGCAAGAAGACCACCAGCGACATTGTAGTGCCTAATCCTGACGGTTTTTCCGAATGTTTCCTGGTGGTGCATGCTTTCGGGGCTGCCTGCCTTCATCCTGCACTGGAAGCCACGAAGAAATCTCCTGTTAGTTGACGGAACCTTCCCCCTGCTCCAGCAGGAACCAACTTTCATCGTCACCGGTACACTGGGACCATTCTCATCCTGACGAGCGTGGCCCCTGGAACACAGGTGGTGGACCCAAGTGACCCAGACTGTCCAGTGGTCCAACTGTCCAAATTTGGAGGAGGTAAGTCCTTGCCTCCTCTCTCCAGACAGTAATACTGTGCACCGCGTGAACTGCATCTACACAGACTTCTGTGCACTTTTCCACGAAATCATTCGTGCACAGCCAAGCCCAGGTCCCCAGCACTCTGTCCTGTAATGCTCAGCTCCCTGAGTTGATCTCTGGCTTCGTGGGACCCTCTTATGCAGTGTTGAGAAGACCGCCGTGTTCAGACTTCTTGAACTCGTGTTCAAGTGCTTCTGTGGGTGCTACCTTCTTGTGCGTGGGCTCCCTCTGTCTCCTCTCCCAAGTGGTGACATCCTTGTCCTTCCTGGGCCCAGGCAGCACCATTTTTCTTAATCCGCAACTCTTGCAGCTAGCGAGGCTTGTTTGTGGTCTTTTTTCCAAAGAAAGCACTCCGTGGGACATGTTCTGCATGAAGGAGAAGTTCCTAGCATATTTTGTTGTTGCAGAATCTTAAGCTTCTTCCATCCGGAGGCAGCCATTTTGCACCTTCATTCGGGGTCCACTTCTGCCCATTCCCACATCATCTCTGTGTTAGAGAATTCCCAAGCCTCCCACCCTGAGGATAACACCCTAGACAGGGAACTCAGAAAGCTGAGGTTGGAAGAGACGAGACTGAAGCTGAGACAGCTGCAAGTTGGTCTTAGACAGGGTGCCTCTAGATGTAGAGAGGGGAAGCCAGAAGTTGGGGTTAGTTCCCATGGTGCAGCAGCAGTATTCTTGATAGCCATCCTGTTAGAGAAACAGATTCAAGAAACCTGCGTAAGATTGTCCCCCCTTACAAGGAGGGGGATGACATAAACAAGTGGTTTTCTGCACTTGAGAGGGCCTGTATGGTACAGTTGGTCCCTCAAAGGCAGTGGGCTGCTATCCTGTGGCTATCTTTCACTGGCAAAGGTAGGGACAGACTCCTTTCTGTCAGGGAGAGTGATGCCAATAACTACAATGTTTTGAAAGTTGCACTCTTAGATGGATTTGGCTTAACCACTGAACAATACAGGTTAAAGTTCAGAGATACCAGAAGAGAGTCCTCTCAAGACTGGGCAAACTTTGTAGACTGTTCAGTGAAGGCCTTAGAGGGATGGTTACATGGCAGTAACGTGACTGACTATGAAAGCCTGTATAATCTTATTTTGAGAGAGCATATTTTGAATAATTGTGTGTCAGACTTGTTGCATCAGTTCTTGGTAGACTCTGATCTGACCTCTCCCCAAGAATTGGGAAAGAAGGCAGACAAATGGGTCAGAACAAGAGTGAGCAGAAAAGCTCATACAGGTGGTGACAAGGATGGTAAGTCTTCTTACAAGGGTGGGGACAAAAATAAAAAAGAATTCTGAGTCTTCATCAGGCCCACAAAAATCCTGTGGGGGAGGTGGGTCCAAATCCTCTTTAAACAATCAAAAGAAGCCATGGTGTTATTTATATAAAAGTAAAGGCCATTGGGCAAGTGATTCCACTTGTCCGAAGAAAAACACCAAGGCTCCCACTACCACAACCCCAACTGCATCCCCTAGTGCCCCTAGTAATAGCAGTGGTGGTGGGAAGAATACTACAAATAGCCAATCGAAGGGTGTAGCTGGGCTCACCATTGGTAATGTTGGTCTTGTTATGGAGGCCACAGAGGCTGTTTTAGTCTGTGATGGTGGTGTTGGTTTTGCCACCTTGGTTGCTTGTCCCCTTAATATGGGTAAGTACAAGCAACTTCCCCTAATAAGCGGTGTTGAGGTTGAGGCCTACATGGATACAGGAGCCAGTGTCACTATGGTGATAGAGAAACTGGTTCACCCTGAACACCTACTTGGTCAGCAGTACCAAGTGACTGATGCTCATAACAACACTCTTAGCCAGCCCATGGCTGTTGTGAATCTCAACTGAGGGGGTTGAGGGGTGCTGGTCCAAAGAAAGTTGTGGTACCCACTGATTTACCTGTAGACTGCTTACTAGGCAATGATTTGGAGACATCAGCTTGGGCTGAAGTGGAGTTGGAGGCTCATGCAGCAGTGCTGGGCATTCCAGGGCATAGCTTTGCTCTCACAAGGGCTCAGGCCCAGAAGCAAGGAGGGCAGGGTAACTTGGATCCTGGGGAAATGGACCAAGTGCTCCCAAAAGCTATGGGTAGAAAGGATAAATCCTTGCCAAGTATCACTCCCTCTCCAGAAGACTCCCCTTTTGAGGAAGAGGAATCCTCTCCCTGTGCAGAACCTACACCAGAAGAGCTGGCAGCAGACACTGCTGAGCTTTTGGGTGCAGGGGGCCTGTTAGGGAAGAGCTGAGTGTGGCACAGTAGACCTGTCCCACACTAGAGGGTTTAAGACAGCAAGCTGTCAAACAGCAGAATCGGGATATCACTGATAGCCATAAGGTCTATTGGGAAGATAACCTCCTCTACAATGAGTCAAGGGACCCTCAAACTGGATCTGCCAGGAGATTGGTCATCCCTTTGCAGTATAGGGAGTTTCTTCTGACTTTGGCTCATGATATTCCTTTGGCTGGGCGAGAGTAAAACTTGGAACAGACTTGTTACATTGTTTTACTGGCCTCATATGTCAGAGGACACCAAGGAGTTTTGTCACTCCGGTGTGACCTGCCAAGCCAGTGGCAAGACTGGTGGCCCACCTAAGGCCCCCTTAATTCCACTTCCAGTGGTTGGGGTGCCCTTTGAGAGGGTAGGGGTTGACATTGTTGGCCCACTTGACCCTCCAACAGCCTCAGGCAATAGGGTTATCTTTGTGGTAGTGGATCATACCACTAGGTATCCTGAAGCTATACCCTTAAGGACCACTACAGCTCCTGCAGTGGCAAAAGCCATCCTGGGAATATTTTCCAGAGTGGGTTTCCCTAAGGAAGTGATGTCAGACAGAGGTAGTAACTTCTTGTCTGCATACCTCAAAGTTATGCAGAAGGAGTGTGGTATTACTTAGAAGTTCACTACTCTTTATCCTCCACAGACAAATGGACTGGTAGAAAGGTTTAATAAAACTCTCAAAGGCATGATCATGGGACTCCCTGAAAAACTCAGAAGGAGATGGGATTTCCTGTTGCCATGCCTCCTTTATGCTTATAGGGAGGTACCCCAGAAAGGAGTGGGCTTCAGCCCCTTTGAACTCCTCTTTGGACACCCTGTAAGAGGTCCCCTTGCTCTTGTAAAGGAGGGTTGGGAACAACCTTTAAAACCTCCCAAGCAAGACATTGTGGATTATGTACTTGGCCTCAGATCAAGGATGGCTGAGTACATGAAAAAGGCCAGTAAAAAACCTTCAGGCAAGCCAAGAGCTCCAAAAGCAATGGCGCGACCAGAAGGTTGTCCTGATTCAGTACCACCCAGGACAGAAGGTGTGGGTATTGGAGCCCGTGGCCCCAAGAACACTCTAGGACAAATGAAGTGGACCCCATCTCATAGTGGAGAAAAAAGGTAAGGTCACCACTCTGGTAGACCTTGGCACTGCCAGAAGTCCCCTTAGGGTGCTTCATGTCAATCGCCTGAAACCTTATTATGGCAGGGCTGACTTAACCCTGCTCCTGGCCACTGATGAGGGGCAGGAAGAAGAGTGTCCCTCTCTCTGACCTCTTCTCCACCACTTAAGCTGATGGCTTAGTTGAGGGCGTTGTGCTTGCAGATTGCCTTACTACTGAGCAGAAGGACAACTGCATACATCTCCTTGATCATTTCTCTGACCTCTTCTCACTGATTCTTGGTACAACTACCTGGTGTGAGCACACAATCGACACTGGAGACAGTTTACCTGTCAAAAGTCAAATGTATAGGCAGCCTGACCATTTCAGAGATTGCATTAAAAAAGAGGTACAGAAAATGTTAGATCTGTGAGTGATTGAGTCTTCTGAAAGTCCCTGGGCTAGCCTAGTGGTACTTGTCCCCAAACCTCACAGTAAAGATGGTAAAAAGGAAATTAGGTTTTGTGTGGACTATAGGGGTCTCAATCAAGTAACCAAAACTGATGCTCACCCTATACCCAGGGCAGATGAGCTAATAGATACACTGTCTTCTGCCAAGTATCTAAGCACTTTTGACTTAACTGCAGGGTATTGGCAGATTAAGTTGTCAGAAGATGCTAAACCTAAAACAGCATTTTCAGCCATTGGAGGGCACTATCAGTTCACTGTTATACCCTTTGGATTGAAAAATGCACCTGCCACTTTTCAGAGGTTGGTAAACACAGACCTCTAAGGATTGGAAGCCTTTAGTGCAGCATATCTAGATGATATAGCTATCTTTAGCTCCACCTGGGATGATCACCTGGTCCACCTGTGGAAAGTTAAGGAGGCCCTGCAAAAGGTAGGCTTCACTATCAAGGCTTCAAAGTGCCAGATAGGGCAGGGGAAAGTGGTTTATCTGGCCCACCTGTTAGGTGGGGAACAGATTGCACCACTGCAGGAGAAGATCCAAACCATTATGGAATGGGCTCCCCCTACAACTCAAACCCAGGTGAGAGCCTTCCTAGGAGGTTCATTAAGAACTATGGCACCATGGCTGCCCCTCTTAATGACCTCACATCCAAAATGATGCCTGAACAGGTATCATGGACAGCTAGCTGTCAAAAGGCTTTTAAGGAGCTCAAACAGCCCATGTGCTCTGCACCTGTCCTAAAAAGCCCTTGTTACTCCAAAAAGTTCATAGTCCAGACTGATGCTTCTGAATTAGGGGTGGGGGCAGCTCTATCACAGCTTAACACTGAGGGCCAGGATCAACCTGTTGCTTTTATCAGCAGGAGGTTGACACCTAGAGAAAAGCGTTGGTCTGCCATAGAGAGGGAGGCCTTTGCTGTGGTCTGGGCCCTGAACAAGTTGAGACCATACCTCTTTGGTACTCACTTTATTGTTCAGACAGACAACACACCTCTATTATGGCTTAAACAAATGAAAGGTGAAAACCCTAAATTGTTGAGGTGGTCCATCTCCCTACAGGTAATGGACTATACAGTAGAACATAGACCTGGGAGTACCCACTCCAAAGCAGATGGACTCTCCAGATATTTCCACTTAGACAATGAAGACTCATCTGGGCAAGGTTAGTCTTATTGTCCCTCCTTTGGGGGGGAGAGGGGGACTGTGTAGGAAAGACCATCTTGCCTGGCTTGTTACCCCCATTTTTACATGTACTGTATGTAAGTTTATTTTTGCCTGTCTCACTGGGATCCTGCTAGCCAGGACCCCAGTGCTCATATTTTGTGGCCTGAATGTGTATACCTGTGTAGTGACTAACTGTGTCACTGAGGCTCTGCTAATCAGAACCTCAGTGCTTATGCTCTCTCTGCCTTTAAGTTTGTCACTATAGGCTAGTGACCACTTTTACCAATTTCAGTTGGCACACTGGAACACGCTTGTAATTCCTTAGTATATGGTACTAATAGGGTATTGGGGTTCCAGGAGATCCCTATGGGCTGCAACATCTCTTTTGCCACCCACAGGGAGCTCAGACAAACCTTTACACGGCACCGCTATTGCAGCCTGAGTGAAATAACACACACGTTATTTCACAGCCATTTTCACTGCACTTAAGCAACTTCTAAGTCACCTATATGTCTAACCTTCACTTGTTGAAGGTTAGGTGCAAAGTTGCTAAGTGTGAGGGCACACTTGCACTAGCAAAGGTGCCCTCACATGGTTCAGGGCCATTTCCCCGGACTTTGTGAGTGCAGGGACACCCTTACACGTGTGCACTACATATAGGTCAATACCTGTATGTAGCTTCACAATGGTAACTCCGAATATAGCCATGCATCCCCGGGGCTCGACTATGGACCCCGGGTACTGCCAAGCCAGCTCTCTGAGGTTTTCTCTGCAGCTACCGCTGATGCGACCCCACAGACAGGGTTCTGCCCTCCTGGGGTCTGGGCAGCCCAGTCCCAGGAAGGCAGAACAAAGACTTTCCTCTGAGAGAGGGTGTTACACCCTCTCCCTTTGGAAATAGGTAGTAAAGGCTGGGGGAGGGGTAGCCTCTCCCAGCCTCTGGAAATGCTTTGAAGGGCACAGATGGTGCCCCCTTGCAAAAGCCAGTCTACACCGGTTCAGGGAACCCACCAGTCCCTGCTCTGGCGCAAAATTGGACAAAGGAAAGGGGATTGACCACTCCCCTGTCCATCACCACCCCAGGGATGGTGCCCAGAGCTCCTCCAGTGTGTCCCATACCTCTGCCATCTTGGATCCAGAGGTGTGAGGGCACTCTGGAGGCCTCTGAGTGGCCAGTGCCAGCAGGTGACATCCGAGACCCCTCCTGATAGGTGCTTACCTGACTAGGTGACCAATCCTCCTCTGAGGGCTATTTAGGGTCTCTCCTGTGGGCTTTTCCTCAGATAACGACTTGCAAGAATTCACCAGAGTTCCTTTGCACCTCTCTCTTCGACTTCTGCCAAGGATTGACCGCTGACTGCCCCAGGACGCCTGCAAAACTGCAAAAAAGTAGCAAGAAAACTACCAGCGACATTGTAGCGCCTAATCCTGCCGGCACTCTCTACTGTTTGCTGGTGGTGCATGCTTTGGGGGCTGCCTGCCTTCATCCTGCACGGGAAGCCGCGAAGAAATCTCCAGTGGGTTGACAGAATCTTCCCCCTGCTCCAGCAGGCAACAAACTTCAGCGTCACCGGTACTCTGGGACCCCTCTCATCCTGTCGAGCCTGGCCCCTGGAACACAGGTGGTGGTCCTAAGTGACCCAGACTGTACAGTGGTCCAACTGTCCAAATTTGGAGGAGGTAAGTCCTTGCCTCCCCTCTCCAGACAGTAATCCTGTGCACCACGTGAACTGCAGCTACACAGGCTTCTGTGCACATTTCCACAAAATCCTTTGTGCACAGCCAAGCCCAGGTCCCCAGCACTCTGTCCTGCAATGTTCAGCTCTCTGAGTTGATCTCCGGCTTCGTGGGCCCCTCTTTTGCAGTGTTGAGAAGACCGCAGTGTTCAGACTTCTTGAACACGTGTTCAAGTGCTTCTGTGGGTGCTACCTTCTTGTGCGGGGGCTCTCCACGTTGCCGAAGTCCCCCTCTCTCTCTCTCTCTCTCTCTCTCTCTCTTCTCCCAAGTGGCGACATCCTGGTCCTTCCTGGGCCCGGGCAGCACCCTTGTTCTTCAACCACAACTCCTGCACCTGGCAAGGCTTGTTTGCGGTCTTTTGCCAAAGAGACAACTCTGCATCCTCCAGCACTCTGTGGAACATCTTTTGCATGAAGGAGAAGTTCCTAGTATCTTTCGTTGTTGCAGAATCTTCAGCTTCTTCCATCCGGAGGCAGCCATTTTGCACCTTCATCCGGGGTTTAGTGGGCTTCTGCCC
The DNA here is from genome assembly GCF_031143425.1 of Pleurodeles waltl. Lineage (NCBI taxonomy): Eukaryota > Metazoa > Chordata > Amphibia > Caudata > Salamandridae > Pleurodeles > Pleurodeles waltl. Next base: position 234,173,590 of record NC_090439.1, read on the forward strand.
CTGGACACTTTCACGATTCTTGGACTTGGTCCCCTTCCTTTGCAGGTCCTCAGGTCCAGGAATCTGTCTTCAGTGCTTTGCAGCCAGTTGTTGCCTTTGCAGAATCTCCTATCACGACTTTAGTGTGTTTCTCGGGAAGTAGGGTAACTTTACTCCTAATTTTCAGGGTCTTGGGGTGGGGTATCTCGGACACCCTTAGTGTTTTCTTACACTCCCAGTGGCCCTCTACACACTACACTAGGCCTGGGGTCCATTCGTGGTTCGCATTCCACTTTTAGAGACTATGGTTTGTGTTGCCCCTGGGCCTATTGCATTGTATTCTACAGTGTTTGCACAACTTTTCTGTTTACTTACCTTATTTTGGTTTGTGTGTATATTTTGTGTATTTTACTTACCTCTTAAGGGAGTATATCCTCTGAGATATTTCTGACACATTGTCACGAAAATAAAGTACCTTTATTGTGATTCTTATGATATAGTGCTATATGACATAAGTGGTATAGCAGGAGCTTTGAATGTCTCCTAGTTCAGCCTAAGCTGCTCTTCTATAGCTACCTCTATCAGCCTAAGCTGCTAGAACACTACTAATCTACTAATAAGGGATAACTGGACCTGGCACAAGGTGTAAGTATCATCAGGTACCCACTATACGCCAGGCCAGCCTCCTACACATAGTGTATGGATGACATCGCAAGAAAGGCTTAATAAAGTCAAGCAGCATGTACAGCGTTTTCTCAGAATATCATGCAAGCATAAACATGTAAAATATAATTTCTAAAAACGTCAGCCTAAAATGTGTAAAATGTCAAACTAAAATGGAGAACCAAGGGGGCCCCAAGAAGGCCACACAACAGGTTCCTGCACCCGAAGTAGGACGTGGTAGTTATTCCCGCCTCTTTCTTGTACCCAAAAAGGATAGAGTCTTCTGTCCTATATTAGATCTGTGCCCTCTCAACTACTTTCTGAGATGGAGTGTCAACAGTTGAGGGTTTTCAATCTTCCTCCCGAGTTCTGTGAGCCTATCTTGACAGCCATGCATCTCTAAAAGTGTATAAGCTTTCTGTTGGAATGTTTGCCTCTTGGTGTTCCTAACACCAGGTTGCTCTTCTTTCTGCACTGTTGTCGGTGGTATTGCTGTTTTTATTTTTTAGCATGGTAAGGCTAGGATTTCCTACTGTAGCCAGGTCAACCTTCCCTGTTCAAGTGACCTATTATGACTCGTAACCTAAAAGATTTGCTTCCTTTCTCCCTTTGAGCTCCCACACAGCTGTTCCCTGCGGCTGTTGACTATTAATACAATTTTTCTAGTGCCCATTACATCGGCCAGGAGGTTGAGCAAACTTCAAGCTCTCTTTGTTTACTGTCTTAATGGCAGTTTTATACACAATAAACTGGTTCCTTGGATGCATGCCTCTTTCTTGCCAAAAAATCCCTCACCTCACTTCCTGTCAGCCAGAGCATGCCCCTGCCTTCTTTCTTTTTTCATTCCACCTCCTCCTTCCAAGGAGGAGGAGAGACTCCATTGCCTGATTGATCAACCAAAGTCCATCGGGTAAACAATCAGCTGTTCATCGAGATCACTTGAGTGAAAAAGGGCAAGGCTTTGAAGAAGCAAACCATCTCTCAATGGATTGTACTCTGCATTTAAGATTGGCTATGCATTAGCTAAGAAGCAGCCTCCTGAGGGCCCATTTCACCAAGGTCGCAAGTACTACATTGGCACGCGAAGTACCTGTCCTACATATCTGCCAAGCCTCTAGGTGGGCATCGCTCCACACTGTGCAAGCAGAAGTGCTTTGTTAATGTCAAGTCCACCAAGATGGGCATTTTGCGCTCTCACTTTTCAAGGATTTCTTGTTTGAGCCAGATCGCAGGCCCACTTCCACGGAGTTATTCCTTTGGTATCCATTCTAAGATGATGAATCTGGGGTTTGAAGTCTACCAGAACACGTTACTTACCTACGGTAACGCCTTTACTGGTAGAGACTCTAACCATAAATGTCTCACTGACCTTCCTGTCCTCACTCTGTGACCTGAGCTGTTAACCCTAAAGATCCCATTAAACACTCCACACTAATCAAACGGTTGTTATGTGGCTCAACGTTTTTTTCCACAGAAATAGTCACAAAAGAAACTGATGTTAGCACGCCAGGGTGGTGCTGATATGGGCACCGCAAAGTTACTTCCACATGGACAGGTCTGACAGAGCTGATCGACACCACCTACCAGCACGCATAAGAACTGGTCAAGAATTTCCAGATCAAGTGTGATGTCTGGGAATATTCTAAGGTGAGAAATCCGTGGTTAGATCAGAAAAGGTTTTACCAAAGGTATATAACTTATTTTTTGAGGCTTCAGAAGGGGCACACGGACCGACCCGCTACAGAGACTATGCTGAAACCTTCCTTCACTGCAACAGACCTCCCATCCTTTTCGAGGGAGAGCTCTGGAATTGGACCAACCCCATCCATGTCCTTAGGGGCAATGGACGAAACCAGTCCCTTGTCTCACCCCCACTTCTAAACCTCTGAGTTTGCCCTTGGCAGCACACTGCCACCCTGTTGGAGGCAGGATAAGCTATTATCTTCAAGGGTTGTGAAGCATTACATCAGATAAGTGGGTGCGTCAATTTGTCAGGGACGGCTATGCCCTACTTTCCTCTCAACCCCTCTTCATCTGCCATCCACACCACACTGACTGCCAGAGGACCACTTGTCCACCTTCACAAAGAAATTCAAGCCCCCCTGAACAAGGGGGCATTAAGAGGGTCTGGCACCAAAACAAGACTGGATGATACTCCTGTTAGTTCCTGGTGCAGAAGAAGGATGGAAGACTTCATCCTGTTCTAGACTTTCACCTTCTGAACTTCTTCCTCAAGAAGGACACGCTTACCCTGGCTCAAATTCTGTCTGCCCTAGATCCAGGAGTTTAGATTGTAGCATTCGATTTGCATGACACATATCTCCACATATCCCACAGACGCTACCTGTGGTGGTAGGTGGGCCACGAGAACTTTCATTTTTCTGTGCTCCCCTTCGGCCTCACCAGTGCCCCTTGGGTGTTCAAGAAGGTGATGGCAGTGGTTGCAATGTATCTTAAGAGGTTAGGAATGCCAGTCTTCCCATAATTTGAATATTTCCTGCTCAATGGAAGTTTGTCTGAAGTTGTAAACCACCTCCAGATGACAACTGTTGGAAAGTGCCCTCTTTCTTGCCATGGTTACTCCCATTTTCTGCCAGTTGTCAGTGTGTTTGACTGTTCACTGGGATCCTGCTAACCAGGACCCCAGTGATTATGTGCCCCCCATATAATCCCCAGTATATGGTACCTAGGTACCCAGGGCTTTGGGGTTCCAGGGGATCCCTATGGGCTGCAGCAGTTATTCTGCCACCCATAGGAAGCCCATGCAAAGGATTCTGCAGGCCTGCCATTGCAGTCTGAGTGAACCAGGTGCACCCTCCCGGTTTCACTACAGGTGACGGCACCAGGTCACTGTAAGTCACCCCTATGGTAGGCCCTCTTAGCCCAGAGCTGCCCAGAGGGAAGGGTGCAGGTACCTGTGTGTGAGAGCACTGCTGCACTAGCAGAGGTGCCCCCATGAACTCCAGCTTCATTTTACTGGACTTCGTGAGTGCAGGGATGCCATTTTATATGTGTACTGGACATAGGTCACTACCTATGTCCAGCTCCGTAATGGTAACTCCGAACCTAGGCATGTTTGGTATCAAACATGTCTGAATCATACCCCAATACTGTTGCAAGTACTGGAAGTATGATTCCATACACTCTGGGGGCTCCTTAGAGGACCCCCAGCATTGCTTTCCGGGCAGCTCAGCTGCTGCCACCCCTCAGACAGGTTTCTGCCCTCTTGCTTCTTGATCTGATCAAGCCCAGGAAGGCAGAACAAAGGATTTCCTTTGGGAGAGGGAGGTAACACCCTCTTCTTTTGGAAATAGGCATGACTGGCTTGGGAGGGGTAGATGCCCCAAGCCACTGGTTTGCTTTAAAGGGCACATTTGGTGCCCTCCATGCATAAACCAGTCCACGCCGGTTTAGGGACCCCCACACTCTGCTCTGGCGCGGCACTGGACAATAGAAAGCAGGAGTGACCACTCCCCTGTCCATCACCCCCTAGGGGTGGAGCCCAGAGCTCCTCCAGAGGGTTTCTGGGTTCTGCCATCTTGATTCCAAGGTTGGCAGGTAACTTTAGGAGCATCTGAGTGGCCAGGCAGGTGACATTAGGGGCACCCTCTGATAGGTAGTTACCTGGTTAGGTGACCAAGCCCCCTCTTTGCACTATATAGGGTCTTCCTCTGGGGTGGATCCTCATATTTGGATTGCAAGATTCCAGCAGGACTCCTCTGCTTCAACCTCTGGCCTCTGGAACCGCAACTGGACTCTCCAGGAACCTACAAACTGCAGATCCACAAGGAAGACTCTTCTGCAACATTGTATCCAGAATTTATGCCAGCTTTGCAACATTTCCCCGGCCTTGCATCCTCAGAAGACTGCAACTCTTCAGCCTGCACAAGAAGAAGAAGGAATCTCCCTTGGGGTGAAAGCATCACTCCCCTGCATATGCAGGTACCTGTCTCAATCAACGACTGGCTGCGTGGATCTCACCTCATCCTGAGTGGTGTGGATCCTGCATCACGGGTGCTGGTCCGGAGGGGTCACCTTGGTCCTCTCTACCAGCTGTCGCACTTTGGTGGTGGTAAGTCCTTTCCATTCCACGCACGATAGCACCCCTGTGCACCATGACCTTTGCACCTGCCAAGGCTTGTTTGCTTCACCTCCAAGGGGAACTTCAGGCAACGTGTAGCTCCAGCACCCAGCACTCCCTCCTGCAACTCCTGGGCCTCTGTGTGGTCCTCCAGTGACATGGGAGCAACGTCTGTGGTGCTGCGTGGGCTGCTTCAGCGAGTTCTGTGTCCCTGTCCTGTGGAAAATCTATGGGTGCTGCCTATACTCCTGTGGGCCTTCTGAAATGCGGAGGGTCACCTGTGACTCCCCTTCCTGGGTAGAGTCCTCCTGGACCTTGCTGGTCCCCGGCAGCACCTCTTTTCCTCCAACCGTGAATTTGCCTTTGCCAAGGCTTGTTGGTGGAAATCCTTCACCGACACCCATCTGCAATCTAGCTTCTAACGTGAGATACCTTTTGCACGCATCAGGAACTCTCCTCCAGCTTCTCTGGAGCAGTGCTGACCTGCCTTCCTTAGTCAAACCAACTCCAAAAGGTACTTCTCGGTGGGTAGTATCTCTTACTCCCACTGGACTCCACAGACACTTCTGGACTTAGTCCCCTCTCTCCACAGATCTCCATCTTTGGTAATCCATTACTGGTTCCTGGCAGACTGTTCTGGGTGTCTTCTTTTCAACCTTTGAGATGGTTTTGGGGAAATCCAGTGTTTTACTCCTGCATTCCTGGGTTCTGGGGTGTACTGCATTACTTACCTAGGTGGGGGCCCTGTATTCGCCTTCCACTTTCTTAGTATATGGTTTGGGCTCCCTCTAGGGCTACAATTGCATATTGCTATTTTACACTATTTTCCAACCTTTTTATGCCTCTTACTGTTTATAAGTGTATATATATGTAGTGTATTTACTTACCTCCTATTGGAGGGTTGCCTCTTTAGTATTTTCTGATACTGTGTTCCAAAAATAAAGTACCTTTATTTTTGTAGAAACAAGTGTTTTCTTTCTTCTGTGTAAGTACTGTGTGACTGTAGTGGTATTGCATGAGCTTTGCATGTCTCCTAGATAAGCCTTGGCTGCTCATCCGCAGCTACCTCTAGAGAGCCTGGCTTCTAGACACTGCCTACACTTCACTGAGAGGGAATACCTAGACCTGGTATAAGGTGCAAGTACCATAGTTGCCCACCACACACTAGGCCAACTTCCTACAACAACCATAACATCTGTGGGGTTCTCTAGCAATATGCTGGTCACCCCACTCCTTTGCAGTGTCTCCCCTTCATCGGAGTCAGTCTAGATGATGATTCTAGCCTTTCCTCTGTCTCAGGTCTGGACATAGGGGCTATGATTCTGATGTTTCGAAATTTGTCCTGGGATTTTGGTGAGAGTAGCCCTGAGACTTCTTGACTTCCTGGCCGTTTGCATCCTGCTTGTAGACCTTAGCCAGGAGGCACATGTGATCTCTTTAGTTGGATCTCAAGTCTGACGTGGGCTCAGCAGCAGGAAAATCTGTTGAATTTCATCCAGGTGTTGCCCAAGACCCTAAAGATCTGCAGTGGTGATTGCTAGGCTGCAGTTGGAGAAGTGGCAGACCCTTCTCCCTATCTCACCCAGGGGTAACAGTGCATCGTTGCAAACTTGGCTCTGCCTAGCGATTCAGAAATGGCAATTACACTTAGAGGTGGCACTGGGCATCTTCCGCTAATGGAGAGAACTGACTCGCTCTTTTTGCCAATGCACAGTATCTGAACTTTTGCTAGTTGGAATTCCCAAGGCAATTTTCTCTCTCTGCGATGCTGTCTTTCCCTGAATAGAGCTTGGGGCTTCTGTATGCCTTCCCTCTGATATTTTTCCTGCCCAAAGTTCTGAACAAGATCAGGACCCACCTGACCCACATCATCTTCGGTCAATAGCATGTGGTACCCAGAACTTCTGGCTATGAACATTTGCCCTCTGATCAAGCTTCTGCTTCAAGAGGACCTTCTGTCACAGCTACAGGTCAGTTCTGCATCCAGCCCTGCACAATCTACACATCAATGCATGGAGCTTGAATGGAGACAGTTAACAGCTTTTAAACTTCACCATGAAGTAGTGGATGTTATACTGGCAGCCAGGCGTCCATCTGCCAAACTCATCTATGCTGGATGCTAGGAAAATGTTGTTGACTGGTGTATCTCTGAGCAGTTACAACCTGTACAAGCAGAGTTGGCTGGTGTTTTAGTGTTTGCTCTCTAGCACAGCAAAGACTTGCTATGGCTACCATAAAAGATTAAGGTGCTGAAGACCGCAGTGCAGGCGGTTTTCCGCTCAGCGCATTATGACTCCTGGCAGCCCTCTGTCCTTTTCCGGACGGAGAGCCGCCAGCAGCCATACTGGCGGTCGGCGGGAAAGTGAAGGTTGCTTCACCTCCACCGCCACGTCAACAGAACACCGCCCACCGAATCACGTTCTGTGATTCGGCGTGGCGGTGTTCTGTTGACGTGGTGCTGGCGGCGGAGCAGCCCCCATGGATCCCGTACCTTCCCGGAGGATCAACGAACCAGGTAAATTGATCGTCTGTTAGGGGAGGGGAATGGGGGGGTGTTGTGTGTGTGCATGGGGGTGTGAGTATGTAGGGGTGTGCGTGAGTGCGTTTATGCATGCGGGGGTGTTGTGTGTTTGGAAAGTGCGTGGCTGTCTGTATGTCTGTATGGATGTGTGCGTGTATGTCTGAATGTGGGTGTGTGTCTATGACTGTGTGTGGCTGTTGGCATGTTTGTTGGTGTGTGTGCGGGTATGTGTGTTGGTGGTGCCTGTGTGCGTGTCGGGTGTGAATCAGTAATGTGATGGTGGGGGTGGGTGTAGGAGGCTGGACTGGCTTGTAGTGAGTACCAAGGGGTACTTGCACCTTGCACCAGGCCCAGTTATCCCTTATTAGTGTATAGGGTGTCTAGCAGCTTAGGCTGATAGATAATGGTAGCTTAGCAAAGCAGCTCAGGCTGAACTAGGAGACGTGTGAAGCTACTACAGTACCACTTAGTGTCATATGCACAATATCATAAGAAAACACAATACACAGTTATACTAAAAATAAAGGTACTTTATTTTTATGACAATATGCCAAAGTATCTTAGAGTGTACCCTCAGTGAGAGGATAGGAAATATACACAAGATATATATACACAATAGCAAAAATATGCAGTATAGTCTTAGAAAACAGTGCAAACAATGTATAGTTACAATAGGATGCAATGGGGAAACATAGGGATAGGGGCAACACAAACCATATACTCCAGAAGTGGAATGCGAACCACGAATGGACCCCAAACCTATGTGACCTTGTAGAGGGTCGCTGGGACTATTAGAAAATAGTGAGAGTTAGAAAAATAACCCTCCCCAAGACCCTGAAAAGTGAGTGCAAAGTGCACCAAAGTTCCCCTAAGGACAAAATAGTCGTGTTAGAGGGAGAATGCAAGGAAAACACAAATCAGCAATGCAACAACGATGGATTCCTGTCTGAAGGTACCTGTGGAGCAAGGGGACCAAGTCCAAAAGTCACAAGCAGCTCGGAGATGGGCAGATGCCCAAGAAATGCCAGCGGTTGGTGCAAAGAAGCTCTTACTAGGCTGAAGAACTGTGAATACTGCAGGAACGACAAGGGCTAGAGACCTCCCCTTTGGAGGATGGATCCCCCACGCCTTGGAGAGTCGTGCAGAAGTGTTTTCCCGCCGGATGGACGCCAACAAGCCTTGCTACACGCAAATCGTGCGTTTGGCGTTTTTGGACGCTGCTGGGGCCCAGGAGGGACCAGGAGGTCGCAAATTGGACCTGCAGAGAGAGGGGACGTCGAGCAAGACAAAGAGCCCTCACTGAAGCAGGTAGCACCCGGAGAAGTGCCAGAAACAGGCACTACGGGGATGCGTGAAACGGTGCTCGCCGAAGTTGCACAAAGGAGTCCCACGTCGCCGGAGACCAACTTAGAAAGTCGTGCAATGCAGGTTAGAGTGCCGTGGACCCAGGCTTGGCTGTGCACACAGGATTTCCGCCGGAAGTGCACAGGGGCCGGAGAAGCTTGCAAAGTCGCGGTTCCCAGCAATGCAGCCCAGCGAGGTGAGGCAAGGACTTACCTCCACCAAACTTGGGCTGAAGAGTCACTGGACTGTGGGGGTCACTTGGACGGTGTCGCTGGATTCGAGGGACCTCGCTCGTCGTGCTGAGAGGAGACCCAAGGGACCGGAGATGCAGCTTTTTGGTGCCTGCGGTTGCAGGGGGACGATTCCGTCGACCCACGGGAGATTTCTTCGGAGCTTCTGGTGCAGAGAGGAGGCAGGCTACCCCCACAGCATGCACAAGCAGGAAAACAGTCGAGAAGGCGGCAGGATCAGCGTTACAGAGTTGCAGTAGTCGTCTTTGCTACTATGTTGCAGGTTTGCAGGCTTCCAGCGCGGTCAGCGGTCGATTCCTTATCAGAAGGTGAAGAGGGAGATGCAGAGGAACTCGGCTGAGCTCATGCATTCGTTATCTAAAGTTTCCCCAGAGACAGAGACCCTAAATAGCCAGAAAAGAGGGTTTGGCTACCTAGGAGAGAGGAAAGGCTACTAACACCTGAAGGAGCCTATCACAAGGAGTCTCTGACGTCACCTGGTGGCACTGGCCACTCAGAGCAGTCCAGTGTGCCAGCAGCACCTCTGTTTCCAAGATGGCAGAGGTCTGGAGCACACTGGAGGAGCTCTGGACACCTCCCAGGGGAGGTGCAGGTCAGGGGAGTGGTCACTCCCCTTTCCTTTGTCCAGTTTCGCGCCAGAGCAGGGGCTAAGGGGTCCCTGAACCGGTGTAGACTGGCTTATGCAGAATTGGGCACCTCTGTGCCCAACAAAGCATTTCCAGAGGCTGGGGGAGGCTACTCCTCCCCTGCCTTCACACCATTTTCCAAAGGGAGAGGGTGTCACACCCTCTCTCAGAGGAAGTTCTTTGTTCTGCCATCCTGGGCCAGGCCTGGCTGGACCCCAGGAGGGCAGATGCCTGTCTGAGGGGTTGGCAGCAGCAGCAGCTGCAGAGAAACCCCAGGAAGGGCAGTCTGGCAGTACCAGGGTCTGTGCTACAGACCACTGGGATCATGGAATTGTACCAATAATGCCAGGATGGCATAGAGGGGGCAATTCCATGATCATAGACATGTTACATGGCCATATTCGGAGTTACCATGGTGAAGCTACATATAGGTAGTGACCTATATGTAGTGCACGCGTGTAATGGTGTCCCCGCACTCACAAAGTTCAGTGAATTGGCTCTGAACAATGTGGGGGCACCTTGGCTAGTGCCAGGGTGCCCTCACACTAAGTAACTTTGCACCTAACCTTTACCAGGTAAAGGTTAGACATATAGGTGACTTATAAGTTACTTAAGTGCAGTGTAAAATGGCTGTGAAATAACGTGGACGTTATTTCACTCAGGCTGCAGTGGCAGGCCTGTGTAAGAATTGTCAGAGCTCCCTATGGGTGGCAAAAGAAATGCTGCAGCCCATAGGGATCTCCTGGAACCCCAATACCCTGGGTACCTCAGTACCATATACTAGGGGATTATAAGGGTGTTCCAGTAAGCCAATGTAAATTGGTAAAAATTGTCACTAGCCTGTCAGTGACAATTTGGAAAGAAATGAGAGAGCATAACCACTGAGGTTCTGATTAGCAGAGCCTCAGTGAGACAGTTAGTCACTACACAGGTAACACATACAGGCACACTTATGAGCACTGGGGCCCTGGGTTACCAGGGTCCCAGTGACACATACAACTAAAACAACATATATACAGTGAAAAATGGGGGTAACATGCCAGGCAAGATGGTACTTTCCTACAGTGGGGAAGGGGGTCCTGCCACCTTTGAGGGGTGTCGGGGTGTCAGGGAAGGACCCGGGGTGGGGGAGACCCCTTTCAGTGCCAGGGAAGGAATTCCCTGGCACTGATATTCCCTGGCACTGATAGTGCTGGTTCCCAACCCCATGAAATCTATGGCGGTGAGCTGGGTTAGGATACCGCCGGCGGTAGTGTGACAGCCGCCGGGCTGGAGACTTATGTCTCCAGCCCAGCGGTCGTCTCCGCCCTGGCGGTCTGATCGGAGAAGTGGCATATGACCATGGCGGTAACCGCCATGGTCATAATTCCATATTTTTTACCGCCAGCCTGTTGGCGGTAAAACCGCCACTTCTCCATCAACCGCCAGGGTCGTAATGAGGGCCTAAATGTCAGCTTTATCAGTTTTCTTATGTTTGCCTCATCAGCCATCATTGTTTAAATCACCCATTATTGCTTGAATCACCTGTTGTGATACATTTTTAAAAGGCCTGAGCAACATGTACCCACTAAAACCTTTTGTGATGCCCAGTGGGACCTTAATTTTGTACTCACATTCTTGAAGTTCACGTCATCTGAACCACTGCCCTCTACATCTACTAACCCTGAAAAAAGTACTTCTCATAGCGGTCACATGAGCATATCCCTTGAGTAAATTACTGGCACTATTTGCCAACAAACCGATACCAGCACCTTCCTAGACAAACTAGTGCTCAGGACAAATGCGCCATTTATGCCAAAGGTTGTGAAGCCTTTTCACATTGGACCATGGACCATCCTTCCGATGTTCTTTTCTCCACCTGAGCTATCCAAAGAGGAAGCGAGACTCCATTTCTTGGACCACAAGAGAGCTTCACCTTCTATATTGATCACACCAAGGAACATTAGGTGAATAATCATTTCTTAGTGGAATTTGCAGAAGCTCAGCACCTAAGGCAGTGCAGAAGAGAACAATTTCAAGATGAACAGTTGTGTACATAAAGATCTGCAGTATATTGGATAAAAAGCAGCCCCCAGAGGGTCTCTCCACCAGAGCCAAGGCTGATTCCACTGCGTTCACGAATGCCTGACTTAGACATCTGCCTGGCTGTGACATGGGCATCTAGCCACACGTTCACAAAGCACTACTATCTGGATAACCAGGTCTGACAAGAGGGGCTCTTTGCTCATTCTGTCCTGCAGGATATTTTGGTCTGAGCCATTCGACAGACTAACCACTTGGAAAGAATCTGCTTTGGTACCTATTTACAAGGTGAGGAATCTGGGGTTAGAATTATCAATCAGAAGAACAAGTTACTTACCTGTTGTGACGCTCTTTCCTAGTGTATACTGTAACATCAGAATCCTCTCCAGCCCTCCCTCCTCCACGTTCGGTAGAGTGTGCAGGATGCTGGCTGTGTATATACTATACCAAAATGAGGCATAGTGTGCACAGAGTCCAGTGGGTCCCCAGAGGCTTAAGGGAGGCTAAAGTAGATATTACTAATGTTCTCTTTTGTGCTAGTGTGGTCGTGCAGTTAGGCTTATCAGAGGGTAGTGCAAAGCATTTGTTGTACCCACAGTCAGTTGTACACACAGTGAGGAAATGAGGCCACACTCAATGACTAATTCCAGGCCAATTGTTTTTATATAGCAAAAATATATTTTGTACTTTATTACTAGAACCAAAAGGTCTTTTTTGCAGGTAAGTACAGTTGTAAGTATCAGACATATGTATCAAATGTACTTCATTTGGGTTTTGTAGATAAAGCAGTTTACAAGTAAATAACACTTTTCAAAGTTGACAGTGCAATTTTTCATAGGACTCAATAGAGTCCTGGGGGGGATGAGAGGGAGGTGTTAACACATTTATCTGAGGGGGAGGTGTTAACACATTTATCTGAGACTTCTAGTTGCAGACTCCTTACTATAGAATTTTCCCCCAGGCGTCAGACTAGATCTGGAAAAAAAATTCTCCGAGCAATACCCTTGCACATTGGTAGGTGGCGTCGGTCGACTCCGCAGGCATCGGTGGCATCGTAGTCACTGTGATGGCGTCGTGAATAGTACAAAGACACCGCCTCAGCGCAGTGACGTCAGTTCTTTTCTTTCCACACCATGCGCTGATCCAGAGAGAGCTACCCCTGGTCAATTTTTTACCAACTTCGACTCTTTCGTTGACTTTTTGTGAGTTTTTGGTGCGTCGAGGGATGTCCCCGAAGACCACTTCAAACCGTGTGAGGACTGTCACCGCATGGTGACGGATCTGCATCGGGTCTGTTTGTGGTGTCTAGAGCACGACCTCAACCTGAAGTTGTGCTCCAAGTGCTGGGCCATGCACCGGAAGGCCTTGAGGGACCCGTCCCTCAAGCTTATGGCAGCCCGGCGACAACTCTTCATAGGTCCCAGGCTCCCTCGAGGGGAAGGTCTCAAGACTGGTCGCGGAGCCACGACCACTCGTCTTCTTCGAAGCCTTCGGGTCAAGGTAAGAAGAAGTCGAAGAGATCCCGTCAACCTTTGACTTCGCCCCATCACACGGCTGATGCGACGAGGGAGGAGCGTCAACGCTCGTGGCCTCCATCTTCGGAGCCTGCTTCTGGGTCTGCTCCATGCCTCACTTGAATTTCTGGGAGCCGGGGCGACCCCTGCCCAACTAAAGGAGTTTTATGAGACCATGCGTCTCATTTTTGGGCAGCTCGCCCTTCTACAGCGCCTTTGGGATCAAGGGGTTCGACTGGGGGGCCTTTGGGTTCTACACCGGTGGCTCCGGCTCCAGCTCCTGCCACTGAAGTCCCCTCCGGATCTGCTCTTGGATCCGCACCGACGCCAGTCGTACCATTGAGACCTTCCCCGGCGCCGGTTCGATTATCTCACACTCCTCACGTTGGTGGTGCCCGACATCGACCCGATCATGATCCCCGACGACTCGGAGCAACTTATTCCATGGTGGTCAGTAGAGCAGCTGGGGTCCTCGGCCTTGACCTGTCTACTGTTCAGGTCAGGTCTAGTCTCCTGACGGAGATGCTTCAACCAGGGGCTTCCACATCTGACAACAGGACTATCGCACCCCGTCATCAGCCCACCCTGAACGACCCTAAATTCCTGTCCCAACACCACATGCCTGAGAGCCTTATCATCCAGGCATCTTCCTCGTCGGGCGCATTTCCTTCCACACCTCCGGATAGGGAATCAGAAAGGCTGGAACACTTTGGGAAGAGGATGTTTTCTTCCTCCAGTCTCGTGCTGCGGTCAGGGAACACCGCATGCCTTTTGGGCCGCTATAACCACTCTCTGTGGGATACTGTCGCGCAAGTTCTGCCGCAGATACCGGAAGAGGCCCCTGCTATCGTCTCACAAACTGTCACCGATGGGAGAAACGTGGCAAAGTTCACTATCAGATGTGGGCTTGACACGACTGACTCTAAGTAGATCGGTTGCAACGACGGTGACCTTGAGGCGCCACGCTTAGTTATGTACATCTGGTTTCTCACAGGATGTCCAACACTCTTATGGACATGCCCTTTGATGGCTCCCGTCTCTTTGGAGACAAGGCGGACTCAGCTTTGGAGAGGCTCAAGGACTCCCAGGCTACAGCTTGGTCCCTCGGCCTTTCCACTGACCCTTGTCCCCAACAGTTCGCCTTTCACACCTTTCGTGGCCACAGAACAGGCTCCCTGTCGCGTCCCTTTCCCAGCCACTGTGCCACCTATGATGTTCAGCCACTGCATGGCTGGGGATGCAAAATCCCACAAGGTCGTGGGACAGGGAACCAGAGGTCTGCCCAATCCACCCCTGCCCCTGCTGCAGCCACCAAACCATCCTAGTCTGTCTCCTCATTCTGGTCCAGTTGGTGGCAGGATTCGCCATCACCTGCCCCACTGAGAATCCATCATTACAGACAGGTGGGTTTTGCAAATGGTTCGAAGGGGCTATTATCTCCCCTTCAAATCTGCCCCACCATCCATGCCTCCATCAGTCAGCCATATACCAGAAGGTCATTTGGCACTTCCCAGCCAAGAAGATACAGCTCTCTTGGCCAAGGGAGCCATAGAGAGGGTCCCTGCGCCAGAAGTCAGCCATGGCTGTTATTCTCGATACTTTCTGGTGCCCAAAAAAGACAAGAGCTTACATCCTATCCTAGACCTTCGGGCCTCAATCTCTTCCTGAAGGAGAAGAAATTAAAAATGTTCACCCTGGCTCGTGTCCTGTCTGCCTTGGACCCAGAAGACTGGATGGTAGCGTTGGACTTGCAGGACGCTTATTTACATATTCCCATCCTGCCTGCCCACTGACGTTGCCTACAATTCGTGGTAGGTCACAAACACTTTCAATTTACAGTGCTCCCCTTCGGCCTTACCAGCGCCCCTCAGGTGTTCACAAAAGTGATGGCGGTGGTTACAGCTCATCTGCGCAGTTTGGGGGTTTCAGTCTTCCTCTACCTCAACGAATGGCTGTTGAAGGTGGACTCGTCCCAGAAAGTCATCTCCCACCTTCAGACTACGGCAAACCTCCTGCACCCGCTTGGGTTCACTATGAATGTGCCAAAGTCACACCTGACTCCCTCTCAGATGCTCCCTTTCATCGGAGCTGTTCTGGACACAGTGCCTTTTCGGGCCTATCCTCCCGAAAAGCGAGACCAGGATATTCAGGCTATGTTTCCCATCTTTCAGCCTCTATCTTGGGTTTCGGTAAGACTGACTCTAAGGCTGCTGGGCCTCATGGCCTCCTGCATCCTGCTAGTGACACATACCGGAGGGCATATGCAGGCTGTGGAGTGGGACTTCAAGTTCCAGTGGGCGCAGCATCAGGGAAATCTCTCCGACATGGTTCAGATCTCGGTCGGGACTACAAAAGACCTGCAATGGTGGCTTTCGAATCTGCAGTGGGTCAACGACAGATCCCTCTCTCTTTCCCAACCAGATCTACCCATAGTGATGGATGCGTCACTTGTGGGATGGGGTGCCCACATGGGAGAGGTGGAGATCAGAGGCCTCTGGTCTCCGGCAGAGTCTGGGCTCCATATCAATTTTCTGGAGTTCCGGCTGATCAGACTTGCATTGAAAGCATTTCTTCCCTCTCTCAAAGGGAAGTAGTGCAAGTGTTCAGGGACAACACTACTGCCATGTGGTACTGCAACAAACAGGGCAGAGTAGGGTCCTGAACCGTTTCACAGGAGGTGCTACGTCTCTGGCTGACACAGCAGGACATTACCCTGGTGGTTCAACATCTAACAAAGCAGACTCCCTCAGCCGTCGATGCATAGCCGATCACGAATGGCATCTCCATCCAGAGGTGGCGCAAGGTCTCTTTCAGCAGTGGGGAGAGCTTTGGTTAGATATGTTCGTCTCTGCAGAAAACACGCAATGTCAGCTGTTTTGCTGTTTTGTTGGGGTTTCCAAGGCATCACTCGCTGGGAGACGCTTTTCATCTCAAGTGGAACTCCAGCCACTTTTAGGCCTTTTCTCCCAATTACCACTTCTGTCCAGAGTTCTCAAGAAGATCAGGAACGACCGTGCCCAAGTCATCTTGGTGGCTCCAGATTGGGCATGGAGAGTATGGTATTTAGAGCTATTGAGCATGCCACCGATCCTTAACTCAGACTGCCCCTTTGGGAGGATCTTCTGTCGCAGCAGCAGGGGACGGTTCTCCACCTGAAGCAGTCCAATCTCCACCTTCATGCGTGGAGATTGAGCAGCCGCAGTTGACAGCTTTTGATTTTCCACCCAAAGTCTGTGATGTTTTCTTGGCTGCCAGGCGTTCCTCCACCAAAAAGATATACGCCTTTCGGCATAAATTTGTGGCATGGTGTACCAACAAATCTGTTGATTCCCCTCTCTGCTCCTCTTTCTGAGGTTCTTTTGTTCATTCTTTCTTTAGCACAGCAGGGCTCTGCTTTGGGCACCCTTAAAGGTTATTTATCGGCGATTTCAGCCTTTCTTAGGTTGCCTGATCAGCCTTCACTCTTTAAGTCCCCTATTGTTAGTCGATTTCTTAAGAGTCTCACCCATTTGTTTCCTCCCACTCCGTTTATCATGCCTTAGTGGGACATCACTCTTGTTCTTACTTACTTACTGTGTTCTCCCTTTGAGCCAATGCACAATTGTCCCTTATGGCTCCTTACCTTCGAAACTGTTTTTCCTCTTGCCATCACTTCTGCTCGCAGAGTGAGTGGGCTTCACGCACTTTCTTCTTAGTCCCCATTTTTGTCTGTGCACCCTGACAAGGTGGTGTTACGCACTAAGGCTTCCTTTCTTCCCAAAGCTGTTACACCATTTCATGTAGGCCAGTCCATCACCTTGCCTACTTTTTACGCACATCCACATCCTTCTCATGAGGGGGAGAGACTCCACTGCCTGGATTCAAAAAGAGCGTTGGCGTTTTATCTCAATTGTACTAAAGATTTCCAGGTGGACGATCAACTCTTTGTTCGATATGTGGGTGCGAAGAAAGGAGAGGCGGTGCAAAAACGTACCATCTCTCGATGGGTACTTCTTTGCATCAAGATGTGGTACACTTTGGCAAAGAAGCACTCTCCTGAGGGCTTGCACGCTCATTCAACCAGAGCAACTGCTGCTTCCACTGTGTTATCACGCAGAGTTCCTGTCCTGGATATCTGCCAGGCAGCTACGTGGGCATCCTTGCATTTGTTTACTGAACATTAGTGCATGGACAGTCAGGTCTGTCGGGATGGCTACTTTGGTTGTTCGGTCCTGCTGGACTTTCTAGTATGATCTTGGTTTGCAGCCCTCTCTCCATCAGATGTATAAGTTACTTACCTTTGGTAACGATATATCTGGTACAGACAGATTCTAGTTGCAGATTCCTTACCGACCCACCCATCCTCCCCGCTTGCGAACTGATTTGTAGGGACAGGGCTTCCCCATTCAGGACCTTAGCTCTGGTACACCAATTTCAGTGTTCTCCGTGGCTCTGGGCTTTCGTGTGGAAAATCGTGAAAAGAAACCGAATTCACTACGCCTAGGCAGCATCTATGTACTACTCCTGAGATCATCACGTCAACTGCGACGCTTGCGGAGTCGACCAACGCCACCTACCAACGCGCAAGGTTATTGCTCGAAGAAAAAATCTCCGGACCCAGTCTGACGCCTCAGGGGGAAATTCTAAGGTAGGGAATCTGCAACTAGAATATGTTTCTACCAGATATAGCGTTACCGTAGGTAAGTAACTTGTACACCAGGTAAGTACACAACTTACAATTTCAGTCTTCGGGGTTAGGATGTCCACAGCTCAAAGTTTAGTTTGACCCCAACAGTGCACCACCAGCCTCAAGGGGCCAGCTGGGTGCAGAGGTCAAAGTGGGCATCAGGTTTTCAATGGAATCCTATGAGGACTGAGGGTGCTCGGTAGAAAAGATTGCAGGTAAGTACCCGTGGTTCCAGCACACAGGCCTGGGAGGTTTAGGTCAGCACCTGGGAACAACCGGTCTGCACCAAACACACACCCTCAGCGGCACAGGTGTGGCTGGGTACAGAGTGCAAACATAGAGCTGGGTGCCCAGTGCTTTTCAATGGGGGGAACCCCAGGGTTCACAAAAGATGCTGCATGTCTAGGGGTCAGTTCCAAAAAAAACAGAGGCTGGACAAGTAGGAAGGCACCCGCTGGACATAGCTGGACTGTCAGTCAGATTTCCCAAGGCCAGGGGGCTGCGGGTGCAGGGGCTCCTTGGGCATAGGGAATCTTCATCGGACCTGGTCGCTGTCAGGGGAGTCCTCTGGATTCAGGCTGCAGGCGTGTTGGCCAGGAGGTGTGAACCCAGGGTGGACTCAAGGTCGGAATAGCCTGTGGGCCTTCTCTGGACTGGTGGGCCACCTGGACTGGGACCGTGTCCGTCGGGTGCAGGGTGCGGACGGCTCGCGGTTCCAGAGAGGTTCTGGAGTCCTTTTTGGAGGTTTCTTCTGGACAGGGCTGCTGTTCTCTGGAGTTCCTGGTCCTCTGCTGGGCAGGCAGTCCTCTGGGGGTTTGTAGAGGTTGCTGACCCTGCAGAATGCGTCACCTTTTTAGAGCAGGAGTCTTGAAGGTGCAGACGGGCTGGTAGGGCTTGGGGCCAAGTCAATTGTCATCTGGAGTCCTCACTGGTGAGCTCAGCTTTGCAGCCCTCCTTTCTTCTTGAGGTCACCAGGAATCTAGTGAGCAAGGTTCATGGGTACCCCTAAGTACTAGATTTAGGGGTGTTACAGGGGTCAGAGGGCCTGTGCCAATGTCTACTGTCCCTGAGGGTGGCTACACCCTTCTTGTGCCCCACTCCCTTTGTGGAGGGGGGGCACATTCCTTTCCCTCTTGGTCCCTCTCCACCAAAACAAGATGGAGGCTTCTGCAAGGAGGGGTTAATTTCAGATCTGGGCACCTTAGGGTGGTCCGAAGATGCCCCCTGAAGGAAGTTGGCTCTGTATATACTATCTCAAAATGAGAGATAGTGTGCACAGAGTCCAAGGGCTCCCCTTAGAAGTTGATAGTAGCAAAATGAGATAATAACGATGCTCTATTTTGTGGTAATATGGTTGAGCAGTAGGCTTATCAGAGGGTAGTGTTAAGCATTTGTTGTACACACAGAGGCAATAAATGAGGAACACACACTCAAAGTCTTAACTCCAGGTCAATAGTTTTTATATAGAAAAATATATTTTCTTAATTTATTTTAGAACCACAAGATTCAAGATTTGAAGTAAATACATAAAATGCAAGGTACTCCACACAGGTAAATAAGGAACTTTGAATTAAAGCAGTAGTACACACAGTATAGGTTAAAATGGCAATAAGCTATTTTAAAAGTGGACACAGTGCAAACATGAACAGTTCCTGAGGGAGGTAAGTATGGTTAAGTTTCTGAGGTAAGTAAATCACTTACAAGTTCACTCTCCTGGGCATAGGCAGCCCACCGTTGGGGATTCAAGGCATCCCCACAGTCACCGCTCCAGCAACACAGGGCCGGTCAGGTGCAGATGCCAAAGGAGGGCCAAAAACACATAGGTGCCTATGGAGAACAGGGGGGCCCCGGTCTGCTGGCAGGTAAGTACCTGTGCGCTTGGGGAGGAGACCAGGGGGGTTTCGTAGAGCACTTGGGGGGGGGGGACACAAACAGGCACACAAAACACACCCTCAGCAGCACAGGGGTGGCCAGGTGTAGTATGCAAAGCTGGCATCGGGTTTCCTATAGGAAGCAATGGAGGGACCCTGGGGTCTCTGAGGAGATGCAGGCAGGGCACAGGTGGGCTTTTCGGGCCAGCCACCGACTGGGCTAGGAAGAGGACCGCCTGCTGGTCACTCCTGCACTGGAGGTTGGTTCCTTTCGCCCCTGGAGGCTGCGGGTGCAGTGCTTGGTCCAGGCGTCGGGTTCTTTGTTACCAGGCAGTCGCGGTCAGGGGGAGCCTCTGGGTCCTCTCTGAAGGCATCATTGTGGGTGCAGGGGGGTTGTCTCAGGTTACCCATGAAGTCACAGTCGCCTGGGAGTCCTCTCTGCAGTGTTAGTTCTCTGGAGCTCGAGCCAGGGGCGTTGGGTGCAGAGTGTGAAGTCTCACGCTTCCGGCGGGAAGAGAGAGTTCTTTAAAAGTTGTTTCTTTGTTGCAAAAATGTTGCTGTTGGTGAACAGTGCCGCTGTTCTCAGGAGTTTCTTGGTCCTTCGGTTCACGGCAGTCCTCTGAGTCCTCAGAGGTCGTTGATCCCTGTCGGATGCGTCGCTGTGCAGGTTCTTTGAGTCTGGAGACAGGCCGGTAGGGCTGGGGACAAGTCAGTTGTCATCTCCGTTGTCTCTGCAGGGCTTTTAGGTCAGCAGTCCTTCTTTTTTGTGTAGGTTGCAGGAATGTGATTTCCTGGGTTCTGGGTCGCCCCTAAATACTAAATTTAGGGGTGTGTTTAGGTCAGGAGGGCAGTAGCCAATGGCTACTGTCCTGGAGGGTAGCTACACCCTCTTTGTGCCTCCTCCCTGAGGGAAGGATGGTCACATCCCTAATCCTATTGGGGGAATCCTCCAATCTCAAGATGGAGGATTTCTAAAGGCAGTAGTCACCTCAGCTCAGGGCAACCTAGGGGCAGTCCTGACTGGTGGGTGGCTCCACCTTGTTTTTCTCATTATCTCCTCCAGCCTTGCCGCCAATAGTGGGGGCAGGAGCCGGAGGGGCGGGCATCTCCACTAGCTGGCATGCCATGGGGTGCTGTGACAAAAGGCATGAGCCTTTGAGGCTCACCACCAGGTGTTACGGTTCCTGCAGGGAGAGGTGAGAAGCACCTCCACCCAGCACAGGCTTTGTTCCTGGCCACCGAGTGACAAAGGCACTCTCCCTATGTGGCCAGAAACTCATCTGGTTGTGGCAGGCTGGCAGAAACTGGTCAGCCTAGAACTAGGATTAGGACTGGTATTCAGGGGGCACCTCTAAGATGCCCTCTGGGTGCATTTTACAATAAATCCCACACTGGCATCAGTGTGCATTTATTGTGCTGAGAAATTTGATACCAAACTTCCCAGATTTCAGTGTAGCCATTATGGAACTGTGGAGTTCGTAATTGACAGACTCTCAGACCATATACTCTTTTTGGCTACCCTGCACTTACAATGTCTAAGGTTTTGCTTAGACACTGTAGGGGCATAGTGCTCATGCACATATGCCCTCACTTGTGGTATAGTGCACCCTGCCTTAGGGCTGTAAGGCTTGGTAGAGGGGTGACTTACCTATGCCACAGGCAGTGTGAGGTGGGCATGGCACCCTGAGGGGAGTGCCATGTTGACTTAATCATTTTCTCCCCACCAGCACACACAGGCTATGAGGCAGTGTGTATGTGCTGAGTGAGGGCTCCCCAGGGTGGCATCAGGCATGCTGCAGCCCTTAAAGACCTTCCCTGGCAACAGGGCCCTTGGTACCAGGGGTGAAATTTACAAGGGACTTATCGGTGTGCCAGGGCTGTGCAAATTGTGGGAAGAAAGGTACAGTTTAGGGAAAGAACACTGGTGCTGGGGCCTGGTTAGCAGGGTCCTAGCATACTTTAAATCATAACTGGCATCAACAAAAGGCAAAAAGACAGGAGGTAACCATACCAAGGAAGGCATTTCCTTACACGCACACCCCCAAACAAAAGAGGATGAGACTAATCTTTCCCAAGAGAGCCTTCATTTTCTAAGTGGAAGAACCTGGAAAAGCCATCAGCACTGGCATGGGCAGTCCCAGGTCTGTGTTCCACTACAAAGTCTATTCCCTGAAGGGATATGGACCACCTCAACAGTTTAGTATTTTCTCCTTCAATTTGCATCAGCCATCTGAGAGGTCTGTGGACAGTTTGAACTGTGAAGTGAGTACCAGAAAGGTACGGTTTGACCTTCTTCAGGGACCAGACTACAGCAAATGCCTCCCTCTCAATGGCACTCCAACGCTGCTCCCTGGGGAGTAGCCTCCTGCTAATAAAAGCAACAGGCTGGTCAAGGCCATCATCATTTGTTTGGGACAGGACTGCTCCTATCCCATGCTGTGAGGCATCTGTCTGCACAATGAACTGCTTAGAGTAATCTGGAGCTTTCAAAACTGGTGCTGTACACACAGCATGCTTCAGTATGTCAAAGGCCTTTTGACACTCCACTGTCCAATTCACTTTCTGGGGCATTTTCTTGGAGGTCAGTTCTTTGAGGGGTGTCACTATTGATCCATATCCTTTCACAAACCTCCTATACTACCCAGTCAACCCAAGGAATACCCTGACTTGAGTCTGGGTTTTTGGAGCTACCCAGTCTAGAATAGTCTAGATCTTGGGTTAGAGTGGCTGAACTTGGCCTCCACCTACAAGGTGTCCCAAGTAAACCACAGTACCCTGCCCTATCTGATATTTAGATGCCTTGATAGAGAGGCCTGCTGCTTGCAGGGCCTGCAAAACCTTCCTCAGCTGGACCAGGTGATCCTGCCAGTTGGAGCTAAAGACAGCAATATCATCAAGATAAGCTGCACTAAAAGACTCCAAGCCAGCAAGGACTTGATTCACCAACCTTTGGAAGGCGGCAGGGGCATTCTTTAAGCCAAAGGGCTTCACAGTAAACTGGTAGTGCCCATCAGGTGTAGAGAATGCTGTTTTCTCTTTTGCTCCAGGTGCCATTTCTATTTGCCAGTACCCTGCTGTCAAGTCAAAGGTATTTGGCTGCACCTAATTTGTCTATTAG
Source organism: Pleurodeles waltl (assembly GCF_031143425.1). Taxonomy (NCBI): domain Eukaryota; kingdom Metazoa; phylum Chordata; class Amphibia; order Caudata; family Salamandridae; genus Pleurodeles; species Pleurodeles waltl. Next base: position 234,196,246 of record NC_090439.1, read on the forward strand.
TTCATCTGCCCTTGGGATGTGGTGAGCCTCTGTCTTGGTGACAAAGTTGAGCCCTCTGTAGTCCACACAAAACCTCATCTCTTTTTTACCCTCTTTGGTGTGAGGTTTGGGGACCAAAAACACTGGGCTAGCCCAGGGGCTGTCAGAGTGCTTAATCACTCCCAACTCCAGCATCTTGTAGACTTCCACTTTGATGCTTTCCTTAACTTGGTCAGACTGGCTGAATATTTTATTCTTGACAGGCATACTGTCTCCTGTGTCCACATCATGGGTACACAGGTGGGTCTGACCAGGGGTCAAAGAAAAGAGCTCAGAAAACTGCTGGAGGACTTGCCTGTAGTCAGCCTGCTGTTGGCTAGGGAGGGTGTCTGAATAGATCACTCCATCTACTGAGCCATCTTTAGGGTAAGTGGAGAGGAGATCAGGGAGAGGTTCACTCTCAGCTTCCTGGTGCTTATCTGTAACCATTAACATGGTTACATCTGCCCTATCATGAAAGAGTTTGAGGCGGTTCACATGGATCACCCTCTTGGGGGTCCTGCTAGTGCCTAGGTCCACCAGGTAGGTGACCTGACTCTTTTTCTCAAGCACTGGGTAAGGGCCACTCCATCTGTTCTGAAGTGCCCTGGGAGCCACAAGCTCCAGAACGCAGACTTTCTGCCCTGGCTGCAACTCACCCATAGCAGCCTTTTGGTCATACCACAACTTCTGGAGTTGTTGGCTGGTCTCAAGGTTTTTGCTTTCCTTTTCCATGTACTCCTCCATACTTGAACATAGGCCTAGTACATAGTCCACCACATCTTGTTTAGGCTCATGGAGAGATCTCTCCCAGCCTTCTTTTACAAGTGCCAGTGGTCTCCTAACAGGATGGCCAAACAGAAGCTCAAAGGGGGAAACCCTACTCCCTTCTGTGGCACCTCTCTGTAGGCGAAAAACAGGCACGGTAAGAGGACATCCCATCTCCTTTTGAGTTTTTCAGGGAGCCCCATGATCATGCCCTTCAATGTCTTGTTAAATCTCTCCACAAGACCATTGGTTTGTGGATGGTATGGTGTGGTCAACTTATAACTCACCCCACACTCATTTCACGTGCTTTAGGTAAGCTGACATGAAGTTGGTACCTCTGTCAGAAAACACCTCCTTAGGAAATCCCACTCTGGTAAAAATACCTATGAGTGCTTTTGCTACTGCAGGGGCAGTAGTGGAACCTAAGGGGAATTGCCTCAGGGTACCCAGTAGCATGATCCACTACTACTAGGATATACTGGTTCCCTGATGCTGTGGGAGGTTCCAGTGGACCCACTATGTCCACTCCCACTCTTTCAAAGGGGACCCCCACCACTGGAAGTGGAATGAGGGTGGCCTTTGGATGGCCACCTGTCTTACCACTGGCTTGACAGGTAACACAGGAGGTGCAAAACTCCTTTACCTTCTGGGACATATTGGGCCAGTAGAAATGGTTGACTAATCTCTCCCATGTCTTGGCTTGTCCCAAATGCCCAGCAAGGGGAATGTCATGGGCTAAGGTCAGAATGAACTCCCTAAACTCCTGAGGCACTACCACTCTCCTAGTGGCACCAGGTTTGGGATTTCTTGCCTCAGTGTAAAGGAGCCCATCTTCCCAATAGACCCTGTGAGTTCCATTGACAGTTCCTTTTTCTTGCTCAGCTGCTTGCTGTGTTAGGCCTTCAACAGAGGGACATGTTTCTTACCCCTTACACAGCTGTTCATTTGAGGGTCCCCCTGGGCCCAAGAGTTCAACCTGGTAAGTCCCCAGCTCCATGGACTCAATGGATAGAACATCTTCCTGGGAAGAGAGGTTCTGTTTCTTTTGTTATGGTGAAGCTGGTTCCCCAGTCTTCTTTCCTTTTCTCTTGGAAGGTTGGGCCATTATTCCAGACTCCAACACTTCTTTTTCACCATGAGCCCTGCTTTGTGCCCTTGCCTTGACACACACCAGTTCAGGGATACCCAGCATGGCTGCATGAGTCTTAAGCTCTACCTCAGCCCATGCTGAGGACTCCAGTTCATTCCCTAGCAGACATTCTACTGGAATTGCAGAGGAGACTACCACCTGTTTCAGGCCAGTTACCCCTCCCCATTCTAAAGTTACCATTGCCATGGGATGGACTTTTGTTTGATTGTCAGCATTTGTGACTGGATATGTCTGTCCAGCCAGGTACTGTCCTGGGGAAACCAGTTTGTCTGTCACCATTGTGACACTGGCACCTGTATCCCTCAGGGCTTCTACTCTAGTGTGAGAAGGTAGCCTCGTTCTAGCATTGTTACCCCCCACTTTTGGCCTGTTTGTGAGTATATTTCAGTGTGTTTTTACTCTCTCACTGGGATCCTGCTAGCCAGGACCCCAGTGCTCATAGTGAAAACCCTATTTGTCAGTGTGTTTTGCCTGTCTCACTGGGACCCTTCTTGTCAGGACCCCAGTGCTCATAGTTGTGGCCTGAATGTGTATACCTGTGTAGTACCTGGATCACTGAGGCTCTCCTAATCAGAACCTCAGTGCTCATGCTCTCTCTGCCTTTAAATTTGCCACTATAGGCTAGTGACCACTTTTACCAATTTCAATTGGCATAATGGAACACCCTTATAATTCCCTAGTATATGATACATATGTACCCAGGGTATTGGGGTTCCAGGAGATCCCTGTGGGCTGCAGCATTTCTTTTGCCACCCATAGGGAGCTCAGACAAACCTTTACACAAGACTGTCATTGCAGCCTGAGTGAAATAACTCACACGTTATTTCACAGCCATTTTCACTGCACTTAAGTAACTTATAAGTCACCTATATGTCTAACCTTCACGTGCTGAAGGTTAGGTGCAAAGTTACTAAGTGTGAGGGCACCCTTGCACTAGCAAAGGTGCCCCCACAGAGTTCAGTGCCATTTACCTGGACTTTGTGAGTGCAGGGAAACCATTACACACATGCACTACATATAGGTCAATACCTATATGTAGCTTCACAATGGTAACTCCGAATATGGCCATGTAACATGTCTAAGATCATGGGATAGTCCCCCCATTCCAAATCTGGTATTGGGGATCCAATTCCATGCATCCTGGGGGCTCCACTATGGACCCCCGGTACTGCCAAACCTGCGCTCTGGGGTTTTCTCTGCAGCTACTGCTGCTGCCACCCCACAGACAGGGTTCTGCCCTCCTCGGGTCTCGGCAGCCCAGTCCCAGGAAGGCAGAACAAGCATTTCCTCTGAGAGCAGGGTGTTACACCATCTCTCTTTGGAAATAGGTGTTAAAGGCAGGGGAGGGGTAGCCTCTGGAAATGCTTTGAAGGGCACAGATGGTGCCCTCCTTGCATAAGCCAGTCTACACCGGTTTAGGGAAACCACAGTCCCTGCTCTGGCACGAAACTGGACAGAGGAAAGGGGAGTGACCACTCCTCTGTCCATCACCACCCCAGGGCTGGTGCCCAGAGCTCCTCCAGTGTGTCCCAGACCTCTGCCATCTTGCTTCCTGAGGTGTGAGGGCACTCTGGAGGCCTCTGAGTGGCCAGTGCCAGCAGGTGACATCAGAGACCCCTTCTGATAGGTGCTTACCTGACTAGGTGGCCAATCCTCCTCTGAGGGCTATTTAGGGTCTCTCCAGTGGGCTTTTCCTCAGATAACAACTTGCACGAATCCAGCAGGACTCCTCTGCACTTCTCTCTTCGACTTCTGCCAAGAATCGACCGCTAACTGCTCCAGGATGCCTGCAAAACTGCATCAAAGTAGCCAGAAGACTACCAGCGACATTGTAGCGCCTAAACCTGCCAGCTTTCTTGACTGTTTCCTGGTGGTGCATGCTCTGGGGGCTGCCTGCCTTCACCCTGCACTGGAAGCCATGGTGAAATCTCCAGTGGGTCGACGGAATCTTCCCCCTGCTTCAGCAGGCACCAAACTTCAGCTTCACCTGTACTCTGGGTCCCCTCTCTTCCTGACGAGCCTGGCCCCAGGAACACAGGTGGTGGACCCAAGTGACCCAGACTGTCCAGTGGTCCAACTGTCCAAATTTGGAGGAGGTAAGTCCTTGCCTCCCCTCTCCAGACAGTAATCCTGGCACCTCGTGAAATGCAGGTACAAGGGCTTCTGTGCACATTTCCAAGAAATCCTGAGCCTAGGTCCTGAGCACTCCGTACTGCAATGCTCAGCTCCCTGAGTTGATCTCCAGTGTTGTGGGACCTCTCTTTGCAGTGTTGAGACAACCACAGTATTCAGACTTCTTGAACCCGTGTTCAAGGACTTCTGCAGGTGCTTCCTTCCTGTCCGAGGGCTCTCTACGTTGCTGAGGGACCCCTCTGTCTACTCTCCCAAGTGGCGACATCCTGGTCCTTTCTGGGCCCGGGCAGCACCCTTTTTCTCCAACCGTGACTCTTGCAGCTAGCAAGGCTTGTTTGTGGTATTTTGCCAAGGAAACAACTCTGTTTCCTCCAGCATGCCGTGGGACATCTTCTTCACAGAGAAGAACTTCCTACCTCCTTTCGTTGTTGCAAAACCTGCAGCTTCTTCCAACCGGAGGCAGCCATTTTGCACCTTCATCCGGGGATTAGTGGGCTCCTGCCCCCCGGACACTTTAGCGACTCTTGGACTTAGTCCCCTTCCTTAGCAGGTCTTCAGGTCCAGGAATCCGTCTTCAGTGCTTTGCAGTCTGTTGTGGTCCTTGCAAAATCCTTTATCACGACTTTAGTGTGTTTCTGGGGAAATAGTAGTACTTTACTCCTACATTCCAGGGTTTTGGGGTGGGGTATCTTTTACACCCTTAGTGTTTTCTTACACTCCTAGTGGCCTTCTACACACTACACTAGCCTAGGGCTCCATTCGTCGTTTGAATTCCACTTTCTTAGTATATGGTTTGTGTTGCCCCTAGGCCTATAGCATCCTATTGTATTGTACAGTGTTTGCACTACTTTCTGACTGTTTTACCTATCTGGTTTGGTTTGTTGTGTATATTTTGTGTATGCTACTTACCTCCTAAGGGAGTATATCCTCTGAGATATTTTTGGCACATTGTCACTAAAATAAAGTACCTTTATTTTTAGTAACTATGAGTATTGTCTTTCTTATGATATAGTACCTATATGATATAAGTGGTATTGCATGAGCTTTGCATGTCTCCAAGTTCAGCCTTGGCTGCTCTGCTATAGCTACCTCTATCAGCCTAAGCTGCTAGAACACTACTACTAATAAGGGATAACTGGACCTGGCACAAGGTGTAAATGCCTTTGGTACCCACTATAAGCCAGGCCAGCCTCCTACATCTAGCTCCATTGATTAAGAGCTGCTGCCTGTATTTTTGCATGTTAGGCGGCCAGGCAGCAAGTGTGGCTAGGTCAACCCTACCCTCAGAGACTAATGTAGCTTCAGTGTAAACCCTGATTTCCTCTGGGCACACTGTTGATCCCACCTGGAGACTGGCTATTCCAGTGCTAACTGGAGAAGTACTTGTTGTGGGACTTTTCTTGGGACAGGCCTTGTCTCCAATTTTGTGTCCATGCTGAGTACAGATTTGACACCAGGCCATCTTGGGATTAAAGTTTTTACCCTTATACCCATTTGAGGATTGTGAAGAGGCTCGGGCCCACCCTCCTGAGCAGGTTTTTGGGGCCCTGTAGAAGACTCTTTACTTTTTTCCTTGGATGTCTCAACACTCTTCCCCTGGGGAGGCTTTGTGACCCCTTTCTTTTGGTCAACCCCTGTGGAAGTCTTGGTCACCCTAGTCTTGACCCGAAGGTCTGCCTTCTTTCCCAATTCTTGGAGAGAAATTGGACCTAGGTCTACCAGATGTTGATGCAGTTTGTCATTGAAACAATTACTTAACAGATGTTCTTTCATAAACAAGTTATACAGCCCATCATAATTATTTACACCACTGCCAGTTATCCAACCATCTAGTGTTTTAACTGAGAAGTCAACAAAATCAACCCAGGTCTGGCTCGAGGATTTTTGAGCACCCCTGAACCTAATCCTGTACTCCTCAGTTGAGAATCCAAAGCCCTCAATCAGGGTAGCCTTCATGAAGTCATAGGATTCTGCATCTTTACCAGAGAGTGTGAGGAGTCTATCCCCAAACTTTCCAGTGAACATTTCCCATAGGAGGGCACCCCAGTGAGATCTGTTTACCTTTCTGGTTGCACAACCCCCTCAAAAGCTGTGAACCTTTTGGTGATATCATCACCATCTTCATATTTTGTTACAATCCCTTCGGGGATTTTTAGGATGTCAGTATTCTCTCTGACCCTATTTATGGTGCTGCCACCATTGATGGGAACTAAACCCATCTCATTTCCCTTTCTATGGCTAGGAGCTGCCTCTCCAAAGCCAATCTTTTGGCCATCCTGGCTAATATGAGGTCATACTTTTTTTTTTTTTTCTTTGCTCCTCCCTTTATTATTATTATTTTTTTAAAAACAAAGTTGCATTTCTGGGTGTTGGTTAAAAAGGCATGTTATGCTTTTTTAGGTGCAAAATACAAGAAGCATTAAAACATTATACAAGGCTGCTGTTCCAAGGACACTGGTTTGGTGCATAAAATCTACCAGCTTTAACTGATCTAATAGAAGATTTGCAATTTGTAGATCTCCTTCCCATTTCCGTGTGTTTGGAGTAGAAAAGGTATTTCGTGGTAGATTGGATGTCATACCTAAAAGGTGGATTACCTCTTTTTTTTTTTTAAACACATTTTTTATTGTTGTCAAGGCGGTACATACATTGTTGTTCTCAGAACATCTTTCTATAGCTTTTGTTATGCGATACAGAATCGTTTTTCCACTTTTTCTTTTAAAATTTTTATACAGTAAATTGTAACATTTTATTGCCTGTTCCAACCTTTTTTTTTTTAACCCTTTAACATCTCTACTTAACTTTTGTCTACCACTTAGTCATCTCTTCCAATTGTACATGGGGTTTTTGGTTACCAGGTCACACATTTTTACTGTTGCTCTAGTTTTTTCAACTTTCTAGTTTCTAGTCCAATGGGGGGCTATGACATATCTATTCCTTTGTGTACTTTGTCTACCCACCTTCTTCTTTACTCACTGTCTCAAAAGTTTCCATTAGTGCATCCCAGTCTGGGGCTACCGGGCATTCTCTCATTCCGGAGTTGTCTTCTCGTCTAAGTGCCGCACCCTCTGCTTTCCCCATTCCGTCACCTCTGCTTTCCATTGAGTTATTGTGGGAGCTATGGTTGCTTTCCAACGTCTTGTTATAAGGCGTTTCGCTAATAATAGTGCCAGATTTATTAGTCTGAGTATTGTTTTCTTTTTCTTTAAGTGTGGGAGCATACCAAGCATGCATGCCTCTGCAGTATACTGTATGGTGTTACCAGTTATTTTTCCTAATGTGGTAGTTACTCCTTTCCAGTATGCCGCTATACCAGGGCAGCCCCAGAGCATGTGCAGTAGATCAGCATCCTCCACTCCGCATCTGGGGCATGCCGAGGATGCCCCCGGGTATAGGATATGTAGTCTATGTGGCGTGAGGTATGCCCTATGCAGTATGGCAAATTGAATAAATTTGAATCTCGTATTTCGGGATATTTGGCTTGGGTATTTAAGTATGTTGGACCAGTCTTCTTCGGATAGTTCCTTATCTATATCTGCTTCCCATTCGAGTTTAAGCGCTAACAAGGGATGTGCCAAGTGTGTTCTGACTCCCTTATATAGCCATTTTATTAAGTTCCTACCCTGTCCCACAGTGTATATAGCACGGACAAGATTGTGTGTAGGAGGCTCCTTGTTGTCTGTGATCCAGTGTTTCTTGACATAGTGTGTAATACTAGCATGTAGGAGAAAGCATGAGAGGGACAGACCGTGTTCATAAATGTAGTCTGTATGGGTAAGTAATCGCTGGTCTTTGAATAGGGCACCAACTGTGGTTATTCCCTCCTGTGTCCAGCTGAGTAGTGTGTTGTGGGTTAATGTACCTGTTGTAATTGGTAGACCCAGCAACAGGACATTGGGAGAGTAAGGGAGTTTGTCAGAGGTGTATTTTAGCGATAATTTCCAATATTGCAAGGCCACCTTCAGAAGGAGCTGAATGTTTCCGGGGATCTGGCCCCCGGGGCAAAGCAGAGCATGTATGCTGCCCTTGTCAAACATTAGTTGAGTATATTCTATTTCTTGGAGTTTGCGACTGGCCAGCCAATATGCTAGCCATTGAAGTTCACTTGCTACGCAGTATGCTTTAAAATCCGGCACACCCATACCTCCTTGGTCCACAGACATCTGCAGTTTAAGCAAACTTATCCAACGCATACCCCTTCCCCATACAAGATCTAGTAGCATCGAGTTGAGTGTTTTAAAGTAGGATTCTGGCACCCTTATTGGTAAATTTGCAAAATAGTATAGGAGACGGCGCAACATTACCATTTTGGCCAGGGCTAGTCTGCCCGCTATCGATATTGGCAGCGTGATCCAAAATTGGATCTGTGGTCTAAGTGCGGACATGGCTCTCTTTAGATTCCCCTCTAGTCGATCTGTTGTGGTCCGATATATCTGGATACCTAGATATCGGAATGTGTTTGTGGCCTTTTGTAGTTGTTGTTCACCAAATGATATTGTATTATCATCTTCTGTTTCATAGAAGGTGAATGCAATAGATTTGTTAAAATTAATAGCCAGCCCTGACAGTGGTGTGAACCTCTGGAAATTAGATGCTATTGCATCGGGGGGTTGCTGAAGGTCCTTGATATATAATATAATATCATCTGCATATAGTGAGACTGCTTGTTTTGTATTTTCTATGTCTATTCCCCATGATCCGCTGTCCTGTCTCAGTAGTTGTGCCAGGGGTTCTATTGCCAGGACAAACAATAGGGGGGATAAAGGACATCCCTGCCTAGTGCCTCTATTTACTTGGTAAGAGTCAGATATATTCTATCCTGTGCGTGCTCTTGCCGTTGGTTCACCATATAAGAGACGGACCCATTTTGCATATTCCGGGTGGATCCAGAATTTTTCCAGCACTGCCAGCATATAGTCCCAATATATGGAGTCGAAAGCCTGTCACAGATCTAGTGAGAGACACCCTGCGTGTGGGAGTCCCTTCCTGGCTGCGTCCATTACATGGTATAAGCGGCGTATATTGAGGGAGGTGCTTCTGGATGGGATGAAACCACATTGATCCGTATGGATCAGACCACCAATATAGCCAAGTAGTCTCTGTGCTAATATTTTTGCTAATATCTTATACTCCGAATTCAGTAAGGATAGTGGTCTGTAGGATGAAATGTCAGTTGCATCCTTACGCGGTTTGAGAGGGAGGTCACTATTCCCTGTTTGGTAGTATCTGGGAGATGTCCCAATGCCAGTGAGGCTTGATATAGTTGCTCCAGGTGGGGGGCAAGCTGTGCGCTGTATGTGGAGTAAAACTCAGATGGGAGCCCATCCGAGCCCGGTGCCTTGCTTGGTGCCATTTTTTTAATAGTTTATCGTATCTCTCCTTGTGTTATTTGGGCGCTTAGTTTCTCTCTGGCCTCTTCGTGGAGTGTTGGGAGGTTGATATTAGCTAGAAAGGCCTTAATTTCTGTTCTCTCCATTAATAGTGGGGCGGCGTATAGGGCTATGTAATAGTCTCGGAAAGCATTGTTGATTTCTAGTTGTGTTGTTATATTTCCTTGGAGTGGGATGTTGATATGTATTATAGGGGTGGGGGTGGATCATCCCTAATCAGTCTTGCCAGGAGTGCACCCGCCTTGTCTCCCTCACTGTGTGCTCGTTCCCTATATTTTGCATAGTCGATTTTTCTCAGTCTCTCAAGGAGTTGTTTGTGCTCGGTTCTTGCTTCCTGTAGGTGTTGGGCTTTGTGGGGCTGTGTTATTGATTCTTTTTCCAGTATTCCCAGCCTGCTCTCCACCTGCTGCAGTTCTCGCACCAGTGTTTTCCGCACTCCCTATACATTACTCATTATTATACCTCTTATCATTCCTTTGAACGCTTCCCATTCTATCAGAGGGGAGGACGCCGACCCTGTGTTGTTTTTTTTTTAAATTGGTGATCGTCTGGCTCACTTCTTCCCTCAGAGGGGTATCCTCTAGTAGTGATGGCTATAATTGCCACATTGGGATAGGCGTGGACGATCGACCCCATAATATGGTCATTTCTAAAGGGTTATGGTCAGAGAGCATCTTTCCCAGGTATGTGGTCTTAGTCACTTGTGTCTGTAACGGTGTTGTGCATACCATACGATCTAGTCGTATGCGAACTTTATGTGGATGGGAGTAGAAAGAGTATTCCCTCATACCAGCATTTTTGGCCCGCCATATATCTATAAGTGACCAGCCCTGTAGCCAAGTTTTTAGTGCCTCTGCTTGTTTTTGGACGTTCGTCCCTGACAGTGGTGGGGTACTACGATCTAAGTCGGTATCAAGTATTGCGTTAAAGTCTCCCCCAAATACCCATGTGTCCTTTGTAGCAGTATCTTCGATACTCTCTCCAGAAATGCATCCTGTCCGACATTAGGGGCGTAAATGCTGCCTATTACTGTGGGCTTCCCGTCTAGGTTGCCTTTAATTAGAGTGTATCTGCCTACTTCAAAGGGTACACCGGCCCTAATCCACACAGCCGTCCCTCGTGCGAACCATGAGTATGATGTGTGTAAAAATTGTCCCTTCCATTTCTTACGGAGTTTTGATACTTCATGGGTGGTAAGATGGGTCTCTTGTATATAAGCAATGTGTATTTTTCGGTGATTTAGCTGGGCCAATATTCTATGTCTCTTTTGTATGGCTCCCATTCCCCTTACATTCCAAGTGACACTGTTGTACTCATGCTGTGTAGTCATTCTGGGGTGTTAACCTTTTTTATCCCTCCCTGGACTTTCCATGTCTGGTGTCCCCTTTGTATTAGCATATATGAATTGTTTGTGGATGACAACTGTGTGTAACAGTGAACAATACTAAATCTTAATTGAAATACCGGGTAGAGCACAAACCAGCTTTGCCAAACTTTTCTGTAATACATAACTATTATATTACTACAAAAGCATACGAATAGTAAGGAGCCTACGCAATGGGGCAGTACAAGATGTGGAATCTATGGTTGTTGCCCGTAAATAGCGGGTTCTCTTGTGGATTAGGAAGACCGCGGAGCTCTACCGCCCGAGTCCGCCACTTGGAAGAAGGCCTCAGGGCCCCATGAAGTATGGATGTAGCACAGTTTCTAGCATTGAGGGGAGTGTTCAACACAGGTCTCATGCCGTTTGTGGGGTGATTACAGGAAATAGCATCAGGCTTCCTTCTGAGTCCTACGCCATGGTGCTGTCCATCGATGAGGCCACACCACATGGGGAGGCGTTTGCCTCCTGTAGGCAGTATGCTGATTGTATTGCGTCGTTTTGGCCTTCCAATGCTTGTTGGGTTGTCGGCCAGTTTTTTTCCTCTGAGTTTGTGATCTGTTTCGCTTGTCTCTCCGGGGTTGGTGATATTGTTTTGTGGGGGGGGGGGGCATCACTTGGTTCTCTAGTTTTTGACTGTGGGAGGTCTCATCCAGCCAGGCACACACCAGATCTGGGGTCTCAAAGAAGAGAGTCTTTTGGTTGTATGAGATCCGCATTCTGGCCGGTAATAGGAGGGCATAGGTTACCCCTTCTGCTCTGAGTCTTTGCTTTACTCCCTGGAAAGATGTTCTGCGTTTCTGAACTATCATAGTATAGTCTGGGTAGAGGGAGATTCGGGCATTGTCCACTATAATGGGATCAAGTTCTCTTGCTATTTGTAGTATGGTATCTCTGTCTCTGAAGTTTAATATCCGCGCTATTAAGGGATGGGCTGGTGCTCCCGGCAGGGGTTTCCTGCTTGGGATACGGTGTGCCCTCTCTACCACAAAGTGGACTGAAAGGCGTTCCTCTGCAATTGTTTTCAACCATCCTTCCACATATTGTGTTGGGTTTTTCCCTTCTTTTCCTTCCGGGATTCCTAGTATGCGGATATTATTGCATCTTGACCGCCCTTCTGCATCTTCGGCTCTTTCTTGCAGAGCCTGCACTTGTTGTTGAAGTACTTCAATGGCGGTTCTATTTTCATTATGGGTTGGGAGTATTTCTGCGATGTTAGATTTTGTTTTCGGCATTCTATCAGATAGTTTTTTTGATCATCTCTTAGGATATTCAGTTCTGCTGTGATAGATCCCAGCCTCTTCTCGATTGCTTGTCGAGAGGCTTTGATTTCGTGCAGAATAAGATCAAGTTTGTCCGCCGGGTTCTTTACCGGTACTTCCAGTGTTGGGTCGTTAGGGCCGGAATCTTCTCCATTCTCGGAGTGTTTCCCTTTGGTGCGGCCCATGGTTGGCCGTGTAATTTTGCGTTACCTTCCAATGAATTCCGGAGTCTGTGTGCACTATGGGACCAGCATATGGTGTACGTTAACTTTGTATTCAGGTTTTGTGGTTGGCAGTGGGTGTCAAGTAATCACCGCATGCCTTCACGTGATTATGGGTAGGCAGCGCCACTATGTTAGCCGGGGCTCCGGCACACCATAGAGTCGACAAGCTGCCCACAACAATCACGCCCGGTCCACTCTCAGACCAGGGTCCACAAACGACAGTCTCTGTGCCCGGCGCTCATCCTCCGTCTCCCCACGCCCGTCACGTGGGAGACAGAGCGCCAGACTCCACTCGGACCTCAACCGGTCAGCATTTTTAATTCTTCTTCTCGTTCCAGAGGGCTTATCCCTATCTTCTCAAGAGCCCTCCTCTAGGGGGGGTGTGGGGCGCAAACCAGCAAGCAGTGTCCCGTGACCCCCACCGCCGCCTTTGCGATTTTATCAACTAGGTGTGGTGAGGGTGAAGGGGGGAGCGGCCGTCCTCGGCACGCCGACTGTTTTCCCCCCACTCACCGACTTCGCCTCCTCTTCTGGCAGCAAACTTGAATCCCTCGTGCCCCTCTCACTGGCGCGTGTCCTCGACTCCAACCGCGCCCAGATCCGCTTCGCTTATTGCTCTGCCGGCGGCCATTAATTACAGGCCGTGTCCTTCTCTCGCTTTCCCCAGCGTGTCCCTGGTGTCCGATCGGCCGATTGACTCGCTCCCCAGGAGCCTCGTCCGTTCCTCCCCTCGGCTGCTGCTTGTATTGGTGCAGAAGTATCCCGGTTGTCCCCGGATTCAATTACGTGGCAGACCCGGGTCGGGAGCCCCGCGATCAGGCGGCCACCATTTTGGGCGGTTAGCCACCAACATGAGGTCATCTTTATTGAGGCTGCCCTCAATGCTTCCAGAGTTACTGGCCTTCCCTGTGGAAGAACCAGTCTCTCTGACTATGATTTGTGGAGTCAGGGTTTGAGAAACCCTGTTCTCCCTGGTTAGGACAGGAGGGGGGAAATCATCCTCCTGTTCACTAACTTTCCCATCTGTAGGATTATCCTCAGAGTGGTGGTCCCTTTAAACTCTGCCATGAGGGTATTTTGGCTTTTGCACTGGGCTGGCGGGCGACCGCGAAAAGGCCGCCCGCCAGCCCAGTGCAAAAAACCCTTCCCACGAGGACGCCGGCTCAGAATTGAGCCGGCGGAGTGGGAAGGTGCGACGGGTGCAGTTGCACCCGTCGCGAATTTCAGTGTCTGCAAAGCAGACACTGAAATTCTTTTTGGGGCCCTCTTATGGGGGCCCCTGCAGTGCCCATGCCATTGGCATGGGCACTGCAGGGGCCCCCAGGGGCCCCGCGACACCCCATACCGCCATGCGGTATGGGGTGTCAGAATCCCCATGGCGGCGCAGCAAGCTGCGCCGCCATGGAGGATTCAATAGGGCAGCGGAAAACCGGCGGGAGACCGCCGGTTTTCCCTTTCTGGCCGCGGTCAGAATGCCCTGCGGGGCATCACCAGCTGGACCGCCGGGGTCAGAATCACCCCCAAAGTTTGGTAGGGTTGGACCCAGTTTTTATCTTTTTAATTTTCCAGAGAGACCTTAATTCTGACATCTCTAGATGCAGGTAAGGGGTGAGGTTGAGTTCCACCACCATCTCATCTGTATTAGACATTATCACTCTAAAAGTTGGGATTACTTTTTAAGAATCTAAAAACTACTTCTGGAACTTAAATCCGAACTTTGACAAACTTTTAAACTCTGAAAGAAATGCTAACAGGGACTTACACAAGGCCCTAGCAGGACTTTTAAAATTTTAGAAAAATAGCTCAAATTGCAAAAATCAATTTCTAATGACAGTTTTGGGAATTTAGTTGTGCGATCAGGTATTGGCTGAGTAGTCCAGCAAATGCAAAGTTTTAGACCCCACCGCTAATCCACCAATGTAGGGATATGGCTCTGTATATACTATCTCAAAATGAGAGATAGTGTGCACAGAGTCCAAGGGTTCGCCTTAGAGGTTGATGGTGGCAAAATTAGATAATCCACTAGCTGCAATGCCCTGGGGTGCTGTAACAAAAGGCATGAGCCTTCAAGGCTCACCACCAGGTGTTACAGTTCCTGCAGGGGAGGTGAGAAGCACCTCCACCCAGTACAGGCTTTGTTCCTGGCCACAGAGTGACAAAGGCACTCTCCCCCACGTGGCCAGAAACTTGTCTGGTTGTGGCAGGATGGCAGAAACTGGTCAGCCTAACACTAGGAGTTGGACTTGTATTCAGGGGGCATCTCTAAGATGGCATCTGGGTGCATTTTACAATACGTCCTACACTGGCACCAGTGTGCATTTATTGTGCTGAGAAGTTTGATACCAAACTTCCCAGATTTCAGTGTAGCCATTATGGAACTGTGGAGTTCATGTTTGATAAACTCCCAGACCATATTCTCTTTATGGCTATCCTGCACTTACAATATCTAAGGTTTTGCTTAGACATTGTAGGGGCATAGTGCTCATGCACATATGCCCTCACCTGTGGTATAGTTCACCCTGCCTTAGGGCTGTAAGGCCTGCTAGAGGGGTGACCTACCTATGCCACATGCAGTGTGAGGGGGGCATGGCACTCTGAGGGGAGTGCCATCTCGAGTTATTCATTTCCTCCCCACCAGTACACACAAGCTGTGAGGCAGTGTGTATGTGTTGAGTGAGGGGTCCCCAGGATGGCATAAGATATCCTGCAGCCCTTAGAGACCTTCCCTGGCAACAGGGCCCTTGGTACCAGGGGTACCATTTACAAGGGACTTATCTGTGTGCCAGGGCTGTGCCAATTGTGGGAACAAAGGTACAGTTTAGGGAAGGAACACTGGTGCTGGGCCTGGTTAGCATGGTCCAAAAGCTTAGTCAAGTTAGCATCAGATATCAGGCAAAACGTGTCTGGGGGGTACTGCAAATCAAGGGGCAGTTTCCTACAGAGTGTACTCTTTTCTACATCTAAAAATGTTCCAATTAGAAATCGACACACTGTCAAATGTGCCTAATGAAAGGCTTTGCATCTCATGGTGCAGACTTATCAGAAACAACCTGACATAGACAAATAGGGGCCGTTTAAATGTGGCCCCATAGTCACTTCCAGGGTGGGCCCCATGGAAAGCCGTACAAAACCACCTAACAGCATGCTTGGAAATGACTAAGAAAATAATCTCCAGATCCAGTCTGGTGCCTGGGGGTATTCACAAGGTGAGGAATCTGTGTGAAGTATCCATGAGAAAGAGCATTATACTTTAATGTTTATTTGTATTCTGATTTTTGTTTCTGGTCTGTTAAAATGCTTATGTGTGTTTTTTCCACTTGATGTATTAGACATTTAAAATCCTTTTGAGAAGAGGCCACATATATCAAGGCATGTAACTCACTAGCAGTCACAGCTGGTGGCGAGGGAAAGTGGTGGGGCTCAGGAGGAGGAACAAAACATAAAGAATAAATAAAATAAACAGACCTGAAGCCCCACCACAGCTGCATCGTCGCTCTTCAGGTCTTCACTGCAGTCACAGGCTCCCAGACTGCCCTGCAGCCAAGCCTAACGCTGCTCTCATGCTGCGTGCAGCATGAGAGCACCACCAGGACTGGCCGGAGTGCCCTGACTTTGCGTTCCCAAGAAGATTGAGAGCTTGTGCCTGCTGTCTCCAACCGGCTATGCGCCTCAGTTGGAGTCATCTTGGTGAGCATGTGGGTTTGGTCGTCCTGAGACGGCCGGCCAAACCCACATGTGCACTGACAGCAGTGCACCATTCCTCCTCCCTGCCTGTCATCCCCATAGCCCCACTGTTAGAAATGGGGTTTCTGGTTGGCTAGGGTATGCACCTCAGCCAGGCAGAACTTACCCACTCTAGTCAGGGCAAGGGAGTAACACGTCCAACATAACCCCTGCTCTCACCCCCTTGGTAGCTTGGCACGAGCAGTCAGGCTTAATACGGAGGCAATGTGTAAAGCGTTTGCACAACACATGTGATGCAATATCCCCACCACAAAGGAAACACAACACCAGATTATATGAAAATATACTGTATTGTACACAACGTAATTATCAGACCAAACATCACATATCAGTACTATCCTGCTACCTTAGCAGTTGTCAGAACCTTACACATTAGTTACTCTGCAAACTAGCAGTAGTCACACATAACACACAGGTTACTTAGTATTCTGGCACATAAGCAGTAGTCAGGAAACACGTTATCACATTAGAACACTTGTCATAAGAATATCATAAAACACCCATAGTAGGAACATTAGAAAACATATGGCAAGTTAGGGAAACATATTAGCATGTCATGCCCATAAAAGGAACATTTGCATACACATATGTAAAAACATCAAACGCAGGTAGGTAATATATGAATCAAACAAAAGTCTGTAGAAAGAACTTTGGATTGCAACTATATTGGTCCTTTAAACAGTACCTGGTTGGATGAAGGCACCTCCAGTGCCTAGAAGGCGAACAGTGGGGCCCCCGGTGCTCCTGTGCGCAAAACGGGGGCCTCCCTTATGCTCTGGGGTCAGAGGAGGGCGGCATGCACCTCCTCTCTTTTATAGACAGGCCCCTCCGGGGAACGTGATTACTGGGGGCCCCCCAGGGCCTCAACCGGCCCTCACGAGGGGGGCCAAAGCCAGCAAAAACAACTTAGGGCAGGAGGGGGGCACCTCGCACCCCCTCCGGTTTAATGACAGGCCCCTCCCGGGACCTGCGATCTCTGGGGGCCCCCCCGGGCCTCCACTGGCCCTTCCACCAAGGGGGGCCCACAATAATGCCCGTTTTACCTAACAGCAGAAAAGGAGCGTCCTGCTCCTAACACAGAGGCCAGGGGGAAGGGGGCACTCCCCGCGCCTTCCCCTGGTCCTGCCGTGAAGCCACAAGAAGATCGGACCCCTCCTGAGGCCCGAGCAGAGACTCACCTGCACCTGATGCGGTGCGCGAGTGTTCTTCCAGCTTCCCAGGACGCTGCGGAGATCTTATTTAAAGGTGCACAATGCAGCAAGGAGCCTACGAGCTCCCAAGGCTCCATAAGCGCGCTGCAATCAGCGCTATGGCAGCCGCAACCACGGAGAAGCACCCCTCGTGAAGAAATGGATGCAGGGGTCAGGGGCCACAGCACCCTGCCCCTGGGGAGCAGAATCTTAAGACAAGGTCCTCAGGTGGAGGGCCCAGCTACAGGCCAGCACAAGGGAAAGGCAGCAAGTGGCAAGTCCTTCACAGTGACCAGGCAGGTCACAGGTCAGCAAAGCAGCAGCAGTCCATGGCGGTTCCTGGTGAGTCCTTTCAGCCTTTGGTGTCCAGTTCCAAGATGATTCCAAGAGTCTCCAAATTGTGGGGAGAATTCCCCTGTACTTATAGTCAGTTCTTACAGTGTTTTACAATGGTAGGGAGAGGAGGTTCCAGCCAGTTACAACTGGTTCTGGGAGTGCCCCATCTCTCCTTTCAGCACAGGCTCCAAACATCAGTGGGGGGTTAACAACCCTATTGTGTGAGGCCAGGGCACAGTCTTTACAAATGCAGGTGTGCCCCGTCTCTCCCTTCTCTCAGGAAGACTATTCAGTATGCATATGCAGCTCTGTGACACCTCCACCCTCCCTGTGTACAGGCTGTCTGAAAAGTATGCACAAAACCCCAACTGTCACTCTTCCCAGACGTGGATTGGAGTCAAGCTGCAAAACACCAGAGTCATAAGCACAGATAAATGCGCACTTTCTAGAAGTGGCATTTCTGTGATAGTAATAAAAAATACACCCACACCAGTAAGCAGCATTTATTATCACCATCACAATCATACCAAACACGCCTACGCTGCCCCTCATAAATCAGACAATACACCTTACACATAAGGCAGGGCATTTCTAATGCAATCCTATGAGAAGGCAGCACTCACAGCAGTGAGACACCAGTTAGGCTGTTTGTCACTACCAGGACAGGCAACTTGGCACATGTCCTGCCTTTCTACATACATGGCACCCTGCCCATAGGGCTAGCTAGGGCGTACCTTATGGGTGACTTACATGTAGTAAAAGGGGAGTTCTGGGCCTGGCAAGTAAGTTTAGATGCCAGGTCCCTGTGGCAGAAAACTGCGCACACAGGCCCTGCTTGCAGGCCTGAGACAGGTTTGAAAGTCTACTTCAGTGGGTGGCGCAAGCAGCGCTGCAGGCCTACTAGTAGTATTTAACTTACAGGCCCTGGGTATAGAGATACCACTTGTACAAGGGACTTGTAGGTAAATTAAATATACCAATTAGGTATAACCCAATCATACCAACTTTAGATGGGAGAGCACCTGCACTTTAGCACTGGTCAGCAGTGATAAAGTGCTCAGAGTCCTAGAGCCAACAGTGATAGGTCAGAAAAACCAGGAGGAAGGAGGCAAAAAGACTGGGGATGAACCTGCGAAAGGCAAAAAGTCCAACACCCGCCCTCTATAAAAATAAAACAATAATAAACATTGATTGTTATTGTTTTATTTTTTTAAGTTTTGCAGCTGCTGCTGCTGGCCGGGGGCAGCGCTCATTCGCAATAGCGGAGGAGCCACCGCTGCTCACTAGAATTTGATATGAGTAATTACAGTAACAATTAGTTTTGAGTGAACTGGGGCTTTTGTAGAGTCACCACTTCTCTCTCCTCTTGCAGAGAACACCTTTAAACCTGTGGTAGCTGTTGGCAGTCCATCATTACAATTATCCTCCTGCAGACAATACAGAGAAAGCTAGGAGATCAATCATGCTGGAAAGTGAGGTCTTACTGAAAAAAGCTACTTTATGCCTACAAGGCTATTTACCTTATACGTTTTGCGAAATATATAAAAATACTCTTTAGTAGCAAAAGGTTATGTGAGAGCAGAAAAAGTTAAGATCATCGGATTCTCTGCCCTAAATCCTGAAGCAGTTGTATCGCCGTCAGCAGCGTTCATCTGAAGGGACCCTACTGCAATAAAAAGGCAATAGTTCTTGTTATCAGCGTATAGCGTCTGGCCTAGTGAGTTTACTCCGAAACAGTATAGACCTTTGGAGGGAATTATGACAGTTAGAGAGGGCTAGGTAAACACGAAGATTTCGTTGTAAAAGGGCGACCATTAATGCGGGGTCATCAGCCTTAGGAGTTGGGCACAGAGGACGTGACTGCTGCTAGTAGGATGAAAAGGAAGCACTAGGCAACACATGATTGGGGCAAGTCGACAGGTTGACCTGCACCAATAAGAGGGCCTCGAGAAACCTGGAATGATTTAAACGAAGCTTTCACAGCATATGTTGGCCCTGGTGGCTCCACCAAAGAGATTAGATAAACAGGGAGAGGGTTAGAAGACTTACCCGGGTGAGAGACGTATAATAGCCCCCTTTGGGCCTGCAGGCAAATACTGATGGGACTATTCACAAAGGTAATTTACACCTCTAATTTACTCTTTCAATAACTTTACAAATATCAGCTATTTACAAAATCTGAATGCAAAGTTACTAAAAAATGTGGACTTGCGTGTCTCCCCCACTCCGAAACAAAGGGTGGAGCCAAATTTACAAGTGTCAGTTACTACTGCCAAAATGAAACAGTAGTAAGTCCAGCACCACACATGGCCAACCACTGGAACTGCAACATCCTTCTATAGAAAATAATGGAGATAGGAACTTAAAACTGTGGGTATACATAATATCTGATAGAGACTTCTAGCTGCACATTGCTTAACCCAGAATTATCCCCAGGTGTCAGACTGGATCTGAATTTTTTTTTAGTAATACCCCTGGGTGCCAGTAGGTTGCGTCATTCAGCTCCACGCCAGGGTCCGTGCCACCGTGGCATGCTGACGTCAGTTCTTTCCTTTCCACCCAGATAGCACAGATCAGAGTAGAGCTAGACCTCAGTCACTTTTTGACTTACTTTTTCAATGTTTTGTCAACTACTCTTAAGGAAAATAAAAAATCCTTTCTGCTATTATGACAGGGATGTCTCCCAAGAAACAGGCTGGTTTCAAACCTTGTGGCATTTGTCACCGACAGATGTCTTTGACAGACCCCATTTGGTCTGTCTATGGTGCCTTGAAAAAGGCCATGCACCTGAAAGCGCTGAGGGAGTTGACCCTAAAGTTCCTCTCTGCCTGACAACTCCCCAGCAATCAAGATCCTGGTTGCATAGAAAGTGCTGGGACTGCTTGCAGAGCTGCACCAGACAGTTGTCTTCCCGGTCAAAGCCTTGGTTTGCTAAGTCATACAAGAAAAATAAATCCAAGAAATCTTCAGACGATATGAGGGAGCGGCATCCCTCCAGGCCCTGTGCCTCCGCGAAGCCACAACCAGGGTCAGCCCCCGCTTGCCTGATTTTCCCAGAGCAGGAGTGGCTCTTGCCCAACCACATGAGCTCTACAAGGCCATGCACCTCATTTTTGAGTAGCCCATCCCCTCTGGAGCGCCTTAGAGTGCCATGGGTTTTGGAGGGGCCCCTATTGGATCCCTGCCGGCTGGTATGTCATCAGCACCAGTCGAGCCCCAGGGATCCAGCGCGGTGCTACCAGTGAGACCGAGGCCCACTCCAGTGCTAGTGCCCCCCGCTGCCTTGATGAAACCTTCCCCATCATTCTTGACTCTGACAGGGTCAGGACTGATATTGCCCAGCTCTTCCAGAGCCATGGTTCAGGGTTGGAACCAGGCCCTTTTGTCTTTGATAGGACTGCTGCAGGGGATGAATGGAAGGGGTATGGCAATCTTGAGGAATATTGCCATCCCTTGGATGATACTGAGAACACCTGGTATGGAGATATGGTGGATGCCAGTGGGTCAGACACCTCACTTGGCACTTGCTTGGTCTCCCTTCCTTACTGTGGCTGCGGAGGAGGGGGGCTTCCTTTGCTATGGTGGTGCATAGGGAGACTGAGGTCTTGTACCAACATCTACCCTCAATGGCAGTCACGACTAGTGTCTTGATGGAGGTGCTTCAGCCGGGGTCTGCCCGCTCCAAATCTTTGCTCCCCTTTATCGAAGCCCTCTACAATGTTCTCCTTGGGACCTTGTCTAAGCCCTGCATGGGGGCTCCTTTGCACAGGACAATTTCCTGCCGCCACCTCCCCACTCCAGGGGCCCCAGTTTCTTCACCCAGCACCCCACTCTGGAGAGCTTGGCGGTCCAGGCTTCCACTTCCAGAATTAACCCTAGTGTTTTCCCTTCCACTCCGCAGGATAGGGAATTCAAGAGGATGGATACAGTTGACAAGAGAATGTTCTTGTCCCCCGGTCTAGTACAGCAGTCGATGAACACTGCGTGCCTCTTGGACCGTTACTTTCACACGATCTGGGACTCAGTTGTGAGCCATACTTTGTCACACTATTGCCAACGGGAGAGATGCTGCAAATTTCACCCCTCGAGGTGCTCTTGACACGACGGAATCTGTCAGCAGAGCAATTTCTTCGTCTGTGACCCTTCAGCACCACACCTGGCTGAGGACTATTGTCTTTTCTGGGGGATGTCCAAGCATCACTTATGGACATGCTTCTTGATGGCTCCTGTCTCTTTGGAGAGAAGGCAGACTATGGTCCATTGTCATCCCAGTACACCTTCTGCCCCTATTGTGGTCCCGAAAGGTTGATCCAACTTCATTAGTAGCCACCATAGCCAGCAAGGTTTAACCTTTTCGTGGCAGAGGATGCAGTTCCCACAGACCATGTGGGCCAGGTAGCCAGAGGTCAGGCAAGTTCACCACTCTTCTGTCATCCACAGCCCCTAAGCCCCTTTAATTTACCATCCTACTATCATGGGCATTCAGAAGGGTGCAGGATATGACATCACCTGCCCCGCTAGAGGTCAATAACATCAGACCGTTGGGCACTACAGATTGTAGAAATAAGTAACTCCATCTCCTTGTGGCTGCCCCTCCTCAAATGCCACCTACTTACAACAAGTTAATGGAAGACTATCTTTCTTTACTCCTCCAGGAAGTTTTGACTCCCTTGGCCAAGGAAGTTGTAAAGAAGTTTCTGGCATCAGAAGTAGGTTGTAGTTGCTATTCCCCCTACTTTCTGGTACCCAAGACCCACAGAGACCTTTGTCCTATAATAGTCCTGCACCTTCTAAATCTCACTGAGGTGATAGCAATGGTTGCCGCACACCTGCGGAAGTCTGGGTCTCCAGTCTTCCCCATCTCAATGATTGGCTGTTGAAGGTACCCCCCCCCACCCAGGCAGTTTCACCTCCAACTACGGGGAACCTCGTATACCCACTGGGGTACACTATTTATCTGCTGAAGTCACACCTGACTCCCTCTCAGACTCTCCCTTTCATAGGAGCTGTTCTGGACGCTGTGTAGTTTCAGTCTTATCCTCCTGATCAGCGAGTCCAGGATATACAGGCTATGATACTGATGTCTTAGCCTCTATCCTGGATTTCGATTAGACAGACACTGAGACTGCTGGGCCTCATAGCCTCTTTCCTCCTGCTGGTAGCACATGCTTATTGGTAGATGACAGCTGTGCAGTGGGACTTGAAGTTTTGAATGGGTGCAGCATCAGGGAAATCTCTCAAACATGGTCAATATCTCAGTGGGAACTGCTAAAGACCTGCAGTGGTGGCTAACAAACCACAATTCGGTCAGTTGCAGACCCCTCTTCCTTCCCTAACCAGAGCTCACTGTATTGGTAGATGTGTCACTCCTGGCGACTATCTGGGAGAGGTGGAGATCAGAGGCCTCTGCTCTCAGGTGGAATCCGAATTCTACATCAACCTACTAGAGCTTCGGATGATTCACTTGGCATTAAAGACCTTTCTACCCTTCATCAAGGCAAGGCTCTAGTGCTGGTGTTCATGGACAACACTACTGCCATGTCGTACTGCAACAAGTTTCCAAGGCAGCTCTTACTCAGAGACACGTTTCATAGCCTCCTAAATGCCTTTCTACCAATACCACTCCTGTCCAGAGTTCTTAAGAAGATAAGGAACGACCAGTCATTTATGTGACTCGTGATTGGTCATAGAGAGTTTACTATCCTGAACTAGTGAGCATGAGCTCTGGCCTTCTGGTCAAGCTGCCTCTTCAGGAGAATCTTCTGCTGCAGCAACAAAGGAAAGTTCTTCCTTTGAACCTGCACACACTCCATTTTCATGCGTGGAGATTGAGTGGCACCAGTTGACAGCCTTCAACGTTCTTCCCAAAGTCTGTGATGTCATTCTGGCAGCCAGACATCCCTACACCAAATCTGTACATGCCTGCCCCTGGGACAAATCTGTGGCATGTTGTGTATCAAAAAACATTGATTCTCTAGTTGGTCCTCTTTTTCAGGTGCTGTTACTCTTTTTTTGGCCCAACAGGGCTCTGCTCTGAACATAATTAAGGGTTGTCTTTCAGCCATTTCTGCTTTTTTGCAGTTGCTGGACTAACCCTCCTTATTTAAGCCACCCGCTGTGATGAGATTTCCCAGAGGTTTGTAACACAATTTTCCCCCAGGTCATGTATCATGCCCCAGTGGCACTTGAACCTGGTCCTCACTTTCCTCATGTGCATGCCATTTGAGATGTTATACATCTGCCCTAGTCGGTTATTAACCCTCAAAACTGCCTTCCCTGTGGATATTACATCAGCTAGGAGACGGACAAGTGCCTCTTACCTCCTGAGTGAGTCACTCCTTTCCACGTAAACTAGACAATCCCTCTGCCTACCTTTTTTTCCCTTCCTCATCCTTCTAAGAAAGAGGAAAGACACTTCTGTCTTAATCCAAACAGAGCGTTGTCATTCTACCTTGACCACACAAAAGAATTCTAGGTGGATGACCAACTCTTCATAGGGTACATTGGGGCATAGAAAGGGAGGGCTATGCAAAAACTAGCCATCTCCCAATAATTGTGCTCTGCATAAAAATCTGCTACTCATTGGCCAAAAAGCAACCACTGGAGGGCTTGCACGCTCATTCTACCAGAGCCAAATCTACATACCGCGGCTTTACCTCGTAGCGTTCCAGTCCTGGACATTTGTCTGGCTGCAACATGGGCTTCATGTTCACAAAGCACTACTGCCTGAACAGTCAGGTCCATTGGGATGGGCATTTTGCCCATTCGGTCCTGCAGGACTTTCTGGTCCAAGTTGGGTTTTCAAACCCTCCTCCAGGGAGGCATTGCTTAGATATCTATTCTAAGGTAAGGAAGCTGCAGCTAGAAGTCTCTATCAGATGAATTAGTTACTTAACTTCGGTAACACCTTATCTGTTAGAGACTCTATATAGCCACAGACTCCTTACTGACCCATCCTTCCTGCTCTGTGACCTGATTAAATGATGGGTGTTTCCCCCTAGAAAGGGCCTTAGAAACATACATCAGTGTTCAGTCATCTTTGTGGGTCCTCATTCCTGAAAAGTCATGAAAATGAATTGACATCAGCACACCGATGTGGCGGCTATATAGGTACCACACACATCTGACAGACTTCTAGCTGCAGATTCCTTACCTTCAGAATTTCCAGGCATCAGCTTGGAATCCAGAACTTCTGCTGAGCAATGCCCTTGTGTGCACCATCGGGTGGTGTCGTTCAGATCCTTGTGGCATCATCGGTGGAGCTGCAGTTTTTTAAAGGCCTTTTTCGACCTTTTTGGCGAGACTTTTTTTGTCTCTGCTAGGATGACCTTGAGAAAAACTGGATTCAAGCCATGTGGTGTCTGCCATCACGCCATGTCGATGACTGATCCACACCAGGTATGTCTATGGTGTCTCGACCACGATTCAAAGTGTGCTCAGACTGCTGACTATGGCTCCAAAAGCTTTGAGGGACCGGTCTCTGAAGCTAATTTTCGGCCCAGCAGCCAAATTCGGCCAGCGTGACTCTTCAGAGGTCACAGTCCCGGTTGAGGAAGTTGCAGGACTGCTCGAGGAGCCCCAAGTCCCCTTCATCTCACTCAAGGTCCTCTGGGTACTTGGGGAAGAGGCACAAGAAGAAGAAGAAAAAGTCCAACCGGATTTTGACTTTTTCTTGTACATCGGCCGACGAGGCAACTTGGAAATGTCGCCGTTGCAGGCACAGTTCCTTGGAACCAATGCCAAGGCCGACTCTGTGTCTTCCTCCCTTTCCAGAAGCTTAAGTGACCCCTGCGCAATTGAAGGAGTTTTACGAGGCTATGCTCCTTGTGTTTGAGAGGTCCAGTCCCTCCGGAGTGTCTTCGGCCCCCGTGGGGTCAGCAGATGGCCCATCAAGTTCCAGGCTGGCAGCTTCGACCTCTGCTTCCATGGGGCCTTGTGGATCCGGAACGGCGCTGGTTTCACACAGTTGACCTTCTCTGGCACCACTCCGGACGTCGACACTCCAGCTGCACCGGCGCCCACCGGAGGCATGAGACCCATTCTTATCACCAACAATCCGGAGCCTGAACAGCATTGCAGGAAGCCGAATTTGGGGCAGATGGCGCCTACAAGTGCCAGATCTTTGTCTGAGCATTTACTCGAGCAGCCAGGCACTGGTGATGAATGGGAGCGGTCTTTGGACACTCTAGAAATCCACATGGAACCATTGGACTAGTATGAAGAACTAGGAGAAGCCAGTGGACTGGACACCTCTCCAGATACTGGCTTGCTCTCCCCTCCTATGGTGTGTATGGAGGAGGGTGAATTGGCGGTGCTTAAGGCAGCAGAGATCCTTGACGTCAAACTGCCTTCAGTGCCTGTCAGGACTAACCTCTTGTCAGAGGTGCTTCAGCTAGGGGTTTCCACATGGGAACCAATGTTGCCCTTTGATGAAGCACTCACTGATGTCCTGCTGGGGATATGGTCCAAACCCAGCACAGGGGCTCCAGTAAACGGGACAGTTGGCCGCTGCCATCGTCCAAAATTGGGCGATCCTAATTTTCTGACTCAACATCCCACCCCAGAGAGCTTGGTAGTCCAAGCATCTACTTCCCATGCCGCTTTCCCTTCCGTACCTCCGGATAGGGAATCCAAGAGGCTGGACCAGTATGGGAAGAAAATGTTTTCTTCCAACAGCCTAGAATTGAGGCTGGTAAACACCTCATGCCTATTGGGCCATTTTTCCCACACTTTTTGGGATACGGTGCTACAGGTGCTGCCTCAGGTCCTGGAGGACGTTCAGGCCATTCTCTCCCAAGCAATTAAGAATGGGAGGGATGCGGCGAAGTTTACCATAAGATGTGGTTTGTACATGACTGACTCGCTGAGTAGAGCAATTTCGACAGTAGCCCTTTGACATCATTCCTGGCTACGTACACCTGGCTTTTCAGGGGACGTCTTAGCAAACTTCATGGACATGCCCTTCGATGGCCCCACCTATTTACCGAAAAGGCAGGCTCCGTGCTGGAGTGTGCTTTAAGGACTCCCAGGCTACGGCCAAGTCCTTGTATATCTTGGCGACCCTTCGCTAGTAGTCTTTTTCCCCTTTTGTGGCTTCGGAAGAGGCATGGCACCAACAGCTTATATGGGGACACAGTTGTGGTGCCTTCAGACCCAGAGGGTCTGGCCAGAAGTCATCCGCCACCCAGCCCTCCCACCTCTACTGCATCCAAGCCCTCCTATTGCGATTCTGCAAGACCATGTACATCCAGTAGGAAGGAGGATTACATTTCATCTCCCTCATTGGTGGTCCATGACATCGGACAAATGGGTCTTGCTGATCATACAGAAGAACTATTCCCTACCCTTCTACTCTTTCCCTCCCCCAATTCCTCCCTCGAAAGAACAGCTGTTGAAGGATGACTTAGTTTTGCTCCGCGGGAAAGTTGTGGCTGTCTTGGCCAAGGCAGCCATAGAAAGTGTTCCGATATCCGAAGTAGGCAGTGGTTATTATTCCTGTTACTTTGGGATACCCAAAAACAACAAGAGCCTCCACCCCATTCTGGATGTCAATCTCTTCCTAAAAAGGGAGAAAATCAAAATGCTTACTCTAGCTCAGATCTTTTCTGCCCTAGACCAAGGAGACTGGATGGTAGCATTGGACTTTTAGGATGCGTATTTCCATATCCTCGCCCACAGGAATTACTTGGGGTTCAGGGTGGGCCACAAGCACTTTCAGTTTACAGTGCTTCTCTTCGGCCTCACCAGCATCCCTCAGGTGTTCATCAAAGTGATGGCAGTGGTTGCAGCTCACCTGCATAGGTTAGGGGTGTCAGTATACTCCTACCTCGATAACTGACTGTTGAAAGATCCTTCGCCCCAGGCTGTCATAACCCACCTTCATACTACAGCATACCTCCTGCATTCACTGAGGTTCACTATAAACGTGCCAAAGTCACACCTGATTCACTCTCAGATGCTCCCTTTCATCAGAGCTGTTCTGGACACAGTGCAGTTTTGGACCTATACTCCCAAGCAGCGAGTCCAGGATATTCAGGTTATGATTCCAGTGTTTCGGCCTCTATCCTAGATTTCAGTGAGACAGACTGTGAGGCTGCTGGGCCTCGTGGCCTCCTGCATTCTGTTAGTAAGACGTGCTAGATGGCATATGCGGGCTCTGCAGTGGGAAATGAAGTTCAAGTGAGTGCAGCATCAGGGAAATATCTCCGACACGGTTAAGATCCCCACTGGAACTGCAAAAGATCTGGAGTGGTGGTTAAAGAACCACGATTGGGTCAGAGACAGACTTCTCTCCCTTCCTCGACTAGATTTCACAGTAGTGACAGATGCATCACTACTAGGTTGGGGCGGCCATCTGGGAGAGGTGGAGATCAGAGGTCTCTGGCGGAATCCAGATTTCATATCAACTAACTGGAACGGGTGATCCAGCTAGCATTGAAGGCATTTCTTCCAGTTGTCAAAGGGGAGATAGTGTAGGTGGCAACACCACCACAATGTGGTACTGCAACAAGCAGAGTGGTGTGGGGTCGTGGACCCTTTGTCAAGAGGCATTGCACCTCTGGACATGGCTGGAACAGCAGGGCATAACCTTGGTGGTTAAACACCTGGGAGGTTCTCTGAATGCCAGGGCAGACAAACTCAGGGATCAATGCATAGCGCCTAGCGGATCATGAGTGACATCTCCATCCGGAGATGGCACAAGGACTCCTTTCTGCCCATATCACTTCTGCCCAGAGTTCTCATGAAGATCAAGAACAACCTGGCCCAAGTAATCCTGGTGACTCCAGACTGAGCACAGAGAGTCTGGTATTCTGACCATCTGAAAATGAGCATGGATCCTCCGATCAGGCTGCCCCTTTGGGAAGATCTTCTGTCACAGCAGCAGGGGAAGGTTCTCCACCCGAACCTGTCAACTCTGCACCATCATGCGTGGAGATTGAGCAGCAGCAGTTGACAGCCTTCGACCTTCCTCCCGAAGTCTATAAAGTTATTCTGGCAGCCAGGCGTCCCTTCCCCAAGATGGTTTATGCCTGCTGTTGAAAACGCATTGTATATTATTGTACAGAAAGATCTATTGATTCTCTTTCTGTTACTCTCTGTGATATTATTCTCTTTATCACGTCCCTTGCCCAGCAGGGCTCTGGATTTGGCACACTCAAGTGATATGTTTCTGCCTAATCAGCTTTTCCCTGGCTGCCCGATCAGCCTTCATTATTCAAATCCCCTACTGTAAATAGATTCCTTAAAGGGCTTGTACATTTGTTTCCTCCGACGCCTTTTGTCATGCCTCAGTGGTACTTGAATCTGGTTCTCACTTTTCTCATGTGTGTTCCCTTTGAGCCTTTGCACAATTGTCCCCTCTGGCTGCTCACCATCAAGACTGCCTTCTTAGTGGCAATACCATCTGTCAGGAGGGTGAGTGAGATGCAGGCTTTCACGTCAAAACCTCCGTATCTCACCATGTTTTCGGACAGGGTAGTGCTTTGCACTACCTCTTTTCTCCCTAAGGTGGTGACCCCACCTCACCTGGGTCCAAACATCACTCTGCCCACATTCTTTGTACCACCGCATCCCTCTAAGGAAGAGGAGCGACTCCATCGACTAGACCCAAAAAGAGCATTCTTCTACCTTGACTGCATAAAAGAGTTCCAGGTAGATGACCAACTCTTTGTGGGGTATGTGGAAGCGAAAAAAAGGTCCGGCAGTGCATTTTGCACGTGGCCATTCTCTGCATAAAAATAAGCTATGCTCTGGCCAAAAAGCAGCCTCCTGTGGGCTTGAGGGCTCATTACACCAGAGGCAAAGCTACTACCACTGTGTTACCAAGAGGTGTACCAGTCCTGGACATCTGTCAGGTTGCAACGTGGGCATCTCTTCACACATTTACAAAACACTACTGCCTGGAAGGTCAGGTCTGCAAAGATGGGTATTTTGCCTGTTCGGTCCTGCTTTTTTTTCCCCTAGCCCACCACCAGAAGGTTATCGCTTTGGTATCTATTCTAAAGTTAAGGAATCTGCAGCTAGTGGTCTCTGTCAGATGAACAAGTTACTTACCTTCGGTAATGCATTATCTGGTAGAGACTGTATCTAGCTACAGATTCTTTACACCCACCCATGCCTCCCCGCTATGTGGACTCATTTCCTATAGTTAAGGATTGTCCCTTTCAGGGCGCTAGTTTTTTGGCACAGACAAAACTTTTGGTTCTTTCCATGGCTCTGTGCTTCTGGATTGAAGTTTGTGGAAAAAAAAAAACATATGCGCCCCTTTGTGGTGCTTTTATAGGTGACTGTGACATCACAGATGGCTCCAAAGATGCCAATGATGCCACCTGTCTGTGCACAAAAGGGTATAGCTCAGGAAAATTCCTGATCCCAAGCTGACGCTTGGAAATTCTAAAGGTAAGGAATCTGCAGCTAGAAGATAATGCTTTACCGAAGGTAAGTAACTTGTTCGTCACTTCCAGCACAATGACGCAGACGTGGAGCCAAATGATGCCACCTGCCGGTATGCAGGTATACTGCTTGAAAATTTCCAGATCCAGTCTGACCCCCTAGGGATAATTGAAAGGTAAGAAATACGCGACTAGCTAGAGTCTCTACCAGAAAAGGAGTTACGAAAAGAAACTAACTTGTTGCTTGTGTACAATAATTACACAGAATTACTGAAAAATTGCGCAAGATGTGTTTGCGCATGTGGCATCAGCAAAATGATGCTAGTGACACATTTCCCTATCAAAAATAGCACAAACTGCATATAAAGTGTGTGGCCATTTTGTTTACCCCAGACTGCTTCTACCTAGCCATCCTCTTGTGTTTTCTGCTCCCTATGCCCCATCCAACCAATCCACCTCATTGGCTCCAGCCGTCACTCTTATGTTGACTATGTTATAATTTTTTATTGTTTCCTGTGTGTTTATTTAATATTTTTTCACTGGTTTTGCTTTTTTGGACCTGTGCCACTATCCTTAACTCCACAGCTTTAGCAGAGACAGGGAGCATTGGCTCAAAGTCCTGTACTTCCTGCAGGTGACAGCAGCACAAGGGGATAACATCCCATTACATTTTTAGTAGACAGAGGTAATGGTGGAAATTGTTTTGCGTAGTACCACATCCACTCACACTGGCAGCAGGTGGCAGGTGCAGCATGGGCCACAGCTTGGTGGAGTGATGGCGGTAGTGGGGGAAGAGTGCAGTGCGCCATGCACCACCACAATTGTGTTTCCCGCACACAGCAGCAAGTTATGCCTCAACTGGGTGGTGACATCGACCGGGACCAGGATCTGCTCAACCAGGTGTGTGGTGTTTTTTAGGTTTAAATATTAGATGTATTACTTTTCAAGCAGCATTACATCACTGGCAAGTTTACATGATTTAAATGTTATATATATATATATATATATATATATATATATATATATATATCTCAGAACAAGTCCATTTCAGGGTTAGAGTGACGCATAAATTATGCTTAAAGATATTGCTGTACAAGTGGAAAAAGACTTTGGGGGTCATTACGACCCTGGTGGACGGTGTAAAAGGTGCGCTAATACCGCAAACAGGCCGACAGACAAAAAAGGGAATTATGACCCTGGCAGAAACCGCCAACAAAGACAGCCACTTTAACACACCGCCCGCCACGGCGATACAGACAAGCTGCGCGGCAGTCACCGCCAACAGACAGGCGGGTGACAATGTACCGCCCACACTATTACAATCCGCCACCTTTTCCGGGGCGGATTCACTGTGGATAAATACACGGCGGAAACAGCTTTTGCTATGGGAAAACGCTCACCTTAACATATCCCACGAGGAACGACGACTCCATGGACCCCGAACTCCAAATACTACCTGCCCTTGTCTTTCTGCTCCTTTATCTTTCTGCTCCTTTACGACCAACAGCGAAGTAGGCGCAGAAGATACCGGTGACTACTGCATCTACGACACGGGGGAGGAGGGAGGCAAAAGATAGGGGGACACCCACCAAACACCCCCACCCTCGCATAGTACAACATACACACCAATGCAGTCAAAAATATCACATTAACAACCCACAATCCCCCCGGAAGAATGAAAACACAAAGCGAATTTCGGTCAAACATTGTAATGTGCCAATATACATGTCATACAAAAATATACAGATATATATGTCTAAATCACTCATAATTATATATACAATACAAGAAGTAGTGCAGATATGTACACAACAATGTCCGTGCACCAACAGTCCAAAAATGCATGGGCGAGCCCCACAATAGATACCTGACCAAAATCGGAGAGAACACTGCCGGGGAATCAGATAGAAATAAAACAGGCACCTCAGGGGGAAGGGAAGGGGGGGCACCTCAGCCAGATGAATGCGAAGCCAGATCCACGACGGGGCTCCCATGCCCATTGATGTATCCTGGGGAGTGCAAAGCCACAGTCTCTCAAGTCTCTACAGTGGGTGGGTTGCCCACTGTGCCATCCTGGGGAGTGCAAAGCCACAGTCTCTCAAGTCTCTACAGTGGGTGGTTTGACCACTGTGCCATCCTGGGGAGTGCAAAGCCACAGTCTCAAGTCTCACAAGTGGGTGGTTTGCCCACTGTGCCATCCTGGGGAGTGCAAAGCCACAGTCTCTCAAGTCTCTACAGTGGGTGGGTTGCCACTTATGCCATCCTGGGGAGTGCAAAGCCACAGTCTCTCAAGTAGATGCAGGTCTCCACTTGTTCTGGAGGGGGACTGATGCCCAGACTGGATGCGTCTCCCCGTGAAAGTTCCTGTCCTGTCACTGTCCCAGCTGCACATGGGATAAGGATGCCTGATGTGGCGGTCCATTCATTCCTACACGGTCTTTGCCCTGTTCAGCGGTGCTTTGCCATGGCGGTCTTTGCCCTGTTCAGCTGTGCTTTGCCATGGCGGTCTTTGCCCTGTTCAGCGGGGCTTTGCCATTGAGGTTCAGGACTGTTCAGCAGTGCTTTGCCATGGCGGTCTTTGCTCTGTTCAGCGGTGCTTTGACATTGAGGTTCAGGACTGTTCAGTGGTGCTTTGCCATGGCGGTTTTCGCCCTGTTCAGCGGTGCTTTGCCATGGCGGTCTTTGCCCTGTTCAGCGGTGCTTTGCCATTGAGGTTCAGGACTGTTCAGCGGTGCTTTGCCATGGCGGTCTTTGCCCTGTTCAGCGGTGCTTTGCCATGGCGGTCTTTGCCCTGTTCAGCGGTGCTTTGCCATTGAGGTTCAGGACTGTTCGGCGGTGCTTTGCCATGGCGGTCTTTGCCCTGTTCAGCGGTGCTTTGACATTGAGGTTCAGGACTGTTCAGCGGTGCGTTGCCATGGCGGTCTTTGCTCTGTTCAGCGGTGCTTTGACATGGCGGTCTTTGCCCTGTTCAGCAGTGCTTTGCCATGGCGGTCCTGATACTGACTTTGGTGTGTGGCATGACGATCTCTACACTGGGCATTGGTGTGTGGCATGACGATCTCTACACTGGGCATTGGTGTGTGGCATGATGATCTTCACACTGGACATTGGTGTGTGGCATGACGTTCCATCATTGGCCAGAGGGGCTGTGGCATCCTGTCCCCTCCTGGGCTGTGACTCTGGCGGTGGTCTCTGGACCAGTGACGATACTTGGGCCCTCCTGGGCTGTGACTCTGGCGGTGGTCTCTGGACCAGTGACGATACTTGGGCCCTCCTGGGCTGTGACTCTGGCGGTGGTCTCTGGACCAGTGACGATACTTGGGCCCTCCTGGGCTGTGACTCTGGCGGTGGTCTCTGGCCCAGTGACGATAATTTGGCCCTCCTCGGCTGTGACTCTGGCGGTGGTCTCTGGACCAGTGACGATACTTGGGCCCTCCTGGGCTGTGACTCCGGCGGTGGTCTCCTGATCAGTGACGATACTTGGGCCCTCCTGGGCTGTGACTCCGGCGGTGGTCTCCGGACCAGTGACGATACTTGGGCCCTCCTGGGCTGTGACTCCGGCGGTGGTCTCCGGACCAGTGACGATACTTGGGCCCTCCTGGGCTGTGACTCCGGCGGTGGTCTCCGGACCAGTGGCGATAATTGGGCCCTCCTGGGCTGTGACTCCGGCGGTGGTCTCTGGACCAGTGACGATACTTGGGCCCTCCTGGGCTGTGACTCTGGCGGTGGTCTCTGGACCAGTGACGATACTTGGGCCCTCCTGGGCTGTGAGTCCGGCGGTGGTCTCCTGACCAGTGACGATACTTGGGCCCTCCTGGGCTGTGACTCTGGCGGTGGTCTCTGGACCACTGACGACGGTGCTGGCGGTTGTGTCTGGACCGCCGGAAAAGATGGCGCACTTCTCCGCCGTGACACTCACAACAGGCTGGGCAGACTTCCTCTGGACCTTCCCCACCTTTTTTGGAGTTACAGCTGACTCACCAATCGCCTTCGATCCCATTTCACTTGTTGTCCCACCAGGAGTCTTGACACGGTCCCGTCGTACACTCTCCAATTTCAGAGCCTTTACAGGGGGTGGGCTGCCAGTGCCTTGGCTCCGGGTCCTACTGCCTGCCCTGGTGGACGGTGCACTCCAAAAACCTGGAACACGCACCACTGGTACTGGAGGCTTTTTGGATGAGGCGCTACGACGGGACTGATGAATTGGAGTGGGGGGTGGGGGCAAAAAGGTCAATTTGACATAGGGACAGTTTCTGACGGACACTGGGATGGGTAGCTGGAGGGGGTCTGGGAGTGGAGGAAGAGAAGGTGGTTGTCGGAGGTGTCACTTTAGGTTTTTTGGGTGCAGGTACTGGAGGCTGTCGTGAGGTGGATGGATGTTGGGTGAGTGATTGCCGGCGTTTGGGTACTTTGGGAGGGGGCGTCACAGACACACTGGGAGAGGACATAGGGGACGTGTAAATGGCAGTGGAGGTGGTGAGTGCAGGTGAGCGGCTTGTGGTGCTGGGTGTCCTGGTGCCAGTCCTAGTGCCTGTAGATGTGGTGCATGCAGGTGTGTGTGTAGACGAGACTGGGAGGGAGGAGGGAGAATAGGAGGAGTGGGACACAGTGGAGACAGTGAATGGTGCTGTATCTGTATGTGTGTGATGCTTGTGTGAGTGCCTGTGGTGTGTGTGGTGCCTATGTTTGCTTGAGCTACTTGTGTGTGTTGAATTGTGTGCATGCTGGTCTGTAGGTGTGCTTGGGATGGGCTGGGGTACAGGGGATTGGGGCTGGGTGGAGGAAGTTGGAGGGGGGAGGCTAGACACAGGGACAATGGCTGCCATCAGTGCTGAGGCCAGAGATTGCAGGGTTCGCTGAAGGGCAACCTGACCAGAATGAATGCACTCCAGGAATGCATTACCGTGTTGCAACTCTCGTTCTACACCCTGGATGGCATTCACAATGGTAGACTGCCCAACAGTGAGTGACCTGAGGAGGTCAATGGCCTCCTCACTGAGGGCAGCAGGGGTGACTGGGGCAGGGCCTGAGGTGCCTGGGGCGAAGGTGATGCCCACCCTCCTGGGTGAGCGGGCACGGGGCGAACGCTGAGGGGCTGCTGGGAGGGCGGTGCTGGTAGGGGAGGTGGCAGCTGTACCTGTAGAAGTGGGGGTCACAGATGGTGCCGCCACCACAAGGGAGCTCCCATCGTCGGACGAGTCCGTGTCGCTGGTTGCTGATCCGGTGGCCGACGTGAAGCTCCCCTCGCCCTCCGTCCCACTGGTGCATTCAGAGTCTGTGGTGTGGCCCTCCATGGCCATGTGGGATGCAGCTCCCTCGTGCTCCGGTGCCACTGTACCTCCGCCTGATGATGCTGATGTACAAAAGGACAGGGAGAGCAGAAAAAGGGGGGGAGACAGAAGTAAGAGAGTTTTAGTGCATGGCATACCGCTACCGTTGGCGGACAAGACAGACACAGCAGCCCCATGCATTACGCCGTGCTCCTGGCCTCTGCACATGCAATTTCTGGGATATGGCCTACATGGCAATGGTGGACATCTGCGCACATGGAAGCCACAGGGGCAACTATACCTCAACTTGCCACTCTTCTCAGGTGGGGTAGAGTGCCACATGGCCTACATTACGGAGGGGCCTTGCCTACCTAACTCGCCCTGGCCTAGGAACACCCACAGCCCACCTCCTCCACCCAGACCCCTCCACTGCACGCAAAGTCCGCAGAATGAGGTTGTACTCACCCCCTTGTGTCTGCTGTGATGTCCTCAAGCGCCCATCCAACTCCGGGTAGGCCACCGCCAGGATCCGGAACATCAGGGGGGTCATGGTGCGACGGGCACCCCTCCCACGTTGGGAGGCCATCCCCAGCTGAGCCTCCGCCGTCTTTTTGCTGCAGCAGCGAATGTCATCCCATCTCTTCCGGCAGTGGGTGCCCCGTCTCTGGTGGCCCCCCAGGGTCCGGATATCCTTGGTGATGGCACGCCAAATGTCCCTCTTCGGGTGGGTGCTGACCTACATGACATGCACGAGGGAAGAGGAACAGTCATTACCAACTGCACGATCAATGTGAGTGGCCCCCTCCCTACTCTGACCATGTGGCCCATTTATTCCCATGCTTTACTATAGTATGAACTCTGCCCCCTTCCCTCTTCAACCCAGCCCTGTCCACCCAGGCCTAGCCCATACAACGTGCTCCCTGTGTACTAACCTGTTGGTCTGGAGGACCGTAGAGTAGCATGTACTGGGGGAGGACCCCATCCACAAGTTTCTCCAACTCCTGTGCAGTGAAGGCAGGGGCCCTTTCCCCAGACGCAGCAGCCATCGTCGCTTCCAGACCGAGGTCACAGCAGCACTAGCAGTGTAGGTCCTCTCCTGTCGAAGGTCAGGTATCTATTGATTGAACAGATAGAAAATGGCGGTGACGGCCGCGGCGGTGCCGGCCGCGGCGGTGCGCATCATCACCGCCAGCGCACCTGTTCATTGGCTCCTGGGACCCATAGGGTCCAGTGTTAACCAATGCAGCAGTGCTCCGCGGTCTATGACCGCCTACCGCGACGGTGTGCAACGCCAGCGCTGTTACCCCACAATCCCATTGTCCCAGTTTAGAGGTCAGGCAGCCACCATTTCAGGGGCCCACATGGATTCTTTTTCAACTGCGTCACACATACCGAGGCCTACACTCAACACACATACAGGAAGGGTTTATTGTCTGGTGTAGTCTTGTGTGTGACTGTGGGTACACACCTGGAGGATTAGTGACTGTTTCTTCGCTGTTGTCCTTCTTAGGCACCGTCAGCTTGGACATATGAGAAGATGGCGGAATCCTCCGGTGTACCGACCGCTGGTGGACCAGTTGACAATGGAAGAGAGACATTTAATCATCACCTACAGGTTTGACCGTGCCACAATCCAGGAACTATGTAGCCAGTTGGAGCCAGACCTGATGTCACCAATCCGCCATCCGACTGGAATCCCCCCAGACGTGCAGGTGCTGTCAGTGCTCCATTTCCTTGCAAGTGGGTCTTTTCAGACAACAGTGGCCATGGCATCAGGGATGTCCCAGCCTATGTTTTCCAACGTGTTGTCCAGAGTGTTGGCTGCCCCGCTGAAACACGTAAGGAGATATATCATTTTCCCTGAGGTGGAGGATTTGCCTACAGTGAAAGGTGACTTCTATGCCCTTGGACATATCCCCAACGTCATAGGTGCCATTGATGGGACCTATGTAGCTCTGGTCCCCCCGCAGGAGTGAACAGGTGTACAGGAACCGGAAGAGTTATCATTCGATGAATGTCCAGATGGTCTGTTTGGCAGACCAGTACATCTCGCAGGTAAATGCTATGTTCCCTGGCTCTGTGCATGACGCCTACATCCTGCGCAATAGCAGCATCCCTGATATGATGGGTCAACTCCAGGGGCACCGTGTATGGCTATTGGGGGACTCTGGTTGCCCCCAACCTTTCCTGGCTATTGACCCCAGTGAGGAATCCCAGGACCAGGGCAGAGGAACGCTACAATGATGCCCATGGGCGGACTAGGAGGGTTATCAAACGCACCTTCGGCCTTCTTAAGGCCAGGTTCAGGTGCCTCCATATGACAGGTGGGTCCCTATTCTACTCACCGAAGAAGGTGTGCGACATCATCATCGCCTGCTCCATGCTCCATAATTTAGCATTGCAACGCCAGGTGCCTTTTCTGCAGGAGGATGATCTAGATGACGGTGTTGTTGCAGCTGTGGAGTCTGTGGAGCCTGTGGACAGTGATGAGGATGAAGCTGAGGAAGAAGAAAACGACAACAGGGAGTCAGTCATACAGCAATATTTCCAGTGAAACTCAGTTGAGTACATTTTCAGGTTTAACGTTACATTAACTTTCACACGTCTACCTCTATCCTGTACCGACATTTCACTCACTATTTGTTAACTGAGTTGTCCCCTTCCATTTCAGTTTCACAAATGTAGTAACCTACGTGTCAACTGCTTGCATCCTTGAAGGGCTTGTGATGTGTGACATTATTATGTTAGCCTTCCAATGGGTAACCCATTATGACACTGTCATTGATAATACAAAATTACAAATCATAGACTGACTCCAGTTTTTTTTAGTGTTTCAAGGGTGTTTATTTAAGTGCTAAAAATGAAGGGGGGTTGTAAAATGGTGAAGGGTGATGGTGGAGGAATGTCCATGGCAGAGTCCAGTCTATTAGTCTCACAGGTACATTGCACATCTGCCCATTGGAAGTGGAGCTGGGGCAGTTCCGATTTGGACAGGGTAACAAAGTGGGACAGTGGGGGGACAATCAGGGTGGTCTCAATTCCTGGCGGGGGTCTTGCCATCTTGCTCTGTCCTGTTCCTGGATCTCAGGGCCCGCTTGCGTGGTGGTTGTCCGTCTGCAGGGGATGGGGTGCTGGTGTGGTGGTCTTGTGGCGGCGCGTCCTGTCCACTAGCGCCGGCGGAGGTGGTAGGCAGTTCATCGTCGTGGCTAGTGTCAGGGGCCCCTTGGAGTGCCACGGTGTCCCTCAAGGTCTTTTGAATGTCCGTCAGCACCCCTACGATGGTGCCCAGGGCGGAGCCGATGGTCCTGAGCTCCTCCCTGAACCCCAAATACTGCTCTTCCTGCAGACGCAGGGTCTCCTGCAACTTGTCCAGGACCGTGGCCTTCGTCTCCTGGGAGTGGTGGTATGCTCCCATGATGGAGGAGAGGGCCTCGTGGAGAGTTGGTTCCCTTGGCCTGTCCTCCCTCTGTTGCACAGCAGCCCTCCCAGTTCCCCTGTGTTCCTGTGCCTCCGTCCCCTGTACCGTGTGCCCACTACCACTGCCCCCAGGTCCCTGTTGTTGGGGTGGTGGGTTAGCCTGGGTGCCCTGTAGTGGTGGACACACCGCTGATTGACCTGTCCTGGGTAGGGAGGTTTGGGCCCGCTGGGTGGGTGCTGTGCTGGTGTTACCAGAGGGTGGAAGTTCGGTGTTGGGCTGTGGCTGGGCAAAGGGAACCGACTGTCCTGAGGCCCATGATGGTCCGGGCTGGTCATCAAGATCCAGTAGGGCAGAGCTGCTGTTGTCACTGTGGGCCTCTTCTAGGGGTGGAGTGGTGTTGTCTGGACCCTCTGGTGTGGTGACGTTCCATCGGGTTCCTGCGGGTTTATAAGTACATGATTATTGCATGTGTGTGTGTAATGGTGTGCAATGGTTGGGTGTGCGTGAACCCCAGTGCAGGCATTCCTGTGTGTGGGGTTGTGTGCTGATGGTTGGGGGGTGTTCTGGGTATGTGCAGTGGGCATGCTTTAGTGATGGGTGTCCGTGGTTAGTTGTGTCATGCAGGTCTTGGGGTTGGGATGTGTAGTTGGTGTTATTAGTACATTAGTGAGGAGTTTGGGTGATGGGGAGGGTGTGAGGGTGGGGGGGTGTGATAGCATGCAGGTAGGGTGGGGGATGTGATAGTTAGGATTTGACTTACCAGTGTCCGTTCCTCCAACGACTCCTCCGAGGCCCTCAGGATGCAAGATGGTCAAGACTTGCTCCTCCCATGTTGTTAGTTGAGGGGGAGGAGGTGGGGGTTCGCCGCCAGTCCGCTGAACCGCAATGTGGCGCCTGGATACCGTTGAACGCACCTTCCCCCGTAGGTCGTTCCACCTCTTCCTGATGTCCTCCCTATTTCTTGGGTGCTGTCCCACTGCGTTGACCCTGTCCACTATTCTTTGCCATAGCTCCATCTTCCTTGCAATTGATGTGTGCTGTACCTGTGAGCCAAATAGCTGTGGCTCTACCCATAGGATTTCCTCCACCATGACCCTGAGCTCCTCCTCGGAGAAGCGGGGTGTCTTTGGCGTGACATGGGGTGATGTGTGGGGTGTTGTATGTGGTGATTAGTGTGGTGAGTGTAGTGGTATGTGGTGTTTTGTACTTGGATGTTGTGTGGGTGATGGTGTTGTGTGCCTCTGTGTGATGGGGTTGTCTATTCTGTGCTCTCTCTCTCGCCTTCTCTCAGAATTTCTGGTCGTAGGGGTTTGTGGGTGATGTGGGTGTGTGTTTTATATTGTGTTGGGTGTGTGGGTGTGGTGTGTGTATGTGTATCAGGTGTGTGTATTTGGAATTGTCCAATGTGGCGGTGTTTTGGAGATGTGTGTGTATTTTGAGCGCGGCGGTGTGTACCGCCAATGGAATACCGCGGTTGAAAGACCGCTGCGTGGATTCATGGGTCGTAATAGCATGGGTGTGTTTCTGTTGGCGTGGAGGTGGAGGATTTGTTTCCGCATGTTTATCGCTGACCTTTGGTGTTGCGGTATTGTGTGGGTGTCTGAATTTCGGCGGATTCCGTGATGTGTGTCATAATAGCTGTGGCGGTCAACCGCCGCCGCAGCGGTGTATTGGCGGTCTTCTGCACGGCGGTAAGCGCCTTATACCGCCAGGGTCGTAATGACCCCCTATGTCCCTATCTAGCTTGCCATGAATAGCACTATGCTGTTTCTGTGCGTAAAATCTTTGCTAGATAGACATTTGAGGTGAGCAAATGTAGAATGTCGTTGGTGTTGCAGGGTGCTCCTTATTGGAGCTGCTCTCCACCTAAACTTGGGAACTACCCAGAGTTCTCTCTTCTTTTTTGCATATATATATTTCTCAGGTTGAAGACCACAATAGCATTAATCACTTCCAAATTTCCTTGAAAGGAGGAAGTGGTGTTGTATAGTAATTTTAGTGATGCCTTTAGGCACAGTATTTTAGCAACTAGGCCTGCCACTTATGCCCTTTAGCCCAGTTACATTTTATCTGCCTTCCTTTTTATTATTTTAGAATTGGCTACATTTGTGGTGCTGTTTTATTTTCTTTATCTAGTTGTCCTAGGAAAGCATTGTGTTTCTTAGCATGACATTCTTCTCACTTTGTGCTTTCCTCAGGGTTGCAGCGAGATAGGGTTACCGGCAAGGTGGCACTCTGCATCTCCAACATTCACATAACCACACACATCCTTACATGGGTACATTTTCCCAGATCATCAGTTGTTTTATTATAAAAAAAAAATTCTGTCCCATGCAAGTTAGAGGGAGATTCCAGCCAGATGACCATGACTGCATTACGATTGACTTTGCTACAACTGCTTGCTGAGACTACCAGTTCTCTGGCCTACATGAGGATGGTGTCTCTATAGACAACAGGCTTCCTTGCTCAAGTATAGGGGGATGATGTCTTCCCAGGGGGGTAAATTCTGATGGGCGGATTAGGGCTTATCATGCTGTGCTCTAACATAGCTTAGGTAGAACTGTATATATTACATATAGTGACAGTATGGTGGGACTTTTCCTGTGTTTCACTTTCCTGCTCACCATTTTGGTTCTATTATGTTTCATCATTATAACTATTACAATTCATTTTATTTTATCTAAGACCAAGCTGATTCAATAAACCTTATTAAACCATTTCCTGCCTTTGCATGTGTGAGACTAATGTAACTGAGAGAAAAGGATGAGATCTGATACACCACGATTTCCCTGAGAAGTCATTAGATCATGCGCCCACTTGCCACAAATCATTCCTACTCTTAGGCGGAGATGAGGCGCTGCTAGTTGGCCAGAAACAGATTAGGATGACAGTTGTCACATGGTGTGGGATTGGATTTAGTTCCCCCAATTCCGGTGATGCTGCCACCCGAATCCAGCAGCCTAATTAAGATAATAAGAGCCCACTCAACATGGCACCGCCAATGTTTGGTCAGGCACTGATTTTTGGATCCTCCTGAGTATCTCTGTCTCAATACGTGCTAAAGGCACCTCCATACTATATACGGAGACGTCCATGGTATTCAGGACTTCCTTCTCAGCTAGGTAGGTAGTAATTATCAAATGCTGTAGGTTGTTCATGCGTCAACCTTAAACGGATTAGTCCTATTTTTGGTGTCCTTTATCTCTGAACAGGTATATCCACCATGGCCAACCCACAACAGGTAGTAATTACAGTAAGCACATGACCTCCTCTCCCTGCCCATTTGCTAACAAAAATCCTCACAGCCCAGGGAGGTCCTGTAACATTTGTTGTTGAGGCT
Organism: Pleurodeles waltl; assembly: GCF_031143425.1. Lineage (NCBI taxonomy): Eukaryota > Metazoa > Chordata > Amphibia > Caudata > Salamandridae > Pleurodeles > Pleurodeles waltl. The sequence goes on from NC_090439.1 coordinate 234,238,262, forward strand.
CATCCAGCCTACAGAACAGAAATATTCTACTCTTGAGTCGCCTTTCCAGCAATTGATGGGAACACTAATACATTTCATCACTACACACCTGCTAACATACCTGCACAATTCAGAGCTTATACATACTTAAAGATACCCCTGTCTTTTCAAGACCATAATAACTGGCTTGATGGTAGCCTAACACACACAATATTATACGTTCGGTTAAGTCCTCTGGGCATTGATGGTCTTACCTGGCCTTTATTGGCCACATTTGCACCGCATCCTGATGCAGCAAACTTGGCGGTAGCTGAGTTTCGCCACTTATACGGCGATCTTACAGTGATATACAGACTGTTAGTACAGTTCATAATGCAGACATTAAATACCAACCCAGCATGGACTGCCCCAGCACTTCCACATGCAGGCATGCCAGGCATTAACCGTGCAACTGTACGTTTAATCGTGTGTAAAGCACCTGCCAAACGGGAGGAGATTCTGTTTTGGTTAGCTCAAAAAATGAATGCGCTGGAAGCAGTTTTCCCCCATACAGGATCTCAGGATAAACATAGAGTACTCAATATGTGCTTGCCATTTGGAATGGTTCCAGCAGTAGATAACTGCAATAATTGGGGCACATATTTGGCACACTCTATACTACCGCACACAGTACACCGACACTTGCCAATCTTCCGGAAGTGTTAAAACAAATTCAAGATGAATACAGGGCTGCCCCGGCCATAGATTTGGGGATGCAATTAATAGGCAATTTTTCCACTGTGTCTTCAATAATATTGGGTAATATTAAAGGGACAGCAGTAGCACTAGTAGTGCGCATGCTGCTCCGGGACGTTCACGTACAGGATCAAGAAACCGAGCTGCCACAGATTATTGCTGAGCCCTACTCAAGCATTGGTCAAAATAGCCTTGGAGACACACCTATTAAACTACAGTTACACGGTTAATCCAATAGCGTTTCTACCAAGCAAGCACCTGAAGGCTCTAAGAAATGCTGAGATAAACAAAAACAAATGCCTGAAAAAGAAAGGGGAGAATCTCAGCATTCGGAGACCCCTCAAAATCGCTATAATCTTAGAAATAGAGATAATATAAAAACGCCTGATAGATATCAATATACTGATATACACCAATCTTGCTCCTTTCAGGACTCACCAGATAAACGCAGCGAGAGAGGTGGGTGGTCAGATCAACAAACAGAGTACATGAAACTGAGAAAGGACTCACAACGCTCGTCAGACGTTTCTGTTAAGAAAGAAGAGAAACTTCCCCCCAAAAAAACCCAATTCAAAAAGAAAAACGTGGCAGTGATTTCTATATGAAATCCCATTCAGGATGAGAGCTTTACTGAAGTACAGGAAGTGGGCACTGGTACTGCTTGACAGCACAGCAGAGGTCACCATAGTTCACCGGAATCTTAAGAGCATCCGGAGAAGAAGACAACTGATGACTTCTTAGGAGGCGAGACTGCAGGCACCGATAGGGTGTATAAATTAAAATTACAGCTAAGAGACATTGAGCGCACAATAGATGCCATCTTTTGGATCACGTTGTTACCAATTATGATATGTTACTGGCCAAAAAGTTTTGGCCACCAGAATTTGTCCTTAATGTCCCATATGGGGAAGAGTTAATTTAACTTTCTTTCTCGCCCCCTGTTCCCAGAGAGCTCAGGGAGGCCTTCACCATTGATTGGGCGATGGTGCAGGCACCCACGTTATATCGTAAGCATGTAGGATGGGATAAAGATTCCCCCTACCATTTAATACCAATTAGATCTCAACCCCAACCTCAACCCCAATAGCCAGTAAAGCATGAAGCTAGAGCACCCGTGAGGAAAATCCTCTCACAGGTAGAGTACCAGGGCACAACCCATTGTTCACCATAGCCTAACCAGACCATTCATTTAGAATAGTCTTAGACTACAGACATTTAAACAGTCGTACACACACATTTACCATTCAAAACACACACAGTACAGCACTCATTAACAATATAGTGTGGAAAAAATACAAAACAACCTTGGGTATTTCCAGTGGTTTTTTTGGCAAAAAATATATAGTGCCTGAAAGTAGGGACTCAACAAGCTTTAGCGCCTTAGGCTCTCAGAAAAAAAATCCAGACTCCCACAAGGGTACAAAAACAGTCCAGGATTGTTTTCAGCTCGTGATGCTTCAATTTTACATGACATTGACCCTGAGGCATTGCCCTACATAGATGACATCTACCCTACGGATGATGATCTCGTACAACACACAAGGCGGTGGCCTGCATTGTTGTGGGATTTGCCGAATTGGGCTACAAAATCAATTTAAAAAAAATAATAATAGCCTTCACTAATGGCCTGTTTTTTGGAATACAAAAAAGGTAAAAGACTAGTGCCCCAATTTTTAGAAATATGCGCACAACTACAACCACCAAACACTATCAAAAAGCTCCAGTCACTGATGGGCTTTTTAAACTTTGGCAGAACTTACATTCCAGATTATGCACAGTGCATTAAACCATTATATGACTTAATACGTCCTGACTTTTCAAGCAAATATTGGACAGTCGAACACACACGCATCTCAGAGCGCTACAGCAAGATCTGCTTGCAGCTAAACACTTACATACAAGGGACAACAAAACACATTTGGTCACCAGAGTAATTGCTGGTGCTATTGGTTTCACTTATGTAACATTAAATGAGGGTGAGACCATCCCGATTGCATACAAATCACATTTATATTCCACAGCTGAACAACGCTTTGCTCCGACAGAAAAAATTCTGACTGCTGTTCAGATAGCTGTCATTAAGGAGAGACCTCTGGCCCAGGGGAAATGCATTGTTTTTTTATCTCCTATCCCAGCCCTCTGAGGCTGTCACTAAATCCAGAGTTCCTAAAGCTAAGGCACTACATCCATGTTGGATTCAAAGGGCAACATCAATGATGGCCACTGATGTTGACTATGTTTTTGACCCAAATTTACAAACTCAAGAATTCCTACAATATGAAGTTAAATACCCTGTTCCAGTGAACAGCTTGCCTATTAAACAATATCAAAACATTATGTACACTGATGGCTCAGCCCAGCCTGCAGTAGGCACAAAACATCAATACTCCGCCGATTGCGCAGTCGTGAGTGGCTACATGAAAGATGATGAATTCATCCACAATACACTTACACGCAGACCTTAGGGGACTGCACTGTATAACTAGCAGAGCTCAAGGCTCTGTTGATGGCACTGGAACACACGGATCAGGGACAGTTAACATTAATTGTCTGTGATTTGTACTACTGTGTGCAGTCCTTCATTGAATATCTACATTACTGGCACCAGAATGGGTTCAGAGATTCAAAGGGCAACTCCATTAAACACAGACTCCTGTGGGAGAAAGTAGCAGATTTGAAAGAAGCACTACCCAATGTCCATGTAGTACTTACATTGGGACATCAACGTTTTAGAATACATGTTACTGGCAATACCTTGGCTGATGAAGCGGCCAAGTCAACAGTAGCTACAGCTTCTGTTGCTGCAACAACTTGTTCACGGATGAGGTTGGATGACAAAATACTGGCTGCTGTGAAGGCTTCGGCTGAAGGCAAGCCCATGCCAAAGTCATATCCTGCCAAATATTCCAACTGCATATCAAGCCTGAATACTGCACTTGTAACAATACCGGGGATGGGTGGTTGTGTGATCCCCAACCTAGATCAAAGACCAGAGTTAATTAAAGCAGCACATAAGGGAGTTGCTTCTGCCATGCTGGTGTGGCGGCTATTATTTTCATTGTTACGAGCATGAAATTGGTGGCCAAGTCTGTACAAACCGACCAAGCAGTTTGTCCTTTGTTGTGACTTCTGTCAGCAAATAAAAGGGTCCGCCTCCAAATGCCCACCGTAGACACCCCTCTTCTTTTCCAACAAACCACTACAATGTGTGTACCTGGACCATTGTGGTCCCCTGACACCTGATGGTGCGTACAAATACATCCTAGCTGCTTTTGACTCATACCCCAGATTTCTATGGGTCTGGCCACAACACTTGTCTGACGCTTGAACTGTTATTAAAAATTTGCAAGTCACTATCGGCACAGATGCAGTTGCAGCTTTCCACTTAGACGAGGGCCCTGCTTTAGCCACAAGGGCATTCAGGGACACCATGGCTTTGTTAGGGGTCTAACTGTATTATTCATCTCCATATCATCCTGAGGAAAATAGTGTTGTGGAGTGAAGAAACTGTGATTTAAAGCAGTCCTTACCAGCCAGAGTATTATTCATGGATCGTATTTGGCTTAATCACCTGTATGGAGCCCAGAGAGCACTTAATAATCTGCCCAGGAGGTTCCTAGGAGGGCGTACCCCACAGGAATGCCTGTCTGGAACACAAATATATGTTACAGATCTTGATTGTCTTGCCATGGAGGTGACAGATACACCTTTTGACATAAATGAACGTGTCACTGTCTTGCAGGAATTACAACAGTTCTGTGATGACAATGAATTTGCCAGTGCCTCCTCCTTGGGAATAGGGGATGCACCAATAACACCTACCAGCTGGATTCCAAAGTTGGGGATCTAGTGCGTGTAAAGATTGCTGTGAAAAAGGACTTTGGTCCTTCCTATCATGCACTGATTCCAGTCCTGGGAATACATAGTACCAGGACTGTTATTCTACCACCGCTGCCTGATTCTAAAGAAAATCGCTTTGTCTCCATCTACAATGTCAAGCTATGCCATAAGGCTGATCCTGCACAGCTGACCTAGAGGACTCCTGGGTAGTACCTGAATCCTTCTCACTAGAGACCAGGATGTTCCTCTACAGGTTTTAACCAGCAACGCTGACACCTCTCTGAGCTTAGGGAGGGCTCCCTGTTCCCTCTGTTTCTTTGCCTGTGCTCTGGTAAGGGCACATATTGGGCCAGGGATGCCCAGCATTGCTGCATGGGCCTCCAATTCCACTTCAGTCCAAGCGGAAGTCTCCAAGTCATTACATAGCAAACATTCTACAGATAGGCCCGCGGACACTACAACCTTTTTAGGACCAGTAACCCCCTCCCCAGCTAAGGTCAATAACTGCCATGTGGTGGCACAAAGTGTTATTGTGAGCATCAGTCACTTGGTACGTGTGCCCAAGTAGGTGTTGCTCAAGAGACACCTGTTTTTCAGTCATCATAAGGCACTGGCACCTGTGTCCCTGTAGGCCTCAGCCTCAACACCATTGATTACGGGATGCTGCCTGTACTTACCCATATTAAGGGGGTAGGCAGCTAGGGAGGCAAAGTCAATGCCCCCTTCAGAGACTAACATAGTCTCAGTGGTCTCTCTGACTAGCCCAGATCCCACTATAGTCCCCAATGTGAACCCAGCTATACTTTTGGACTGACTACTATTATTATTGTTACCACTATTATTGCTATTGCAGGGAGCACTAGGAGTAAAAGTGTTATTAGTAGTGGTGGAGGGCTTGGCACCTTTCTTGGGACAGGAGCCGTCCCCTGCCGTCTGGCCTTTGTTTTTTACAGATATAGCACCAAGGTTTCTTAAAGATGGATTAAGAGGATTTTTTCCCACTCCCAGAGGAGTTTTGTGTGCCTGATGAAGACTCATAGTTTTATCTTTGCCCCACCCTTATCCTGATGCTTACCTGCTTCCTTCTTTTTGTGGTCACCTTGTGGGAGATTTTTTTACTCACCCTTTTGCGGGCCCACTTGTCTGCCTTCTTTCCCAGTTCTTGGAGAGAGGTCAGATCAGAGTCCACCGGGTATTGATGCAGTTGATCAGGTATACCGTTATTCGAATGTGCTTTCCTAGAAACAAATTGCATAATCCCTCATAGTCACTCACTTTGCGCTCATTCAAACAACCTTCAACAACTTTAATTGAGCAGTCCACAAAATCTGCCCAATCTTGGGAGGATTCCTTTTTGGTTTCCCTGAACTTAATCCTGTATTGTTCAGTGCTCAAACAAAAACCATCTAGCAGTGCATTTTTGAGGGATGAATAATTGTCTGCATCGTTCTCCCTGACAGTGAGGAGTTTGTCTCTGCCTTTGTTAGAGAAAGAGAGCCACAAGATTGCTGCCCACTACCTTTAGGGGACTTTCTGAACTTTACAGGCCCTCTCCACAGCAGTGAACGATTTGCAAATATCATCTCCCACCTTGTAAGGTGGGAGGGGACTATCTTGCTCAGATTCCTATACTCATAAGAGTCCTCCCTGGTTCTGTGGTCCCTAAAGCTAAGACTGCTGCCACCATGGGGTGCTAACCCCAAACCCTGTTTCTCTCTTTCCACTGCGAAGGCCTCCTTATCTAGGGCCAGCTGATAGTACTGCAGCCTCAGCTTGGCCTCCTCCAACCTCACTTTTTTAAGATCCCTATCCAAGGAATTCTGCCTCCTCCTGGCTGCCTGCTTTGTCCTGGCCAGCCTGGAGGAGTAACCCTAGAAGCAGACTCTTATTGGGATTTCTCCCTGCCTTCAGTTTTCTAGAGGCACACATCTCCCTCAGCTCTTGGTAAGTAAGACCCTCATAGTGAAAGTCTAGTGCCTGAGAGTTGTGCTCTACCAAATACATTCTTGCTAGAGTGGTGAAGTGTACCTAACTACTCTACCATCTAGGTCCCCCCTTAGGAAAGTTTGGAGCAAGGGCTATGCTAGACCCTAGCTTACCCAAACTTAGGAGACTAGAAATCCAGGCAACTAAGTGTAGTGTGTACGTACCAGCTAGTAGTAGTCTTTCCTGTGGAAAGTGACTAGTGACAGAGTGGTAAGGCAATTGCAAGTGTCTTATACCACCACCGCACCACCAATGTAGGAAGCTGGCCTGGTATGTGGTGAGCACATATGGTATTATCACCTTACACCAGGTCCTGGTATCCCTTACTAGTGAAGTGTAGGCAGTGTCTTGGAAGCCAGGGATCTCTAGAGGTAGCCGTGGATGAGCAACCAAGACTTATCTAGGAGACATGCTAGGCTTATACAATACCACTATAGTCACACAGGACTTACATACATGAAAGAACCACACAGTGTTACAAAAATAATGATGCTTTGTTATAGTAACACAGATACTAAAATACTGTACAGGAAATACCCCAACTGGAGGTAAGTAAACACGTTATTATATACACATTAGGAATCAACAAATAGCATAGGAAGCAATAGGCACTGGCAAAAGCAATAGTAAGTAGTGAGGGCACAAGGGGAGGGCCAAACCATATACTAAAAAGGTAGAATGTGAATGGCAGTCCCCCGACCCAAGGAAGTGGAATCAGTAGAAGGGAGTTAGAGGAACTAGGAACCCCCAGAGGTGAGTACCAGAGTGCCCCCCAGCGACCAGGTGAGCAGAGGTGAATACCTAGTTTTCCCCAAAACCACCAGGAAGAATTTGGAAAAGGATTGTACAAGATCCAACCAAGACTAGTAGAACCCAAAAGTGGATCCTGACAGAAGAGGACCTGCAAAGGTAGAGGACCAAGTTCAGTTCATGATGTAGTGTCTGTTTGTGGAAGGAGCCACTACCGACCCTTCTGTGAATGCAGGACCAGGTCGACAGTGGACGAAGGAGGTTAGCAGTGCAGCATAGGAGCTGAAGTGATGCCAGTGATGTTCCACATTGGCCGTCGTGATGCAGTCAGTCAGTGGTGCAGGAAAACCACAAACAAGCCAAGGCAAATGCAAGAATCAGAGTAGAAGGTTTGCAAGACTGAAAAGGACCAGCAAGGTCCAGGGGATTCATTCCTAGGAGGGGAGTCCAGGGTTATCCTCAGCAGCTGGGAGAGTAAAAAGAAAAGGAGGCAGCCCTCACAGGCAACCCACTGGCAGCAGGCGCAGGAGTTGTGGTGAGGCCCACTCAGCAAACCTGGAGGAGTGTCCCACGTCGTTGGAGCGGCAGCCAGGAGACTGTGCGTCACAGGGAGAACTACTGGGTGCTGGGCTACACAGTACCTGAAGATCCCTTGAAATAGGAACAAACAAGCCTTGGTAGCTGCAAGAGTCATGGTGCCCAGGGGTCCTGCCCTGCAAGGAGAAGGAATGGTTTACTGTCTCCCAAGTTGGACAGCTGGTAGAGATGACCAAGGGGACCACTCCAGACTACCACCAGTGATGCAGGATGCACGCAGCTCTGGAGGAGAGAAGATCCACGCAGCCAGTGCTTGCGGATGCAGGGGAGTGACTCCTTCACTCCAACGGAGATTCCTTTTACTCCTTGTGCAGGCTGAAGACTCAACACCCTCAGAGGATGCACAGCTGGGGAAATGTTGCAGTTGCTGGAAGGAGCCGGAGAAACAATGTTGCAGAAGTTGCAGATTGTCAGTTCCTGGAGGGTCCAGTTGAAGTTCCAGTGGCCAGATGAACTAAATGATGCAGAGGAGTCCTGCTGTATTCTTGCACATTGAATCTGAGGGCCCACCAAAGAGGGAGTCCCTAAATAGCCCTAAAAGGGGGTTAGGTCACCTAGCCAACTGACCATCTATCAGGAGGGGGCTGTAACATTACCTACCTGACCTGGCCACTCAGATGCTTCCAGGGGCCTCTGCCCACCTTGGATTCAAGATGGCAGGATCAAGTGGCCAACTGCAGGAGCTATGGGCACTACCCCTGGTGTGGTGATGGACAGGGGAGTGGTCACTCCCCTTTCCATTGTCCAGTTTCTCGCCAGAGCAGGGCTCGGGGGTCCCTGGACTGGTGCAAACCAGTTTATGTAAGGAGGGCACCAAATGTGCCCTTAAAAGCACACCAGTGGCTTGGGAAGGCTGCCCCTCCCAAGCCATGTAACACCTATTTCCAAGGAAGAGGATGTTACCTCCCTTTCCCACAGGAAATCCTTTGTTCTGCCTTCCTCTACCTGAGCTGGTCAAGTAGCAGGAGGGCAGAAACCTGTCTGAGGGGTGGCAGCAGCTCAGGCTGTCCAGAAAACCCCATAAGACTAGTAGGAGCAATTCTGGGAGTCCTCTAAGGAGCCCCCAGAGGGAAAGAATCATACAACCAATACTGGCAACAGTATTGGGGTATGATTCCGACATGTTTGATACCAAACATGCCCAGGTTTTTAGTTACCATTATGTAGCTGAGCACAGGTAGTACAATGGTAAAACTGCTTCCCCACAGTTATGAAGTCTAGTCTAATAGAACTGGACTTTGTAAGGGAATCTCTACTCATGCAGGGGTGCCCTCACAAACAGGTACCTACATCCTGCCCTCTGGGCTAAGAGGGCCTACCATAGGAGTGACTTGCAGTGTCCTGGTGCAGTGACCTGCACCAGGTCACTGTAAGTCACATTGTGACTTTGCTGACACATTTACATGGTCTTCCATGGGTTACATAATATATGCTGCAGCCCATGAGTAAACCCCTGGTGCCCTAATGACCTGGGTACCTAGGTACCATAGGTACCATATACTAGGGACTTACATTAAGGCACCAATATGCCAATTGTGGGGTGTGCAAAGTCCCATGCAACCAAATTTAGAGCACAATCACTGGGGTCCTGGTTAGCAAGATCCCAGTGATCACAGTCAAAACACACTGACAGGAGGCAAAAAGTGGGGGTGACCATACTAGAAAGAGGGTACTTTCCTACACTGCTTTACCTGCAAAAACCAAAGTACATTGGATACATGTGCTTAATATCTATTTACAACTGTACTTACCTGCAACAGAGACCTTCTGGTTCTAGTAATAAAGTAACAAAATACATATTTGCTATATAAATACAATAGGCCTGGAGTTAGTCATTGAGACTGTGTGTGTACAACAAATGCTTTGCACTACCCTCTGATAAGCCTAACTGCTCGACCACACTACCACAAAAGACAGCATTAGGATATCTACTTTAGCCTCTGTTAAGCCTCTGGGGAACCCCTGGACTCTGTACACACCATATGTCACTTTGGTATAGTATATACAGAGCCAGCTTCCTACACCCTGCTTGCTGGGAAGGCGATTCAGTCATCTGTGAAGTTTCATGAGTAAGCAGGACTCTTGCATCTCAGCCCAGGCCAACAACACATTATGTGCTTTTGTATCTAGTTTTCCACATATGCGCCTCTTCTGTTCCTGCCCACTCAATCATATCAGACTCCCATCCCTCTTTGGTCGGGGCTCATGGACTCAACCAGGGGATAGCACTTTGCCACATTGAGGCCCAATATGGCATACCGTCTACTAAATATTTTCTTAGTCAGCCGAATAAGACTTAAGAGGTATTTCTCAATCAATTGTTGTGTCTCTCAACTCATGGCTTCCCATAGCCGGGCAAAACTTTCTGTCCAATAGGTCTGTAGTACAGGACAGAAACACACCATATGGATAAGATCATCATCATCCACAGAGCATCTCGGACATCTCTGAACCCTGGTAGGGTGAGTAGCATGTAGGCATTAAGGAGAGAGGTATGTCATATGTGTGTAGTTATCTTGTATCTGCTTAAGCGGAAGCAAACTGCCACTTCTTTCACAGCTTTGTGTATACTGGCCCAGTCCTGTGGGGTCAAGGGGCTCTCTGTAAATTGTTGTGATGTGTTTTCTATGGATAATGGTTACGTTTTCTTATCTATGTGTAGTACATGGTATTAGTGTGTTTTTATCCTATGTTCTCCCCGCCATCGCCAGAAGTGTGACTAAGGATTGAGTCGGTTCCGGGGCATCTGGGAATGAAGGCCATAGCTGCCTTGCTGTGGCTGCCATCTTTGCATATTGGAGAAAGTGACCACTACGCTGATCCTGCACTTCCCGCAATGTGATATACCTACCCGCCGGGTAAAGTTCGGAGAGCAAATGCATCCTCCTTATAGCCATTTGTCCACTGTCATAGTGCGCGCTAATTGTGCAAAGGGGAAAAGATTCCAAATATCCATGTCAGGGGCATAATGCACCATTTTAAGCACCTGCCTGACGGCCTGCCCACACGATCTTCCCATAAGGCAGATCACATGGGGAAACGTGCATGGTATGTTATGTCCTTACGTCAATAATTCCCCCTGTTGGGCCCGCCATACAAGCCTTCCAATAATGTACGCACCCATCTCTGGTCCCCATCTAATCAGTGTACCGCATGCTGTATTTGTGCAGCCACGTATGACATTTCAAAGTCTGGTACCTCCATTTTATATGGGGAGTGCCCTGTCCCATTCTATCCAACATTCCCCCACCACGTCCTCCCAGTTAAGGGAGTCAAAAGCCTGTTCAATGCCCAGGATGGCCAATGCATAGCATACCTCCTGGATATGCTGCATACGCATGATATGTGCCAAGCGCCGCAGGTTGTGTAGAGTGCTCCTGCCTGGGATAAACCCTGACTGGTCTTCGTGGAGTAGCCTCAGGAGATACTAGAGAAGGCAGGATGCATGAACATGACTCAGGACCTTAAAATCAATATTCAACATTGATTTGGGACTGTAGCTCCCCTTCTAATTCTAATAGAGACTTCTAGCTGCAGATTCCTTACCTTAGAATTTCCCCCAGGTGTTAGACTGGATCTAGAGAATTTTGTTCAAGCAGTACCCCTGTGCATCATTAGGTGGCGTTGGTCTACTCCACATGCATTGTTGGCATCGTGGTCGCCATGATGACGTTGCAGTTGTAGATAGACGCCACCCCAGCGCTTTGACATCAGTTCATTTCTTTGTGCGCCAGCCTACATACATATCCAGAGAGAGCTACTCACAGTAATTTTTTGACTGACTGACTGTTTTGTCTAATTTATTTACACTTTTTTGGTGTGTCGAGGATGTCACAGAAGATCGGTTTTAAGCTGTGTGACTCCTGTCACCGAATGATGTTGGTGATGGATCTGCATCTTGTGTGTGTGGTGCCTGGAGCGCAACCACGACCCAAAACTGTGCTCCGAGTGCCGGGCCATGAACCCTAAGGCTTTGAGGGAGCGATCCCTAAAGCTCATGGCGGCCCGGCGCTTGACTCTGCGTCACTACTTCTCTTGATTGAAAGGGAGATCACAAGACTGCTTGCGGAGTCATCACCACTCCTCTTCGTCCCATTCAACGTCCTCGGGACAATCGGGTCACAAAAAGAAGAAGTCGAAGAAGGCCAAACGTTCTTCGACTTTGCACCATCGCTCAGATATTTTGACATGGGAAGAGCGTCAACGCTCTAGGCCTCTGTCTTCAGAGTCTGTTTGTGGGCTGATTCTGCACCTCCCTGAGTTTCCAGGACCAGGAGCAGCACCTGCCCAGCATAAGGAATTCCATGAGGCCATGCTCCTCATATTTGGGGAGACCAACGGCTCTGCAAGGCCTTTGGGCTCCGTGAGGTCAGAGAGGGCCCCTTTGGGTTCTGCGCCAACAGCTACAGCCATGGCTCTAGCGAGCCCCTCAGGATCCATTGTTGGATCTGTGCTGGTACCGGTCGTGCCAACGCGACCACCCACAGCACCGGCGAAGACGTCAACACTTCTGATGTCAGTCAGGTCCATGATTGATGTTGAGCCCATACTGATACCCGACTCATACCAGGAGGCAGACCCACATCGCTCAACACCAATTCCATCTTCGACAGGGCCTACATTCCCCAGGTTGGATCCTGACCCTTATTCTCATGGGTAAAGATACGGGTAAAGTATGGGGGGGTTGCTGGACTCTTTGGAAATCCAGATGGAAGACCCTGAACCGGACTGGTCACAGGAATTGGGTGAAGCTAGTGGTCTGGATACCTCTTCTGACACCGGCATGCTTTCTTCCCCTACCATGGCTACAGAGGAGGGAATGTTTTATTCTGTGGTGGTGAGAAGGGCGGATGAGGTCCTCGGCCTTGAGATACCTTCTTGTGGCAGTCAGGATTAACCTCCTGACTGAGGTGCTTCAGCCTGGCACTTCCACCTCAGAACACCTCCTACCTTTCAATGAAACCCTCACTGATGTCCTTCTGGGTGCCTGGTCCAAACCCACCAAACCCAGCACAGGGGCTCCCTTGATCAGGATGATTGCCTGCTGCCATTGGTCTGCCCTGAATGACCCTAAATTCCTTACCCACCATCCTATTCCTGAAAGCCTTGCCATCTGGGCTTCTTCTTCCTTGGGCGCATTCCCATCCGCACCTCCAGATAGGGATTCAAAGAGACTGGATCATCTTGGGAAGATAATGTTCTCTTCCTCCAGTCTTGCGTTGCGGTCTGTGAACACCGCATGCCTTTTGGGCCACTATTCTCATACCCTATGGGATATGGTTGCGCACGTGCTGCCACAGGTCCCGGAGGAGAACTGGTCCATACTCTCCCAAGCTGTTGCTGACCAGAGGGATGCAGCTAAGTTCACTATACATTGTGGGCTGGATACAACTGACTCACTGGGCAGATCGGTTGCATCAACGGTGGTCTCACAGCGCCACACCTGGTTGAGGACATCTGACTTTTTCGAGGGATGTCCAACAGTCACTCATGGACATGCCCTTCAATGGCATCCGTCTCTTCGGAGACAAAGCAGGCTCAGCTCTTAAGCGCCTTCAGGAGTCTCGTGCTACGGCTCAGTCCCTTGGCCTCACAGCTGCTCCTGGCCCCCTGCAGTCTGTTTTTCACCCCTTTCATGGCTACAGAAGGGGCACTCAACCATGTCCATTCCCATGCAGCCATGCATGCTGCACAGACTCTGCGAGGCTGCGGATGTGGGATTCCATGTGCTCATGGATCAGGGAGCTAGAGGTCCAACCCATCCACCTCTGCCCCTGCTGCAGTCTCCGAACCTTCCAGGTCCTTCGTTACATCCTGGACCAGTTGGTGGCAGGAACCGCCATTACCTGCTCCACTGGGAATCCATCACGACGGACAGGTGGGTTTTGCAAATATTCTGAGGGGGCTACTCCCTTCTCTTTGAGACTACCCCTCTGACCATGTCACCATCCAACGATCGGATGACAGATGATCACTTGGCACTTCTCCGCAAGGAGTTTACAGCTCTCATGGCGAAGGGAGCAATAGAGAGGTTCCCTGTGCAAGAAGTAGGTTGTGGTTGTTATTCCAGTTACTTTCTGGTACATAAAAAGGACCTCTACCCTATTCTAGCCCACCGGTCCCTCAATCGGGTCCTCAAAAAGGAGATGTTCAAAATGCTCAATCTGGCTCAAGTCCTATCTGCCCTGGACCCTGGAGACTGCTTGGTAGCGTTGGACTTGCAGGATGCCTACTTTCATGTTCCCGTCCTGCCTGCCCACAGATGTTACTTGTGATTCCTGGTAGGTCACAAGTGCTTTCATTTCACTGTGCTACACCAGTGTTTACATAAGTAATGGCGGTGGTCACAGCTCAGCTATGCAGGTCAGGGGTTTCAGTCTGCCCCTACCTCGATGACTGGCTGTTGAAGGTGGGCTCCCCCCCAGGCTGTCCTCTTCCCTCTCCAAACTATGGCACACCTCCTGCTTTAGCTGGGGTTTACTATACACACGCCAAAGTCACACCTGATTCCCTCTCAGACGCTCCCTTTCATCAGAATTGTTCTGGACGCAGTGCAGTTTCAGGCTTATCCTCTGAAAAAGCGAGTCCAGGATATACAGAGTATGACACAGATGTTTCGGCCTCTATCCTTGTATCTGCATCCTGTTGGTGACACATGCGAGATGGCATGTGGGCTCTGCAGTGGGATCTGAAGATCCAGTGGGCACAGCATCAAGGGAATCCCTCTGACATGGTCCAGATCTTGGAGGGAAGTGCGCAAGATCTGCTGTGGTGGCTTGCGAATCGCGATTGGGTCAGAGACAGAGTCCTCTCCCATCCCCAAACAGATCTCACAGTGATGACAGATGCGTCACTCCTGGAATAGGGTGGCCACATTGGGGGGGCGGAGACCAGATGTATCTGGTCTCCGATGGAGTCACAGCTCCACATCAATCTTCTGGAGCTCAGGGTGATCTGGCTTAGATTGTAAGCATTCTTTCCCTTTCTCCAAGGGAAAGTGGTGCAGGTGCTCACTGACAACACCACCTCCATGTGGTATTGCAACAAGCAGGGTGGAGTGGAGTCATGGGCCCTTTGTCAAGAGGCTCTGCACCTCTGGACATGGCTGGGAAGTCAGGGCATATCCCTGGTGATTCAACATCTGGCGGGCTGGCTGAACACCAGAGCAGACAAACTCAGCCATCAATGCATGGTCCATCACAAATGGTGTCTTCATCCGGAGGTTGCGCAAGGTCTCTTTCAGCAGTGGTGAGAAACTTGTTCAGATCTGTTCTCCTCAGTAGAGAATGCGCAATGTCAGCGGTTTTGCACGTTGGAGTTTCCAAGGCGGCATTCGCTCAGCGACAGTACGCCTTCCTGCCAATACCACTTCTGCCCAGAGTTCTCAGGAAGATCAAGAACTACCGGGCCCAAGTAATCCTTGTGGCTCCGGACTGTGCATGAAGAGTATGGGATCCTGAGCTTCTAAGCATGGCCATTGATCCTCTGATCAGACCACCCCTTCGGGAGGATCTTCTGTTGCAGCAGCAGGGGACGGTTCTCCACCCAATCCTGTCCAGTCTCTGTCTCCTTGTGTGGAGATTAAACTTCGGCAGTTGACAGCTTTTGACCTTTTGCCTGAAGTCTATGATGTAATCTTGGCAGTCATGCGTCCCTCTACCAAAACAGTATACGCCTGTCATTGGAATGTGGTATGGTGTACCAACAAGTCTGTTGATCCCCTTTCTGGATCTCTGTCTGATGTTTTACTGTTCATCCTCTCTCTTGCCCAGCAGGGCTCTGCTTTGGGTACCTGTCTGCCCTCTTTGCCTTTCTCAGGCTGCCAGATCAACCATCCTTGCTCAAAACTCCCAATGTTGGGAGGTTTCTTAAGGACTCACTCACATGTTCCCTCCTATTCCATCCATAATGCCACAGTGAGATTTAAATCTGGTACTTACGTATCTTATGTGTGTTCCCTTTGAGGCACTAGATAATTGTCCCTTGTGGCTTCTCACTTTAAAGACATCCTTTCTCATTGCCATCACCTCTGCTCGCAGAGTGAGTGGGCTCCAAGCTCTTTCTTCAAAGCCACCATTTTTCTCTGACAAAGTAGTGCTATGTACCATGGCTTCTTTCCTCCCTAAAGTGGTCACACCCTTTCATGTAGGTCAATCCATCACTTTGCCTGCTTTTTATGCACCCCCACATCCTTCTCATGAAGAGGAGAGACTCCACCGCCTGGATCCAAAAAAAGCGTTGACATTCTACCTCAGTCGTACCAAAGACTTCCAGGTGGGCGATCAACTCTTTGTTGGTTATGTGGGTGCGAGGAAAGGACGGGCGGTGCAGAAGTGGCCCATCTCTTGATGGGTCGTCCTCTGCATCAAAATGTGCTATGCTTTGGCAAAAAAGCAGCCCCCTGAGGGTTTGCGTGCTCATTTCAGCAGAGCAACTGCTGCCACCACTGCGCTGGTATGCGGAGTAACTGTCCTGAATATCTGTCCGGCAGGAGAGTAGGCATCCCTACACAAGTTCACAAAGCACTACTGCCTGGATAGTCAGATACGTGGTGACCTTGGCCGCTCGGTCCTGCAGGACTTTTTATTCTGATCTTGGCTCACAGCTCACCTCTGTGGATGATATTCTAAGGTAAGAAATATGCAACTAGAAGTCTTTCTCAGATGAACAAGTTACTTACCTTCGGTAACAAATGATCTGGTAGAGACATATTCTAGTTGCAGATTCCTTACCAACCCACCCATCCTCCTCGCTTGCAAACTGATTTCTAGGTCAGGCTCTTCCTTTCAAGACCCTAGTTTTGGAGCAACCAATATCAGTGTTCTTCATGGCTCCATGCTACTGTTGTGAAAAGTAGTGAAAAGAAAGCAACGTCATCACAACTACCACAATGCCAACGACGCATGCAGAGTCGACCGACTTCACCTGATGGCACGCAAGGGTACTGCTGGAAGAAAAATCTCCAGATTCCAGTCTGACGCTTGGGGGAAATTCTAAGGTAAGGGATCTGCAACTAGACTATGGGGGTCATTATGAACATGGCGGTAATCACCGTCGACCGCCGCGGCGACGGTGAACAGAAGATCGCTATTGGCGGTGAACAGAAACCCACCATATAAAGATGCCAAAAACAGAACCTGCCAAAATTTATGTAACCACCACCAGGGCCTTGTCAGCGGAAAGCCTGCACATCCCACCCCGCGACCGCCGAGCACATAAATCCTCTGCCCTCTAAATAATGATGCACAAATCACTGCAGCGGTTAGTAGATACTGAACGATCATTGGTGGTACAGACCGCCACGGCCAGCATTGGGACCCAATAGCAAGAAATGCACACATTGGCAGGTTTGAAACCCACAAATCTGACACACATCCACAACACCATAAAACACTCACATACACACCCCATAATCCTTTGCATCACCAGTAGGAGAAGCCAGACTGACACCACTACAAGCAGACACTGAATGCAACACACAGCTCACACACCCAACCACACAACACACCATCCACAACACACACCATGGCATTCCCTAAGCACCCACACTTCACAGAAAGGGAGCTAAGAACAATGGTGGGTGAGATACTCATGGTCGAGCCACAAATCTTCGGGGCACAGGTCCAGCACACACCCATCGCCAGGAAGATGGAGTTATGGCAGACAATAGTGAACAAGTTCAATGCAGTGGGAAACCATCCATGCACAAGGGACGACATCCACAAGAGATGGAACGACCTGCGTGGGAAGGTGAGGTCCATGGCATCGAGGCACAACATTGCAGTCCAGAAGACTGGGGGAGGACCCCCACCAACACCCCCTGACTACACCAACTGGGAGGAAAAGGTACTGGCCATCCTGCACCCTGAGGGCCTCACTGGACTCACTGGAGGAATGGACTCAGGTAAGTCATCTACAATTACCCCATATCCACCACACCAGTAATGCATGCACCACCTCACCCCTCCAACTACCATCAGGATCATACCCCACCCTGGCCCCAATCTCTACATCCAATCACCCTGCATGCCCACAAACCCACTAACAGGCCCACATCCCTCCCCCTGTGCACAGCCACCCAACCCTGCAAGGTATCACAATGGCACTACATCACCCACAATGTACCACCACATCCCATGCAAAATAAAAGGATAATCCCACAATAGGTCCTTGCATGGCCCAATAGGGGAAAACCTGCACAAAAATGGCCTGCCCTGTGCACCCTCATCCGATTTTGTAAATGTAACATACATGTCCATTCCCCCCCACAGGCACCACCACCCATGCCACCCTGACGGAAAGGACAAGGAGTGCCAGCGCCCCACATGGAGACAGAAGTACCACACAGGACACTGGAGAGGGAACTCTGGATAGTGAGGAATACCCTGGCCCCTCAGACGGTCCTGGACTGTTACCATCCAGCAGTCCCACCCAGGACACCACTGACAACCCTACCACCCAGCCACCAACATCAGCACATGGCAAACAACCCCACACCAGCGTCTCCAGGCCACAGACTGGCGGAACCCAAGTACAGAGGCCACAGTCTCCACCTACCAACAGGCAGGATGACGATGACCCCAGTACAAGTGGTACCGCCAGACCTGTGCAGGGGACACAGGCACAGGGGGCTAGGCCATTGGGGTGGCATCAGTGATCAGTGGCCCGGGGGGAGGCCAAAGGATGGATACTGTAGCCCAAGAGGTGATCTCAGAGGTCCTGGGAGAATACCACCGTACATAAGACAGGATGGGCCACATTGCGGCCACCCTGGAGCAGAGTCAAAGGCTGCAGATAGCCCAACATCAAGAGACCATGGAGCAGTGGAAACAGCTCAATGCCACCATGGCACTATTGCAGGGGTGCTGCAGCACCACTTCCCAACCCAGCCTGAGACCCCCACAAACCAAGAAGCCCCTACCACTGCCCAGGACACTGACCAGCCATCAACATCAGCAGCAACAACTGGACTGGTGCCACTGTCTAAGGACACACAGAAGACCAGCACCCCTACCCATACAGCCCAACACCAGGCACTCAAACGGTCCCTCAGACCCAGATATGGCACTATACACCTGCCAAGACCAAGGCACCGACTCTGACACAAACTGTCTCCCAAGTGTCCCACTGTACCACCATCCTCACCGGCCAATAGCAACTCAGCAACCAGCAAGGTACGGATGGACATATAACCACTGCCACCAATCGCTGAGACCATGTAGCCAGTATGGACATCTACCATAAGCCCACCCCATCACTGTAAAGAGCACCAAGGCAACCACGGCAGCTCTCCAGAAAAGACTACAACGGATTCAGAACGCCTCCGCACGCCTCATCCTCAACATCCCCCGCCACAGCCGCATCACAGCCCACCTGAGAGACCTACACTGGCTTCCTGTCAACAAAAGAATCACATTCAAACTCCTGACCCATGCCCACAGAGCACTCCACAACGCCAGACCAGCATTCCTCAACGATCCTCTCACCTTCTACACCCCGAACCGTCAGCTCCGCTCCACCAACCTCGCCCTCACCACTGTGCCACACATCCATAGGACAACAACCGGCGGCAGATCTATTCTCCTACCCCGCAGCCAAGACCTGAAACACCCTCCCCATCCACCTACGGCAGACCAAGGACCTACTGACCTTCAGAAGACTCCTCAAGACCTGGCTGTTCGAGCAGTAGCTGCTCCCCCCCTCCTCAAGCGCCTTTAGACCCTCACGGGTGAGTAGCGCACTCTGAAAATGCATTGGTTGATTGATTGATTGATCCCTGACAACTATTAAAACACATGTACACCAATTTCAATGTCCCCAGTCATTTTGTTGAATCAATTCAAAGTGTAAATACATTTGCCAATTAAAATTAAATATCAGACCTTCATTGCAGGAATGGCACCAACGCACAACATGGTGTGGAGTAAACAGAAATGTACAACAAGTTGGTTATCATGTCACATGGCACTTGATTTTCATGTAACAGTGTAAATGTCTACAGACCCAACACCCCCATAGCACAGGGATCCCCCAGAGAGCTGGAGGAAACGGAATCTAGCCTTCAGGAGACCTAGAGTATGTTCTATCACCCTCCTAGTACGTCCATGGGCCTCATTGTAATACCTCTTATCATCTGTCCTAGGATTCCTCACTGGTGTCAGGAGCCAATGCATGTTGGGGTGTTCAGAATCACCTGCAAAAGTGGTAAAAACAGGACTGTAACTAACTACCCTCAGTTGCAGACAGCCTGGCTGTCAGCTATGCACAGAAAAAGTGTCAAACACACTCACCTATGATCCATCCTCTGTCCCCTTGTAGTAGTGCCATCATGTGTGGCACACTGCTGTTCCTCAGCACAGATGAATCATGGACTGATCCAGGAAACATGGCATTCACATGTGAGATGTACTGGTCTGCAGTACACACCAATTGTATGTTCATGGAGTGGAATTCCTTCCTGTTTCTGTACACCTGTTCACTTACTCTTGGGGGGATGAGGTTTGTGGGTGCACCTATCACATGGGAGATGTTGGCAAATGCATAAAAGTCTGACTTGATGGCAGGTAGTTCTGCATTTTGGGGAAACTTCACATATGTCTGCAGGTGTTATACAAATGCATCCAGGAATCTGGACAAGATAAGGCAAAACTCTGGCTGTGAAAACTCTGCACTAATTCCCACTGTCACTTGAAATGAGCCTGTGGCCAGGAAATGGAGTACTGAGAGCACTTGCACTTCAGTAGGGATGGCATGCTGATTCCGATTAGCCAGTCTCAGTACTGGATCCAGTAGTGCACAAAGTTCATGGATAGTAGCATGAGTAAGTCTGTCATTGATAATGATGTGACGTTCCACCATGGTCTCCAAATCAACAAGCGGTCTGTACACAGATGGGGCCCGCCTCGCCACATGGGTCTGTACCTAGGATGAGTGGAGAACACATGTGAGGGACACAAATCCATTTGCAAAACATGTTATGTATGAAACACTGCTGTCAAACATGTTGGTTACACATAAGCATTGTAGGATGTTAAACTGGAGTGACATGTCTTAACTGTTACATCTGGACTGTTGTGGTGAGTAAATAGTAATTTTGGCATGAGTTTGAGGGCTGGGGTCCATAGGGCCTGCATGGGGCCCATGACCAAATAATAACTGCGTAGTAGTTTGCAAAATGTCAGCCCCCTGTCATCCAGATATCTAGCAGTGGAAGTAACCTCATACTGCTCGGGGTTGTCGTAATGACGTAAGACAGTGTTCACCGCCGTGCACCCATTCATTGGTTAACATTGTTGTCAATGGGGAATATGGGCCTATCATGATCACCGCCGGTGGTGACGGTGCACACTGCCGCGGAGCGTACCCCATTTCCTCACCCCAGGTTCACTTGACTCCCGGATTCCATGCATGCAAGTACTCCACTGAGTGTGCTGCTGTGTCCTGACTCTGGTCTCTGAAATGGCACGAGTCACAGGGGAAAGGGTCCCAGCCTTCACTATGGTGGAGCTGGACAAGCTGGTGGACGGGGTCCTACCCCGGTATGCCAAGTTACATGGGCGACCAGAGGTGCAGGTGAGTAGGCGGATGGGGTGCATGGATGTGTTTGATGGTGGTGGATGGCTGTATGCATGTGTGCACGATTTGTACTGCACAGCCATTTAATGTATGACATTCAGCGTGGATGAGGTGCTGGAATGCTGTTGTTAAGTGTCCAACCCACAGGGGACTTATGTCCAGCGGTATCAAATGGGCTGTTTCTGATCTCAGTTTTTCTTTTCTGTGTGTCCTCTACAGGCCAGCGCCCATCAGAAGCGGGGACTCTGGCAGGCCATCGCCAGGGAGGTGCGGACCCTGGTGGTCTACACTTGTGGAGCACCCACTGCAGGAAGCGGTGGGAGGACCTGCGGCGCTGGGTGAGGAAGACGTGCGAGTCCCAGCTGGGGAAGTCCTCCCAGCGAGGAAAGGGTGCCCATCAGGCCCTGACCCCCCCAATGCACTGCATTCTGGCGGTGGCATATCCAGACTTGTATGGGTGCTTGAAGGCTGCACAGAAGACACAAGGGGGTGAGTACTGAGACCATTGTATGCCTCCTGATTGATGTCTGAGGGTGCTGTAGTATGTATGCTATCTAGTGGCAGGGACTCTGACTGTTGTCATATAGCATTACGGCCCCCATGAGAAGTTAGATAATAAGGTGCAGGTCTGCAGTTCCTCAGGTCCTTCTGTCATGTGGGAGATGGTTGTATGCTAGGATTGTGGACACTAGTCAGGGGCATAGGCATGATTATAGCTGTAGGTGCTGCATGTTGGTGTATTAGCTGGGTGAGAGTATGGGTGAACCAGATATGTACATCCATTCAAGTGTTAATATTCTCTCTTCTGTTTTGTCTTCCCACACCTTTACTCTTGTGTTCTTTGTGTACATCAGCATCATCTGGTGAGGGAGCAGTGGCACCGGTGAATGGGGATGTAGTGGCCCACGGTTGCAAGGCGCCAGAGTCTACCGATGCCAAGGGGACCAGTGGGTTGGAGGGCAAGGGGAGTATCACGGGGAGGCAACTACCACTGGAGGTAGTGATTCTGATACCTCCTACGATGGGAGCTCCCTGGTGGTGGCAGACCCTATGGGGTCCACCCAATCTTTGACATCTTCCACCACCCCATGCCATCACCGCCCTCCCAGTTGCGCCCCACCCAGTTGCCCATGCCCACTCACCCAGAAGGGTGGGCATCCCCTTCGCCCCAGAAACCTCATCCCCTGCCCCAGTCAGCCCTGCTGCCCTCACTGAGGAGGCTATTGACCTCCTGAGGACCATCTCTGTAAGGCAGACAACCATCGTGAATGCCATCCAGGGGCTAGCATCCCAGATGCAGCAGTGCAACGCATACCTGGAAGGCATTCACAGTGCCATGTCTGGCCTACAGAGATCTTTTCAGGCTCTGGCCTCCTCTTTGACGGCAGCCAGTGTCCCTGGTCTTTCCGTCCCCCTCCAACCACCTCTACCCCTTCCAGCACCCCACTCCCTTCACCCATCCCAAGCACACATTCAGACAGCCATGCACACACCTCAACACACAGGAAGCACACACACAAACACAAGCACCACACTTCCCACCACAGGCATACACACAGCCAATATACAAAGGCACACACAACACCATCCACTTCCCCCACTGTGTGTACCTCTTCCTCCTGTCACCTCTACATGCACACTCACAAGCACTGAACACTCATTCACTGTTGCTGAGCCCATTCTTGCAGTCACCACATCAGACTTCCAGTCATGCACCCCAGACACAACACCTGCACTCACCACAACGACTTTGAGTAACACTTGTAGCACACTCACCAAACTTGCAGACACCCAGGCAACATCCATTTACACTGGCAGCCTGTCTTGTCCCACTGTGCCCACACACCCCCTCCTCCCATTACACTAAGACGTTCCCAGACACCCACCCAACACACATCCACCACACCTCAGCATACTGTACAGGCACCTGCATCCACGTCATGCACACCTACACCTGTTACAACCACTCCCTCTAACTCCACTCCCACACCTTCCTCCAGGTCCACCCGACTGCCCTAAGAAACATTTCCTATCTTGTGTAGACCTTTTTGAAACCACTGGCCCACCCCGTCTCGTCCCTAAACGTGCCCACCTCCTTGCCCTGTCCACTCCTTCCACGTCCAAGTCCGCCCATGTCCGCCCTTCCAATTCCCATGCCCCTTCCCCAGTGAGCAAGAGGCCCATGCTGGCCCTGGTCCATGCGCCACCCCCCGGTCCAAGCCCACTCGCCCACCTTCCAAGGCTAAACCCAAACACCCTCCACCTCCCAAACGGAAGCCCAAGCCCACCCCTTCCAGGCGTAAGTCCCCACCCCCACCACCTCCTGCCCCTGTTTCTCTGAGGTACCTGGCTGCCCCATTGATGTCCCTTTATGGTGGAGTACAATGTGCACATGTGGGAGTCAAATTCGGCCCATTTGGGCCCATCAGCCTTTTTGATATGGACTGGCCAATGGCCTAATTTGGACAATCTGTTGCTCCTGGGGCTTTAATAAAGTTTGTGTGCCCAGTGTTGGTGTTGGTACACTCTGGATACGTGGTTCCTCGTTTCATTGTGGGGGAGGGTGTTATGCACATGTGGGTACTTTGGGCAGGTTGTCTTTGGCTTGTGTCAGGTAAGTACCTCTTGCTCAGGTGTGTATGCCCTGTGATGTTGTGTGGGTTGTGGGTGCGTTGCGGGGTGGGTGGAGTGGGTGGGTATGTAACTGTGCCCTTTTGTCCCTTGTTTTGTAGGTTGCGGTACTTACCGTCGTCTTCATCGGCAGTCACGGTCGCAGAGGTATATGGAAAGGAGCAGCACTGGCATGATTTCCAATTCTCTCTCCATGTCTGCTTCGGCGTGTTGTGTCTGCCTCCTGTGAGTGTTTCCTTTTATTTGGTTTGTTTCCACCTGGCTTTGAGTGGCGGTGGTTCACGCTCCTGAACTGACAGCAGTCTAGTGCTTTATTATGTGTTGGATGGGTTAGGACTTTCCGTCGGCCTGTGGGAGGCCTCATCCGTCATTGTCGACACTCCTCTGCTGGCAGTGAGTGTTTTTCAGGCTGCCGGTTTTTCATGTGCTTCATTATTTGGCGGGCCAGACCACCAGCCTGTTGGCAGTAGTTACCGCAACCGCCGGCGGTGCAGTCTTTCCCGCCGTTTTCATAATGAGAGCCTATGTCTCTACCAGATAATTTGTTAACGAAGGTAAGTAACTTGTTAAACAGGGCTTCATCCATCAACGGTGGGAGTTCTTGCCGTTCGTAAGCCTCAGCATATACTTCAACTAATTTAGCTAACAAAATAGATGGAAAAGATTTATAAAATGCTGCTGGAATGCCATCTCCCACCTCCAAACTCTCCCCACACCCCGGTGCCTTTGCCGTTTTCAGGGATTTTAATGCTAACCTTAATTCTAGTTTACTAATCTGTGCTCCCGACATCTTTTGGTCATCACGGGATAATGAGTATAATGCTGAAATTTCCTGCACTCCTCCGGTAAAGGTGCCAGCTCCTAAACGGCCTCATATGTTCTGCAAAGGCGTTGTTTATGGTCAGCTCTGTGTGTACCATTTAGCCTTGATGGTCCCTAATAGAAAGGATCTGGGGTGGCTTTTCTGTCTTAATCAGCCTTGCTAGTAGCCTGCCCATTTTATCACCCTCAATGTACCAACATTTTCTAGCCCTGTTCCTAGTGTATTTCTCCAGATGGTGCCATAGATCGGATAATTTAGTTTTTGTCTATCCCAGACTGTCCTCAAGGTGTTATCAGAAGTGAGCCTCTTTTCCAATTTCTCTAATTCTGCTTCATGTGTGGATAAATCTTTTTCCAGAGTTCGCCTCACTCCAACTGATATGGCCACACATATTCTCCTGAGGACTACTTTCATGACACCCCATTCTATGGCTCTGTTTCTCATGGTTTCCCAATTTGCCCTAAAATATTGGTGTAAAGATGTGATTAAGGACTCCTGGAAAACAGGATTCATTAGGGATTCTACATTCAAGTGCCATACAGAGACTTTGGGTCTTTGCCTATGTAAGGACTATGTTAACAAAAACAGTGAATGGTCATACATGTAACGCACCAAGTATTGAATATCATGGACTTAGTGTGCCACTGTGGTTTGTAAGAAGAAATAATCAAGATGGATATGTGTGTCTAGGGTATGAAATGAGTATTTATGTGGGTATGGGTGTCGGTGGTGCCAGATATAGATCAATCCCAGACTTTGTAGGGTCTGGTGTAGTGTGACTGTAGTGCAAGGTTTTAGCCCTACTTAGGGAGGATGTCTATCTAGGGTCCCATCCAGGGCACAGTTGAAATTGCCTCCAGTATTATCTCCGTAGCTGGCAACACCTGGGCAGTCCGGATTGCTGATCCCAGGAAGTCTCTATCATCTATATTGGTTGCATAAATATTGATAAGGCAGAGTGGGTGAGTGTCTAATGTACCCTCCGGAATGGTGTATCACCCCTCTGCATCTGTCACCACCCTGGTGGGTTGAAAGGGCATTGTTGTACTTTTCATCCTTGGAATGGTCTCCCTTAACTTTGCCTCTGTAACCCAGGTTGTTGATGTGTGCTGGACTCTGATTTTGATGCTTTTGTTACTCTGGGCACTTTACCACTGCTAACCAGTGCTAAAGTGCACATTTTCCTTTACAAAATGGGTATGTACTTGGCTTATCCATGATTGGCATATTTGATTTACTAGTAAGTCCCTAGTAAAGTGCACTGGAGGTGCCAGGGTCTGTCAATCAAATGCTAATAGTGGGCATGCAGCACTGGTTGTGCCACCCACATAAGTAGCTCTGTAAACATGTCTCAGACCTGCCATTGCAGTGTCTGTATGTGCAGTTTTACCTGTAAATGCGACTTGGCAAGTGTACCCGCTTGCCAGGCCTAAACTTTCCTTTTTCTTACATGTAAGGCACCCCTAAGGTAGGCCCTAGGTAGCTCCAAGGGCAGGGTGAAGTGTATGGTTGAGGTAGGACATATAGGGGGTTATTACAACTTTAGAGGAGGTGTTAATCCATCCCAAAAGTGACGGTAAAGTGACGGATATACCACCAGCCGTATTACGAGTCCTTTATATCCTATGGAACTCGTAATACGGCTGGTGGTATATCCGTCACTTTACCATCACTTTTGGGACGGATTAACACCTCCTCCAGAGTTGTAATAACCCCCATAGTAATGTGTTTTATATGTCCTGACAGTGAAATATTGCTAAATTCGTTTTTCACTGTTGCAAGGCCTGTCCCTCTCATAGGTTAACATGGGGGCTACCTTTAAATCTGATTAAAGTGTAGATTCCCTTTGGGAGCGGATGGACATGTGGAGTTTGGGGTCTCTGAGCTCACAATTTAAAAATACATCTTTTAGTAAAGTTGAGTTTAAGATTGTGGGGGTCATTACAACCCTGGCGGACGGCGGAGAACCGGCAGTAAGAGCGCCAACAGGCTGGCGGTCTTACAACCCACGTATTATGACCATGGCGGTTACCGCCATGGTCATCCGCCGGTTCTCCGTTCCGCCCGCCAGGGCGGAGACGACCGCCGGGCTGGAGACCTGGGTCTCCAGCCCGGCGGCTGTCACTAGACCGCCGGCGGTATTTGGACCCGGCTTACCGCCGCGGTTTTCCAGCGGTCTGAACCGCCATGAAAACAATGGCGGTAAGCACTATCAGTGCCAGGGAATTCCTTCCCTGGCACTGATAGGGGTCTCCCCCACCCACCACCCCCACCCCGACTCCCTACCCTACACCCCTCACCACCCCTGCCACCCCCCAAAGGTGGCAGGGCCCCCCTCCCCACCCCGACCCCCAACATCACTTCACCCATACCCACACTACACGCACGCAGGCACCACCTACACACTCACACGCACACACGCCAACATACATGCCTACATCCACACACACAGTCAGACATGCACACCCACATTCAAACATACACGCACACATCCATACAGACATACCCACAGACATACACGCACTCATTCCCATACACACAACACCCCCGCAGGCATCCATGCAGATGGACATCATACGCAGAGCGGCAAACCGCCACAACTGGCGGTCTTCCGCACGGCGGTCCCTCGGTTGTAATGACCCCCTGTGTGTTTGAAAATGCCACTTTTAGAAAGTGAGCATTTTCTTACTTATACCATTTCTGTGACTCTGCCTGTTTGTGGATTCCCTTTGTGGGTCAGTTTGACAGTTGGGCTGGTTGCACCTCACACTAGACAGTGAAACAAAGAGAGCTGGGGTGTAGCCTGCATTCCTGATGAGCTATCTGTGCTAGGAGGGAGGGGAGGAGTGGTCACACACCTGAAAGGGCTGTGCCTGCCCTCACACAATGCAGTCTCCAACCCCCTGGTGAGTGTCTGGGGCCTGACCTGGGCAAGGCAGGATTTCACATTCAAAAGAGACTTTACTTTGAAGTAGGCCTACTTCAAAGGAGAAATTAGGTATAAGAAGGGCACCCAAAGCCACAGACTTTAGAAGAGCCAGCACCTGATTGATAGCAATCTGACTGACCCCAGGAAGCTCGCGTTGGAAGCGGACTGCTGGGAGAGCACCAGGGTTCAGAAGAGGTACGGGGGAGATCACGCCAAGGGTGGGAAGGGTCCCTCTCAGAAGAAAGGGGGGTAAGGGTAAACAGGGGGAGTTCTCCAAAGAGCCCCAAACTGATTCCCAGAGTAAGGATTCCCACCTCCCCAGTGAGAGGAAGCCATGGTTCTCCAAAGGGAAGCCAGTGGCAGGTGGTCCCCCACGTAAGTGCTATGCATGTGAGCAGTTGGGTGATGTGAGGGGGGACCCCAAATGCCCCAAAAAGTAAACTGGCACCCACTGGTGCGCCATCCCACGGTTTGGCCAGTATAGCGCTTGGGGATTGGTTGGTTTCAGGTGGGTGGGAACTAGCTGAGATGACCCTTGTCTCACTAGGGGACAGTGAGATGGTCCAGAGAACCCTAGTGCCTGAAAACACTAAGAAATACAGGCAGTGGGTGACCATCAGTGGACAGAGGGTGGAGGCTCTGAGAGACACAGGAGCCAGTGTGACTACAGTGAGGAGTCAGTTGGTGTCTGAAGAGCAGATAGATCCCCGGGTACTTCACCAAGTAGTTGCAGTGGACAATTCAGAGCACCTGTGCAGAGAGACGGAAGTTCCCTTTGAATGGGGGGGGGTCTCAGGTTCCTTGAAGGTAGCTGTCAGTTCAACCATGCCTGTTGATTGTTTGCTAGGCAATGACCTGGAGGATTCCCCTTGGAAGGAGGTGGAGCACTGGTCTCACTTGGAGATGTTGGGTCTGCCTGGGTGAGTAGGCGTATCCACCCGGTCAATGGCAGCCCGTCAGGGTAATCAAGAGCCCCTGGAGCCTGAAACAGTGGCCCAGGGGACCACCAAGAGGAGGAAGGGCAGGGGGCGTGGGAAACCAGCCCCAGAAGTTCCCACAGTCCGGGAGGAGGTGGAACCTGAGGGTGACGCCCCAGAGCCTGCAGGGGAACATGTGGCTGAACTGGGGGAGGTCCCTGAGCTGTCACACTGGCAGCAGGAAGGGGAGTCCACCAGGGAAGCATTCTGTGCAGCACGAAGACAAGCCCTACTTTGGAGGGTTTGCGGCAGCAGGCTGCAGACCAGGCAGCTGGCAAGGAGCCAGGATCACACCTGATATATTGGGAGGATGACCTCCTGTATAGCGAGCCTAAGGTTCCTGAGCCTGGGTCAGCCCGTGTGCTGGTGGTACCCCAGTGCTTCAGGGCCTTCCTACTGGGGTTGGCTCATGATGTGCCTTTAGCTGGACATTTGGGGCAAGGCAAGACCTTTGAGAGGCTTGTCACCCACTTTTACTGGCCCCTAATGCTCAGGCCCTCAGATGCACATTGCAGTTCTTGTCAGACTTGTCAGGCAAGTGGCAAGAGTGGGAGGAAATGTAAGGCTCCCCTCCAGCCTTTGCCTGTTGTTAGTACTCCCTTTGAGAGGATAGGTATTGACATTGTGGGGCCTCTGGACCCCAAGACAGCCTTGGGCAACAGGTTCATCCTGGTCTTAGGTGGACCATGCCACACCGTACCCAGAAGCCATTCCTCTGAGGTTAGTTACTTCCCCTGTGGTGGGTCGTGCACTGATGTTTTTTTTTTTACCCGCATGGGGTTCCCCAAGGAAGTGGTATCTGATAGGGGTACAAACTTCATATCCACGTATATGAAGTCTCTGTGGAAAGTGTGTGGGGTAACAAGTTCACCACGCCTTACCACCCCCAAAGTAATGGTCTTGTTGAGAGCTTCAACTGCACCTTAAAAGGCATGATCATGGGCCTTTCAGAGCCCTTGAGGCGGAAGTGGGAGGTCCTCTTGCCATGCCTTCTGTTTGCCTACAGGGAGGTGCCTCAAAAGGGACTTGGGTTTAGTCCCTTTGAGCTGATTTATGGCCACCCTGTGACGGGACCTTTGAGTCTGGTACAGGAGGCTTTGGAGAAAGCTCCTAGTAAACCCACACCAGGATGTATTTAGCTACATACTGGCTTTGAGAAACCAGACTGCCCGCTTCAGGAGTCTTGCTCAGGAGAACCTGGAAGCAAGCCAGGAGGATATGAAATGGTGGATTGACCAGAATGCCACTCTGGTCGAGTTTCAATTGGTCAGAAAGTGTGGGTTATGGCGCCAGTGGAGCCTAGGGTGCTCCAGGATAAGTGAACTGGGCCATTTGAGGTGGTGGAGTGCAAGAGTGAAATCACCTACCTTGTGGACTTGCGGTCTTCAAGGAACCCTTTAAGGGTCCTGCATGTCAACTGCCTCAAACCTCACTTTGAGCGGACAGAACTGTCCATACTCCTTGCGACAGATGATGGGGTAGAGGAGGAGAGTGAGCCTCTTCCTGACCTCCTGTCTGAGAAAAAGATGGGTCAGTGGAAGGAGTGATCCTCTCCCCCTCCCTGACTGAGGAGCAGCAAGGTGACTGTCGCCACGTGTTGGGACAGTTTTCCTCACTGTTTTCCCTGATCCCAGGAGTCACACACTTGTGCACACATGATGTGGACACTGGGGACAGTACACCTATTAAACAACATTTTTACAGGGTGACTGACAGGGTCAGGGCATGCATTAAGGATGAGGTATCCAAGATGCTTACCCTAGGGGTTATTGAGCATTCTAGCAGTCCTTGGGCCATCCCAGTGGTATTGGTCCAAAAGGCTGCTGCATCTGGTGCCACCCCAGAACTCAGGTTCTGTGTGGACTACCGGTGACTCAATGCGGTGAGCAAGACTGACGCACACCCCATCACCCGAGCTGATGAGCTAATTCACCGGTTGGGAGCTGCCAAGTACCTCAGTACGTTTGATTTAACATCTGGGTACTGGCAGATTGCCTTAACTGAGGGGGCCAAGGAGAGGTCAGCATTCTGTACTCCAGATGGACACTTTCAATTTAAAGTGATGCCATTTGGGATGAAGAATGCCCCTGCCACCCTTCAGAGGTTGGTCAACCAGGTGTTGGCAGGGCTGGATGAGTTCAGTGCCACCTACCTGGATGACGTTGCTGTGTTTAGTTCCACATGGGAGGAACACCTGCAACACCTATGGAGAGTGTTAGAGGCCCTGCAGAAGGCAGGCCTCACTATTAAGGCGAGCAAGTGCCAAATAGGGCAGGGTTCTGTGGTATACATAGGACACCAGGTGGGGAATGGGCAGGTGGCACCCCTACAGCCTAAGATTGACACAATTCTGGCTTGGGAGACTCCCAAGACCCGACTGAAGTGAGAGCATTCTTAGGTCTCACAGGATACTACAGGAGGTTTGTCACGGGTTATGGTATCATTGTTAACCCCTTGACTGAGTTGACTTCTAAGAAGCAACCCAGGCAAGTGATCTGGACAGAGGCTTGCCAGAACACTTTTGATGCCCTGAAGGCTGCCATGTGCACAGCACCTGTGCTGAAGGCACCTGACTATTCCAAGGAGTTTGTTGTGCAAACAGACGCCTCAGAGCATGGTATTGGAGCAGTACTCTCACAGCTTAATGAAGAGGGGCTAGATTAACCTGTAGCCTTCATTAGCAGGAGGTTACTACCCAGGGAACGTAGGTGGAATGCCATAGAACGTGAAGCGCTTGCTGTGGTCTGGGCACTGAAGAAGCTAAGACCCTACTTGTTTGGGACTTACTTCAGAGTTCAGACCGACCACGGGCCCCTCAGATGGTTAATGCAGATGAGGGGTGAGAATCCAAAACTGTTGAGGTGGTCCATTTCCCTACAGGGGATGGACTTTACGGTGGAACACCATCCTGGTACAGAACACGCCAATGCTGATAGTCTGTCCAGGTTCTTCCGTCTTAGTGTTGAGAACACCCATGAGGTTGGGTAGTTGCTCCCCACTTTCAACTGGGGGGGACACGTGTTAGACTTTTCATCCTTGGCGTGGTCTCCCTTAACTTTTTGCCTCTGTTCCCCAGGTTGTTGATGTGTGCTGGACTCTGATTTTGCTGTTTTTGTTACTCTGGGCACTTTATCACTGCTAACCGGTGCTAAAGTGCAAATGCTCCTTTACAAAATGTGTATGTAATTGGCTTATTCATGATTGGCATATTTGATTTACTAGTAAGACCCTAGTAAAGTGCACTGGAGGTGCCAGGGCCTGTAAATCAAATGCTACTAGTGGGCCTGCAGCACTGGTTGTGCCACCCACATAAGTAGCTCTGTAATCATGTCTCAGACCTGCCATTGCAGTGTCTGTGTGTGCAGTTTTAACTGTTAATTCGACTTGGCAAGTGTACCCACTTGCCAAGCCTAAACCTTCTGTTTTCGTACATGTAAGGCACCCCTAAGGTAGGCCCTAGGTAGCCCCAAGGGCAGTGTGCAGTGTATGGTTTAAGTAGGACATATAGGCAGTCATTACAACATTGGCGGTAAAAGCCGCTTACCGCCGTGCAGAAGACCGCCAACACACCGCCGCGGTCGCAGAATTCCGCCACAGCTATTATGACCCACATTTCGGAATCCGCCAAAATTCAGACACCCACACAAGTCCGCCACACCAAAGGTCAGTGATAAAGTGGCGAAAACAAAACCTCCACCGTCACGCCAACAGAAATACGCCCACACTATCACGACACACGAATCCACGTGGCGGTCTTTCAACCACAGTATTCCATTGGCGGTACACACCGCCGCGATCAAAATACACACACACATACAAAACACAGCCACATTGGACAATTCGAAATACACACACCTGATACACATACACACACCACTCCCACACATCCAATACAATATAAAACACACACCCACATCACACACAAACCCCTACTACCAGAAATTGAGAACGAAGCAGAGAGAGACACCACCAGCAAGTACAACAGCATCCACAGGCACATAACACCATCAACCACACAACTTCCATTCACCTCACACATCACACCACTACAAATCACCACACTTATCCCCACACACACCACCCCACACATCACCCACACCACCCCATGGCACGGCAAAGACACCCCAGGTTCGCGGAGGAGGAGCTCAGGGTCATGGTGGAGGAAATCGTCCGGGTAGAGTCACAGCTATTTGGATCACAGGTTCAGCACACCTCAATTGCAAGGAAGATGGAGCTATGGGGAAGAATAGTCGACAGGGTCAATGCAGTGGGACAACACCCAAGAAATCGGGAGGACATTGGGAAAAGGTGGAACGACCTACGGGCGAAGGTGCGTTCCGTGGTCTCAAGAGACCACCTAGCGGTTCAGCGGACTGGCGGCGGACCCCCACCTCCTCCCCCACAACTAACAACATGGGAGGAGAAGGTCTTGGCGATTCTGCACCCTGAGGGCCTCGCAGGAGTTGGTGGAGGAATGGACTCTGGTAAGTCAAATCTTAACTATTACATCCCCCACCCTACCTGCATGCTATCACATACCCCCACCCTCGCCCTCACCCCTATCACTCCAACTCCTCACAAATGTACCAATATCACAAACCACCCATCCCAACACCAAGCCCTGCATGCAACAACAAAGCATGGACACCCATCACTAAAGCATGCCCACTGCACATACCCATACAACCCCCTAAACCATCATCACACAAGGTCCCACACAGGAATGCTAGCACTGGGGTACACGGTCACCCACCCATTGCACACCATGACACACACAGATGCAATAATCATGCCTTTCCACCCCTGCAAGACCACTACCCAACGTCACCAGACAGGAGGGTCCAGACATGTTCACTCCACCCACAGAAGAGGCCCACAGCGATGACAGCAGCTCTGTCCAACTGGATCTAGATGACCAGCCCGGACCATCGGGGACCTCTGGACAGTCGGTTCCCCTCACACAGGCAGAGGCCACCACAGACCTTCCCCCCTCTGGAAACACCAGCACAGCACCCACCCAGCGGGCCCATACCTCTGTCCCCAGGACACGTCAATCAGCTGTGTGTCCACCACTACAGGGGAACCCAGGATAACCCACCACCCCAACAACAACAGGGACCTGGGGGCAGTGGCAGTGGGCACACAGTCCAGGGGACGGAGGCCCAGGAACACAGGGGAACTGGGAGGGCTGCCGTGCAACAGGGGGCGGACAGGCCAAGGGAACCTACTCTCCACGAGGCCCTCTCCTCCATCATGGGAGCATACCACCACTCCCAGAAGACGATGGCAACGGTACTGGCCAAGTTTCATGAGACCCAGCGCATGCAGGAGGAACAGTATATGGGCTTCAGGGAGGAACTCAGAACCATCAGCTCCGCCCTGGGCACCATCGTAGGGGTGCTGAAGGAACTACTTAACACCAGGAGGGACACTGTGGCACTCCAAGGGACCCCTGACACTAGTATGGACGATGAACTGCCCACCACCTCCGCCGGCGCTTGTGGACAGGACTCCCCGCCACAGGACCACCACACCAGCACCCCACCCCCTGCAGAGGGAGAACCACCCCGCAAACAGTCCCTGAGACCCAGGAACAAGACAGAGCACGATGTCAAGACCCCCGCCAAGAAATGAGACCACCCTGATTGTCATCCCACTGTCCCACTTTGTCACCCTGTCCACAATTAAACTGCCCCAGCTCCACTTCCTATGCCCATATGGGCAATGCACCTGTTAGACTAATAGACTGGACTCTGCCATGGACACTCCTCCGCCATCACCCCTCACCATTTAACTTCCCCCTCCAATATTTTGCATTTAAATAATCACACCTAAAGCGCAAAATGATCTGGAGTCTGTCTGTGATTTCGAAATAATGTATTTGCAATTACAGTGACAAAATGTTCTTGAAATAGTAATGTCAACATACCTATGTCACACAGCTCTAGTCCATGAGGAATCTAAGCAGATGACACACGTTGGGACCCACATCTGTGAAACCGTAAGGGAAAGTGACAACTCAGTGACCATACACTGGGTGAAAACAACAGACAGTAGAGAGGTAGTAGTTGAAAAGTACATGTAGTAGGCAGGAATGTATTCTTACCTGTGTTTCACTGGAAATATTGCTGGATCACTGAGTCCATGTTCTGCATGTCTTCTTCCTCTGCTTCATCCTCATCACTGTCCACAGGCTCCACAGCTGCCACAACACCGCCATCTGGACCATCCTCCTGCAGAAAAGGCACCTGTCGTCGCAAAGCCAAGTTGTGAAGCATACAGCAGCCCACGATGATCTGGCACACCTTCTTTGGTGAGTAGAATAGGGATCCACCTGTCATATGCAGGCACCTGAACCTGGCCTTCAGGAGCCCGAACGTCCGCTCGATCACCCTCCTAGTTCGCCCATGGGCCTCATTGTAGCTTTCCTCTGCCCTGGGATTCCTCACTGGGGTCAGTAGCCATGACAGGTTGGGGTAACCAGAGTCTCCTGCAAATGGTGATGGACAACTGTTAGACACACACTAACCTGTAAGTATAACCCCAGACAACCATTCCCACTGTCTTGCTTCCAGGGGCTCACCTAATAGCCACACACGGTGCCTCTGGAGTTGACCCATCACATAAGGGATGCTGCTATTCCACAGGATGTAGGCGTCATGCACTGAGCCAGGGAACATGGCATTCACATGGGAGATGTACTGGTCTGCCAAACATAACATCTGTACATTCATGGAATGATAACTCTTCCGGTTTCTGTACACCTGTTCACTCCTATGGGGGGGGACCAAAGCCACATGGGTCCCATCAATGGCACCTATGATGTTGGGGATATGTCCAAGGGCATAGAAGTCACCTTTCACTGTAGGCAAATCCTCCACCTGAGGGAAAACGATGTAGCTCCGCATGTGTTTCAGCAGGGCAGACAACACTCTGGACAATACGTTGGAAAACATAGGCTGGGACATCCCTGATGCCATGGCCACTGTTGTTTGAAAAGACCCACTTGCAAGGAAATGGAGCACTGATAGCACCTGCACTTGAGGGGGGATTCCTGTGGGATGGCGGATTGCTGACATCAGGTCTGGCTCCAACTGGGTACACAGTTCCTGGATTGTGGCACGGTCAAACCTGTAGGTGATCATCAAATGTCTTTCCTCCATTGTCGACAGGTCCACCAGAGGTCGGTACACCGGAGGATGCCGCCATCTCCTCACATGTCCCAGCGGACGGTGCCTATGAAGGACAACAGCGACCATAGAGTCAAACAACTCAGAGGTACGTACACACAGTTTACCCAGAACACCAATCATACACAATAGGTGGCCTGTATGTGTGTTGAGACTAGGCTTAGGTATGTGTGACGCAGTTGGAAATTAGGCCATGTGGGCCCCTGAAATGGCAGCTGCCTGACCTCCAAAGTGGGACTATGGGATGTGAGGTAACTGCGCTGGCGTTGTACACCGTCGCGGTAGGCGGTTGAAGACCACGGCGCAATGCTGCATTGGTTAACATTGGACCCTATGGGTCCCAGGAGCCAATGACGATGTATGCCAGCCGTGACGGTACGCACTGCCACAGACGTGACTGCTATTTTCTATCCGTTCAATCACTCTATACCTGATCTTCGACAGGAGAGGACCTACACTGCAAGTGCTGCTGTGACCTCGGTCTGGAAGAGACAATGGCTTGTGCGTCTGGGGAAAGGGCCCCAGCCTTCACATCGGAGGAGTTGGAGAAGCTTGTTGATGGGGTACTCCCCCAGTACATGCCACTCTACGGTCCTCCAGACAAACAGCTAAGTACACAGGGAGCATGTTGTATGGGCTATGCCTGTGTGGAGAGGGCTGGATGTAAGAAGGAATGGGGAAGAGTTCTGCGTGCATGAAAGACGGTGGGTGCATGTGCCACATGGCAAGGGTACGGATGGGGGCCAATCACTTTGACGGTGCAGTTGGTAATGACTTCTCTTCTTCCCCTGTACATTTCATATAGGTCAGCGCCGACCAGAAGAAAGATATTTGGCGTGCCATCGCCAAGGACATCCGGACCCTGGGGGTCTACCACAGACGGAGCACCCACTGCCGTAAAAGATGGGAGGACATTCGCCGCTGGAGCAAGAAGACGGCGGAGGCTCAGCTGGGGATGGCCTCCCAACGTGGGAGGGTTGCCTGTCGAACCATGACCCCACTGATGTGCAGGATCCTGGCGGTGGCCTACCCGGAGTTGGATGGGCGCTTGAGGGCATCACAGCAGACACAAGGGGGTGAGTACACTCTCATTCAGCTGACTTTGCGTGCAGTGGCGTTGTCTGGGTGGAGGAGGTCTGTGGGTTTCCCTAGGCCAGGGCGAGTTCCGTAGGCTAGGCCCCTCCGTAAGGCATGGCCCTGTGGCTCCCCACCCCACCTCTGTAGAGTGCCAAGTACAGCTATTCATGCCCCCGTGTCATCTATGTGTGCAGATGTTGTCCACAGCCTTTTAGGCCATTTCCCAGGAATTGCACTGTAGAGCCCAAGAGCGCAGTGTAGTGCAAGGGGGTTCAGTGTCTGTCTAGTCCTCCAATGGTAGCGGTAATCCATGCACTCAACATGTCTTTCTTCTGTCGTTCCACCCCCTTTTTGTGGTTTCCCTGTTCTTGTGTGCATTAGCATCATCGGGTGGAGGAGCAGTGGCACCGGAGCACGAGGGAGCTGCATCCCACATGGCCATGGAGGGCCACACTACGGACTCAGAATTCACCAGTGGGACGGAGGGCGAGGGGAGCTCCACAGCGGGGACAGGAGCTGACACCAGCGACACAGACTCATCCTCTGATGGGAGCTCCCTTGTGGTGGCAGCAACATCTGTGCCCCCCACATCTACAGGTACAGCCGCCACCCCCCCCTACCAGCACCGCCCTCCCAGCAGCCTCTCAGCCTTCGCACCGTGCCCGCTCACCCAGGAGGGTGGGCATCACCTTCGCCCCAGGCACCTCAGGCCCTGCCCCATTCACCCCTGCTGCCCTCAGTGAGGAGGCCATTGACCTCCTCAGGTCACTCACTGTTGGGCAGTCTACCATTTTGAATGCCATCCAGGGTGTAGAAAGGCAGTTGCAACAAACTAATGCATTCCTGGAGGGCATTCATTCTGGTCAGGCGGCCCTTCACCGAGCCTTTCAAACTCTGGCCTCAGCACTGATGGCAGCCATTGTCCCTGTGTCTAGCCTTCCCCCTCCAACTTCCTCTACCTAGACCCAATCCCCTGTACCTCTGCCTATCCCAAGCACACCATCAGACCAGCCTGCGCACACCTCACCACACAAGGGAAGCTCAGGCAAACATAAGCACCACACATCCCACAGGCACTCACGCAAGCAACACACACATGCAGACACACCAACATCCACTGCCTCCACTGTGTCCCCCTCCTCCTCATCTCCCTCCTCCCTCCCAGTCTCGTCTAAACACACACCTGCATGCACTACCTCTACTGTCACTACGTCCCTCACCAGCACACCCACCAGCAAACCCCGCTCACGTGCAGTCACCACCCCCACTACCATTCATACGTCCCCTGTGTCCTCTCCCAGTGTGTCTGTGACGCCCCCTCCCAAGAGGCACACACCCACCCAACAGCCATCCACCTCACAACAGCCTCCAGCGTATGCACCTTCACCCAAAGTCACCAAACGTACACCTCCTACAACCACCACCTCTTCCTCCACTCCCAAACCCCCTCCAGCTACCCGTCCCAGTGGGTCCAAAAAACGTTTCCTGGCCAGCCTTGACCTTTTTCCCACACCTCCCCCTGTAGTGTGGTCAGTTTTAGGTATCCTTTGCGCGTTAGCTTCAGGCGTTAGGCCTTTGTTCACTTTTCCCTGGATGTCTTTTATTCCTTTGCTCGCAGCATTGAGCCTCTGTGCACTTTGCTCGCCATGCTTGTTATTGTTATTTTTCAAATAGCCAGTTCTACGGTCTTGTTTTATTTTTTATATCACACTGTTTAGCCTACTTCAGCACTGAAGTTTTCAATAACACATTCTTGTTCAATCTGTGCTTCAGTCAAGGATACAGTCTGGTACATTGCCGATAGACGTGGTAGGAGTTTAGTCTTTGGGATTCTTGCGTAGGGGCATTTTGTTATCACACTGACATGTTAGTTATAAAAACACTTCCTTGTCCTAATACACGCAAGAGGGAGATTCCGACCAGGTGTAGGAGGCTGGCCTGGTTTGTAGTGGTACCAAGGGGTACTTACACTCTGCACCAGGTCCAGTTATCCCTTATTAGTGTAGAAGAAGGGTCTAGCAGCTTAGGCTGATAGAAAAGGGTAGCTTAGCAGAGCAGCTTAGGCTGAACTAGGAGACGTGTAAAGCTCCCACTATACCACTGGTGTCATATGCACAATATCATAAGAAAACACAATACACAGATATACTAAAAATAAAGGTATGTTATGACAATATGCCAAAAGTATCTCAGTGAGTACCCTCAGTATGAGGATAGCAAATATACACAAGGTATATGTACACAATACCAAAAATATGCAGTAATAGCAATAGAAAGAAATGCAAGCAATGTACAGTCACAATAGATTGCAATGAGAGCACATAGGTATAGGGGCAACACAAACCATATACTGTAGAAGTGGAATGCGAACCACGA
This sequence comes from Pleurodeles waltl, assembly GCF_031143425.1. Taxonomy (NCBI): domain Eukaryota; kingdom Metazoa; phylum Chordata; class Amphibia; order Caudata; family Salamandridae; genus Pleurodeles; species Pleurodeles waltl. The sequence goes on from NC_090439.1 coordinate 234,277,727, forward strand.
ATGGACCCCAAACCTATGTGAGCTTGTAGAGGGTCGCTGGGACTGTAAGAAAACAGTGAGGGTTAGAAAAATAGCCCACCCCAAGATCCTGAAAAGTGGGTGCAAAGTTCACCTAAGTTCCCCAGAGAGCACAGAAGTCGTGATAGGGGAATTCTGCAAGGAAGACCAACACCAACAATGCAACAACGATGGATTTCTGGACGAGAGTACCTTTGGAACAAGGGGACCAAGTCCAAAAGTCACGATCAAGTCGGGATTGGGCAAATGCCCAGGAAATACCAGCTGTGGGTGCAAAGAAGCTGCCACCGGATGGTAGAAGCTGTGGATTCTGCAAGAACGAAGAGGACTAGGAACTTCCCCTTTGGAGGATGGATGTCCCACGTCGTGAAGAAGCTTGCAAGGTGTTTCCTTGCAGAAAGACCGCAAACAAGCCTTGCTAGCTGCAAGGGTCGCGGTTAGGGTTTTTGGATGCTGCTGTGGCCCAGGAGGGACCAGGATGTCGCCAATTGCGTGAGGAGACAGAGGGGGCGTCCAGCAAGACAAAGAGCCCTCTCAGAAGCAAGCAGCACCCGCAGAAGTGCCGGAAGAGGCACTACGAAGAGCAGTGAACTGGAGCTCACCCAAAGTCACAAAAGAAGGTCCCACGACGCCAGAGGACAACTCAGAGGTCGTGCACTGCATGTTAGAGTGTCGGGGACCCAGGCTTGGCTGTGCACAAAGGAAATCCTGGAAGAGTGCACAGGAGCAGAAGCAGCTGCAAATCACGCGGTACCCAGCAATGCAGTCTAGCGTGGGGAGGCAAGGACTTACCTCCACCAAACTTGGACTGAAGAGTCACTGGACTGTGGGAGTCACTTGGACAGAGTTGTTGAGTTCCAGGGACCACGCTCGTCGTGCTGAGAGGGGACCCAGAGGACTGGTGATGCAGTCTTTTGGTGCCTGCGGTTGCAGGGGGATGATTCCGTCGACCCACAGGAGATTTCTTCGGAGCTTCTAGTGCAGAGAGGAGGCAGACTACCCCCACAGCATGCACCACCAGGAAAACAGTCGAGAAGGCGGCCGGATCAGCGTTACAAGGTCGCAGTAGTCGTCTTTGCTACTTTGTTGCAGTTTTGCAGGCGTCCAGAGCAGTCAGCGGTCGATTCCTTGGCAGAAGGTGAAGAGAGAGATGCAGAGGAACTCTGATGAGCTCTTGCATTCGTTATCTAAAGAATTCCCCAAAGCAGAGACCCTAAATAGCCAGAAAAGGAGGTTTGGCTACTTAGGAAGGAGGATAGGTTAGCAACACAGGTAAGAGCCTATCAGAAGGAGTCTCTGACGTCACCTGCTGGCACTGGCCACTCAGAGCAGTCCAGTGTACCAGCAGCACCTCTGTTTCCAAGATGGCAAAGGTCTGGAGCACACTGGAGGAGCTCTGGGCAACTCCCAGGGGAGGTGCAGGTCAGGGGAGTGGTCACTCCCCTTTCCTTTATCCAGTTTTGCGCCAGAGCAGGGCTTGGGGATCCCTGAACCGGTGTAGACTGGCTTATGCAGAGATGGGTACCATCTGTGCCCATCAAAGCATTTCCAGAGGCTGGGGGAGGCTACTCCTCCCCAGCCCTGACACCTTTTTCCAAAGGGAGAGGGTGTAACACCCTCTCTCTGAGGAAGTCCTTTGTTCTGCCTTCCTGGGCCAAGCCTGGCTGGACCCCAGGAGGGCAGAAACCTGTCTGAGGCGTTGGCAGCAGCAGCAGCTGCAGTGAAACCCCGGGAAAGGTAGTTTGGCAGTACCCTGGTCTGTGCTAGAGACGTGGGGGATCATGGGATTGTCTCATGATCTTAGACATGTTACATGGCCATGTTCGGAGTTACCATTGTGACGCTATACATATGTCGTGACATATGTATAGTGCACACGTGTAATGGTGTCCCCGCACTCACAAAGTCCGGGGAATTTGCCCTGAACAATGTGGGGGCACCCTGGCTAGCGCCAGGGTGCCCACACACTAAGTAACTTAGCACCCAACCTTTACCAGGTAAAGGTTAGACATATTGGTGACTTATAAGTTACTTAAGTGCAGTGGTAAATGGCTGTGAAATAACGTGGATGTTATTTCACTCAGGCTGCAGTGGCAGGCCTGTGTAAGAATTGTCAGAGCTCCCTATGGGAGGCAAAAGAAATGCTGCAGCCCATAGGGATCTCCTGGAACCCCAATACCCTGGGTACCTCAGTACCATATACTAGGGAATTATAAGGGTGTTCCAGTATGCCAATGTAAATTGGTTAAATTGGTCACTAGCCTGTTAGTGACAATTTGGAAAGAAATGAGAGAGCATAACCACTGAGGTTCTGGTTAGCAGAGCCTCAGTGAGACAGTTAGTCATCACACAGGTAACACATACAGGGCACACTTATGAGCACTGGGGCCCTGTGCTGCAGGGTCCCAGTGACACATACAACTAAAACAACATATATACAGTGAAATATGGGGGTAACATGCCAGGCAAGATGGTACTTTCCTACACCAGGGAACCACAACTGGACGCTGACTGCCTTATTGCAGATGCTGAACCAGATCACAGGCCTTTGCTCAGGTATGAGGGTTGATGGCTTCCCCGGGAATCTGAAAGGCAAGTTAGAAGCTTAACATGCTGTGCTCGAAATATAACTAACTGAGGGAGAGTAGAATTTATTAACACCACGATAGCGTTATTCTTATGTTTTACTCTCCTCGTGACTATTTCATTCCTACTGTGTTGTATGGTTCTGGTTATTGCGGCTCACGCCTTAATATCTAAAATGCAGTCGTTTTATTAAAACAATCTATAAAACTTAAACTGCCTTTGTCATTTGTATATGAGATCATACTGTAAATGAGAGACCTGGTTTAGATCTGAGTGACCACGACTTCCCTGAGAAGTTCCAAAGATGTCATGCGCTCGGCTGCCCAATCATCCCTTCCCCTTGGGAGAGATGAGGCCCTGCTAGTTAGCCGGAGCAAAACCGGATTTAGGGTGACAGAGGTCCTTCCAAGTGGGGCAGACTCAGTCCCCCACACCGGGAACGATCCTGCTACCTAGAAATCCAGTAGTCTCATTTAGGATAATGAGAGGCCACGCGACATGGCGCCCAGCGTGGGGCCTGGCTCTAATTTTCAGGTCCGGCTGACTCTCTCGGTCTCATATATATATTGACTCCTCGGTTCCGTTAACGAAGACGTCCGTGGCACTGGGGATTTCCGCCGCCACAATATAGGTACGTCCTATTGTTTTGTGGTCGGTTGTTCAAGCTTGAACTTTGAAAGGAAAACCCCGATTTTGGTGTGCCTTCTCTGCCCTTGTGCTGTTTTTATAATGGCAAATCCTCAAGTGGTGAATATTGCGCTTAATATGCGACAACCGCTCACAGGACATCTAATAGCACATGGTCTGACAAACCAGGGGGGTCCGGTCACGTTTGTGGTGGATGCCCATGCAGCCTATAGAACAGAACTTTTTTATTCTTGGGTCGTATTTCCAGCAGTTGATGGGGGTACACACACTTTTCATGATTATACTATTGCGAATGTCCCTGGACAATACAGGGCATATGCATACTTAGAAATACCTTTATCTTATCAAGAACACCATAATTGGCTTGATGGCGCCCTCCCACACACAGTAGCACAAGTTAGGTTAGGTCCACTGAGTAATGATGGTCCTACCTGGCCTTTATTGGCTACATACACACCATATCCTGCGGTTGCTAACTTGGCGGTGGCTGAAGTTCGTCATTTATATATAGACTTAGCGACTACATATAGAAGATTAGTTCAGTTTGTAATGCAGACACTAAATACAAACTGAGCGCGTGCTGCTCCAGCGCAACCACATGCAGTGGTTCCGGGTATCAATCCGGCCACTGTACACTCAGTTATGGGTAAAGTACCGGCTAAACGAGAGGAAACTCCATTTTGGCTGGTGCAAAAAATTAATACACTGGAAGCAATATTTCCCCATACGGGACCTCAGGATAAACATAGAATATTGATGATGTGTTTACCGTATGGTATGGTTCCTACTGTGGACCATTGTAATACATGGGGCACGGTGTTTGCCGCGCTCTACACTACAGCACACGGTACACCGACTCTGGCTAATCTACCGGAGGTGCTAAAACAAATTCAAGATGAATATGGGGCTGCCCCAGCCTTAGATTTGGGGATGCAGCTGATGGCCAATTTTGCCGCAGTTTCTTCTATTATATTGAGTAATCTCAAAGGGGAGGCAGTGGCACTAGCGGTGCGTATGCGTCTTCGGGACATCCTGCAGCTTAATCAGGAGCGGGAGCTGCCGAGAATAATAGCGGAAACATATCCAAGTATCGGTCGTGATAGCCTAGGGGCTAGACCGCAAAAACCACAGTTACAGGGTAAGAGTAGTAAGGATACTACTAAACAACAGCAACCTGAGGGTACTAAGAAGCGCTGGGAGAAAAACCAGCAAACACCTAAAAAATGGAGGGGAAAATCTCCGCAACCGGAGACTCCGCAGACTAGGTATAATCTCAGAAATAGGGATAATTTGAAGACGCCTGATAGATATCAGTATACTGATACACGCCAATCTCGTTCCTTTCAGGACTCATCGGAAAAGAGAAATGAGAAAGGTGGGCGGTCAGAGCGGAGAACAGAGTACGTGAAACCGAGACAGGAATCACAACGCTCAACGGAGGTTTCTGTCAAGAAAGAAGAGAAACCGGCCCAACAAAAACAACAGTTTAAAAAGAAGAAGGTGGCGGCAGTCTCGGTTAGACATGCCACACAAGAAGAGAGTTCTCTTGAAGAACAAGACATGGGCATTAGCACTGTTAGACAGCGCGGCAGAAGTCACAATAGTTCGCCGGAAATCTTCTAGAGCATCTGGAGGTGAAAGCAACTGATGACTTCATACAGGTCGAAACGGCAGATATGCGTTTCTCTGATCCCGATAGAGTTTATACAGTAACTTTGCAATTAGAAGGAGACATTGAGCGCGCTATAAACGCCATCTTTTGGGATCGTGTAGTCAAAATGTATGACATTCTGCTGGCCGAACAGGATTGGCCCCCAGGCTTTTTCCGCAATTGTCCAGTTGGGGACGAGGTTATGACACCTTCGTTCTCACCACTTGTTCCGGGAGAACTCGCAGAGTCCTATAGCATTGAATGGGCTCTGGTACAAGCACCTGCCTTATATAGAAATCATGTAGGGTGAGATAGGGATTCACCTTATCATGTAATTCCGATTAGGGGCGAACCTCAGCCGCAACATCCTATAAAATTTGAAGCAAGGGCATCGGTACGGAAAATACTTACACAATTGGAGTACCAGGGAATAATTGAACCCTGTGTCTTGCCGATGAATAATCCCTTATTTCCAGTGGCTAAACCGGACCATTCTTACAGGATAGTGGTGGATTACAGACATTTAAATGGACATACACGCACATATGCAATACAAAATTCACACAGCGCAGCGCTCATGAATAATATTGTGCGTAAGAAATACAAAACAACAGTAGATATCTCGAATGGATTCTTCTGCCAAAATGTAGCGCCCGAAAGTATGGACTATACGAGCTTCAGTGCGTTTGGCTCTCAGAAAAAGTTTTTTCGTTTGCCTCAGGGGTATAAGAATAGCCCAGGACTGTTTTCGGCTCGTGTGACTGAAATTTTGCACAAGTTGGACCCTGAAGCTTTATCATATGTTGATAATATATATCTGACAGATGATGAGTTAGTACAACATTTAAGGCGGGTAGCCCGCATTGTTGTGGGATTTGCTAAAATAGGCTATAAATTAAATTTTAAAAAATCAATAATTGCCTTCCTCAGTGTCATTTTCCTGGGATATGAGTTGTCGAATGAGGGCAAGAGCTTAGCGCCGCACTTTTTAGAAAAATGTGCACAGTTGCATCCTCCTAATACGCTTCGGAAACTCTAGTCGTTATTGGGGTTTCGAAATTTTGGCAGAACTTACATTCCTGATTACGCCACACGTATAAAACCATTATACGAGTTGATTCGCCCGCATTTTTCGAGTAGATTTTGGACGAATGAACATACACATATTCTTCGAGATTTACAAACTGATCTCTTAGCACTAAAGCATTTACACACACGGGACAATAAAACGCATCTGGTCATCAGGGTTATACCTGGGGCAGTTGGGTTTACGTATGTCACCTTTAATGAGGGTGAGACGGTCCCGATAGCATACAAGTCCCACTTGTACTTTGCTGCAGAACAACGTTTTGCACAAACTGAGAAAATTCTCACAGCAGTACAGATGGCTGTGATTAAAGAACGACCTCTTGCCCAGGGGCAACGCATCGTTGTTGTTTCCCCGGTTCCAGCCTTAGAGGCTGTTACAAAAGCGAGTGTTCCTAATTCGAAAGCTTTACACCCGCGATGGATACAACTCAAGCACCACTGAACAGCGCACCGCCAACTCAAGCACCGCTGAACAGGGCACAGCCAACTCAAGCACCGCTGAACAGGGCACCGCCAACTCTAGCACCACTGAACAGGGCACCGCCAACTCTAGCACCGCTGAACAGGGCACCGCCGTCTCAAGCACCGCTAGCACATGAGCGGCAGGGGCACTGACGCATCTGGGACCGTCACGGGGTGAGTGATGCACTCTGGGCACCAGTCCCCCTCCAGAACCAGTGGAGACATGCATCCACTACCTCTGTCCTTCACAGGATGAAGCACACTGGACACCAGTCCCCCTCCAGAGACTGTGGCTTTGCACTCCCCAGGATAAAGCTGTGGGCAACCCTCCCACTGGAGAGACTTGAGAGACTGTGGCTTTGCACTCCCCAGGATAATGCAGTGGGCAAACCACCCACTGGAGAGACTTGAGAGACTGTGGCTTTGCACTCCCCAGGATTGAACAGTGGGCATTGAGCCCCCTCGTGGATCTGGCGTTGTGCACTCATCCGACTGAGGTGCCCCCCCCTTCCCTTCTCCCTGAGGTGGGCCTTGCCCATGCATTTTGGGCCCAGTGGTCCACGGACTATAAATGGTGCAATACCTGGACTTCTATTCTTGGTGTATATTTTGTTAATAGTGTAAATATGTATATTTTTGCGTACTGCATTTTAATAGATTACAATGGTTACACTCATTTCCTTTTGTATTTGCATTCTTCCGGGGGGGGTTGGGGGGTGTAACTATAATGTATAGATATGTATTAGTGTGTGTGTTGTAGTGGGGGTGGGGGTGTTGCGTGTTGCCTGTCCCTGTTTTTTGCCTCCCCCCTCCCCTGTGTCATAGGTGCGGTACTCACTGTGCTCTTCGCCTCCTGCGTTCGTGCTCCTGGTAGAGGAGCAGGAAGACTATTGCAGGTAAGATTTGGAGTTCCGGTTCCATGGTGTCCTCGTTCCTCGTGGAGTGTGATGAGGTGAGCGTTTTCCCTTCGAAATTCCTGTTTCCGCCGTGTTTTTATCCGCGGTGAAGACAAGGAAATCCACGCACAGAGCGCCATGAAGGGAAAAGATCAACACGACTCCGATCTGCGGCTGAAGAAACGATGCGCCGCCGGCTCCGCAGCTGAGAAACGACTCTCGCAGGGAACAGGACTGAAGAATTGACGCACGGAGCAGGAGAAACGACAAGCAGCATCGCTGACGGAGGCTGGGAGATCACAACCTACGCTGCTGGGTTTTCGGATCATCGTGCGGCTGGATTTCTGACTCAAGTCACATAGCTTTATTCAGTTACTTTCAACCATAAAAGCAAACAACCAACAATTGAGTAAAAAAGAAAAAGAAGTTTAGTTAGAAAAAGGGATTTCTGACTCAAGTACCTCTGTGCGTGGAAAAGCAACGCAAGGCCTGCCGGGAACCAAGAGTGCTGACCGGATCAACGCATCACTCTCCTGTGGGGAGAAGAAACGACGCGCCCGACCCGGTGAAAGGAGAAATGACGCACGGTCCCGTTTGTGAGTGGTCCGTGAGTGGAATCAATGCCTCGGAAGCCCTTTTGGACGCGCACTTGCCCGTGCAGGGTTATTTTTGACACGCCCAAGGTACTTTTTCACGCTGACAGCATTAGTGTGTGTTTGAAACTACTTAAAGACTCTTTTTGATTTTTAATTGATAACTTGACTTGTGTATTGTGGATTGTGGATTTTTGTGGTTTTGGCCTTGTTTTGTTTAGCTAAATATTTCCTATTTTTCTAAACTGGTGTTGTGTCATTTACACCTAGCACTCTGAAGTTAGGCCTATTGTTCTGCCAAATTACTAAGGGGGTAAGCAGGGGTTAGCTGAGGGTGATTCTCTTTTACCCTGACTAGAGTGAGGGTCCTTGCTTGAACAGGTGATAACCTGACTGTCAACCAAAGATCCCATTTCTAACATGCACGGTGCTATCCAAATTAGGGTCCCCCTAGCACAATCAGAGTATCATGTAGCAAACACTCTGCCCCACTACAGATTCTGCAATGATTTAAGACAGTCTCCCCACAGGTGGGTTTCTTACAGGAGTGCTATCACCACTCCATAATGCTTCAGGTATGCAATAACCCTATTGCGTTTCAATGAATTATTTAGTCTGCCTGCATTCCGTGTTAGGATCTTGTAGTGTGGCTTCATGTACGTTTTAGACAGATTGTATCAGTATATCCTCTGCTTTGTGACCTTAACTTCGGATGTGCATCTTCTACAGCTAAGTCCCTTATCTTGAAATCTCCCCCTACCCAAACAATGTGTAGATAACTCAAATGTACATAGTCAATGAATAGAATAACATAGTATGTATTGTTCTGTAACAATCAATGTAGCGGTAAACAAAAATAATGAACTCCCCAACTTCCCCCTCCCTATGGCAGTAGCCACTAAACCCCACAAAGCAACCGCTTGATCCAGAGGGTCGTAAACTCTGCAACACATTACCCTGCCCCGAGGAAAGGAAAACAATAATCCTGATAGGGGTGTATTCTTTTGTCCGATGCCCTTGGTCTCTGTTCTTTGCGAGCCCCCGAAGGCAGGGGCCTGGCTATCCACAGAGACCAGGCGCCAGACCCCACAAATCAGACTTTAGACATATCCCTAGATCAGGGGTCTCCAACCTTTTCTTTAGTGACAGCTACTTCTGATCAGTAACAATAATTGTGAGCTACTAAAAGCCAAGGCACTCACACAGTGCTACTAGACACTCCTCGCCCAGCTAATTGTCTAAGTCTAATGTCCATACAGCCAGAAACTATGGTTTGAATAAAATACTTTTTGACTAGGGGCACTATGACAGGTCTGACATGTGTGCCAGGGAGAGTGTAATCTTGTGAGCGTGTTAATGTGATATATGTGAATAGGTGTAAGAGATATAGGTGTCATATGTACTTTTGGCACAGGACATACCTTTCCCCATATGCAGAACCGTTATATGTATAACAAACATACAGCCGTTTTTTTAATAGGAGAATTTTAAAGTGCATAATAATGTTCTGCAAAAATATTTATAATATGGAACATTTTACTCCACTTTAAAAAAAATTCAAAGTTTTGCACTAACAAACATCAGGCATCTTGCAGCCAGTGGCCTGTAGACGAGGTGCCACATTTACAACAGAAAAATACAGCCATTTATTAAAAAGGGAGGAATATAGAGTGAAGAAATATGCTTCACAAAATATTAAGACATAATTGACTCAATATTTCATATAAATATTTTTCTTCACTTGAAATTTTTCCAATTAAAAAAAATTACTGCACTTTTCAGCTATAAACATAGCACAGTATCTACTGGCTACTGGGAGCAAGAGGCCTGCTGTTTGTAAATGTGACACTTTGAAATGGGACAAAAGTAAAATTAGAAGTTAACTTAATCATTGATTTAACACTTCATTTTAATGTTCTCCCATTTAAAAGCATTCAGAAACATAATTTTGCTCTCAGACTAGTAGACAAGGACTTTTAGTTAAGATGGAATGCCTTAGTGCTTCAGTTCTTCACTTTTGTGCCCTCATGTCATACATCTGACTCCATCACTGCTCATTATCAGGCCCTACTCTCTGCAGCCTGAATATAATATTGTAAAATACACAGCTTTCCCTCAACTTTAAAAGGAAGATGCGACTATGCTTATTTAAAAAATACCTCAAGGGTGTGAGCTACTCTGAAGGTGTCTTTGAACTACCTGTAGCTCGCAATCGACTGGTTGGGGACACCTGCCCTAGATGCTGTCTCTTAATGTTCTTCTGTCATTTAGATTGTCAGTTTCTGTCAGGGTCAGTAGTTACTCCATTCCTGTGGTCCTGCCCATATCACTCCTTCCGTGTTACCTGTTAGCCCGGACCTCTTCTAATCAGCCAGAGACCCTCCAGGTACTTCAACCTACATAGGCTTGAGGTTCTGATGATTCAAACAGCTGGGATAATGGGGTGAAAGAGTGTTGTGTCTCAATGAAAGCCATTTCTGCATGCAGTGTCCTGTCTTCCAAGACAAGAATGTGGTCTACACTATGTTTTTGCGATGTATCTTGGCACTGTGATGAGGTATTCTGTTAATTGCAGAGCTGGGTGTTCCTCCATTTTGGATCTCGCCATTCACTGAATTGTTCTCCCCTAAGGAGTCCATCCAGTCTGCTACTTCCCGCTGGGTTTAGAAGAAATAGTCCTTTCCATCATGTTGGACCCACAGGCGTGCAGGGAAAAGCAGGCTGTATTTAATTTGTTGGTCTCGCATTCTCTGCTTGATGGCCAGGAAACTCTTACAGAGATCCTGGACCTGTCGGGTGTAGTCCGGGAATATTTGTAAAGGGGCACCCTTGTATTTTGGGGGGCCCATGTAAACAGGCATATTGCAGGATGATGTCCCGGTCACTGTGATGGAACAACTGTGCAATGATTGCTCTTGGCGGGGCCCCCGGCCTCAGCTCCGAACCCAAAGATTTGTGCGCCCGGTCTATTATGAAAATTTTTGAAAGCCGGACAGATTGCATTGCGGTCGGGCTCCTGAATTCCACTGACAGGCCTTCTGCACACTTCAGAAATCCCAGGAAACAAAGGTTATCCCACCTAGAGCAGCCCTCAGCATCTTCAAGGTGGTCATCTATGTGGGTTGTACTATTTTCCTGGGCCACCACCCTTGCCTGCAAATCCTGTACTGTGCATCAAAGGGTGTCTACCTCTTCCTTTGTCGTTGTGACTCTGTCTGCCACTTTTCGGAGATCCAATCTCATGTGGTTAATGTCCATTGCCATTGTGTTCATTTTTGGTTCAAGACCTTCACAGGATCCCCTGATAGCCTCCAGGATTTCAGCCGTTCCTTCATGGTTGCCCTTTGGTCCATTGACATAGTGGTGTCTTGGCATGTGTTATGTTGGCCATGACCTGGTACTGTATATTGAATTCATTTGCTTGGGACACCTTCGCTGGCTTATCTTTCACCATCTTGACGAATATGTTTAGGCTAGGGCTCAAGAGGTGCTGCCTCCCACCAGAGGTTGACAACCCATCTGCTTCCGAATCCCTGAGCGCGCTTCCCTTTGAGGGCCTACTCAAGCATGTTTTATCTCGTGGGGGTGAATTCAATGACCTAGGACCTACATTTCCTTGTTTTCAGGTGTGGACCCAGGCATGGACTGTATCTATTCCTCAACAGGCTACTGGGGGGGCACCTTCCCATACCCAATATGGTGGTCTGGTGTTACTCCTAACAGTGCCATACAGGTTATTGCCTATAGCCCCCTAAGAGCACTTAGGTCTCTCCAACATTCCCCAATCACACTTTGTTTATAGATTCACAGGAACCTGAGATGGACAGTCTAATTTGGACTGAAGAGTCACTGGACTGTGGGAGTCACTTGGACAGAGTTGCTGAGTTCCAGGGACCACGCTCGTCGTGCTGAGAGGGGACCCAGAGGACCGGTGATGCAGTCTTTTGGTGCCTGCGGTTTCAGGGGGATGATTCCGTCGATCCACAGGAGATTTCTTCGGAGCTTCTAGTGCAGAGAGGAGGCAGACTACCCCCACAGCATGCACCACCAGGAAAACAGTCGAGAAGGCGGCCGGATCAGCGTTACAACGTCGCAGTAGTCGTCTTTGCTACTTTGTTGCAGTTTTGCAGGCGTCCAGAGCAGTCAGCGGTCGATTCCTTGGCAGACGGTGAAGAGAGAGATGCAGAGGAACTCTGATGAGCTCTTGCATTCGTTTTCTAAAGAATTCCCCAAAGCAGAGACCCTAAATAGCCAGAAAAGGAGGTTTGGCTACTTAGGAAGGAGGATAGGTTAGCAACACAGGTAAGAGCCTATCAGAAGGAGTCTCTGACGTCACCTGCTGGCACTGGCCACTCAGAGCAGTCCAGTGTACCAGCAGCACCTCTGTTTCCAAGATGGCAGAGGTCTGGAGCACACTGGAGGAGCTCTGGGCACCTCCCAGGGGAGGTGCAGGTCTGGAGAGTGGTCACTCCCCTTTCCTTTATCCAGTTTTGCACCAGAGCAGGGCTTGGGGATCCCTGAACCGGTGTAGACTGGCTTATGCAGAGATGGGTACCATCTGTGCCCATCAAAGCATTTCCAGAGGCTGGGGGAGGCTACTCCTCCCCAACCCTGACACCTTTTTCCAAAGGGAGAGGGTGTAACACCCTCTCTCTGAGGAAGTCCTTTGTTCTGCCTTCCTGGGCCAAGCCTGGCTGGACCCCAGGAGGGCAGAAACCTGTCGGAGGGGTTGGCAGCAGCAGCAGCTGCAGTGAAACCCCGGGAAAGGTAGTTTGGCAGTACCCTGGTCTGTGCTAGAGACGTGGGGGATCATGGGATTGTCTCATGATCTTAGACATGTTACATGGCCATGTTCGGAGTTACCATTGTGACGCTATACATATGTCGTGACATATGTATAGTGCACACATGTAATGGTGTCCCCGCACTCACAAAGTCCGGGGAATTTGCCCTGAACAATGTGGGGGCACCCTGGCTAGCGCCAGGGTGCCCACACACTAAGTAACTTAGCACCCAACCTTTACCAGGTAAAGGTTAGACATATTGGTGACTTATAAGTTACTTAAGTGCAGTGGTAAATGGTTGTGAAATAACGTGGATGTTATTTCACTCAGGCTGCAGTGGCAGGCCTGTGTAAGAATTGTCAGAGCTCCCTATGGGAGGCAAAAGAAATGCTGCAGCCCATAGGGATCTCCTGGAACCCCAATACCCTGGGTACCTCAGTACCATATACTAGGGAATTATAAGGGTGTTCCAGTATGCCAATGTAAATTGGTTAAATTGGTCACTAGCCTGTTAGTGACAATTTGGAAAGAAATGAGAGAGCATAACCACTGAGGTTCTGGTTAGCAGAGCCTCAGTGAGACAGTTAGTCATCACACAGGTAACACATACAGGGCACACTTATGAGCACTGGGGCCCCGTGCTGCAGGGTCCCAGTGACACATACAACTAAAACAACATATATACAGTGAAATATGGGGGTAACATGCCAGGCAAGATGGTACTTTCCTACACCAGGGAACCACAACTGGACGCTGACTGCCTTATTGCAGATGCTGAACCAGATCACAGGCCTTTGCTCAGGTATGAGGGTTGATGGCTTCCCCGGGAATCTGAAAGGCAAGTTAGAAGCTTAACATGCTGTGCTCGAAATATAACTAACTGAGGGAGAGTAGAATTTATTAACACCACGATAGCGTTATTCTTATGTTTTACTCTCCTCATGACTATTTCATTCCTACTGTGTTGTATGGTTCTGGTTATTGCGGCTCACGCCTTAATATCTAAAATGCAGTCGTTTTATTAAAACAATCTATAAAACTTAAACTGCCTTTGTCATTTGTATATGAGATCATACTGTAAATGAGAGACCTGGTTTAGATCTGAGTGACCACGACTTCCCTGAGAAGTTCCAAAGATGTCATGCGCTCGGCTGCCCAATCATCCCTTCCCCTTGGGAGAGATGAGGCCCTGCTAGTTAGCCGGAGCAAAACCGGATTTAGGGTGACAGAGGTCCTTCCAAGTGGGGCAGACTCAGTCCTCCACACCGGGAACGATCCTGCTACCTAGAAATCCAGTAGTCTCATTTAGGATAATGAGAGCCCACGCGACATGGCGCCCAGCGTGGGGCCTGGCTCTAATTTTCAGATCCGGCTGACTCTCTCGGTCTCATATATATATTGACTCCTCGGTTCCGTTAACGAAGACGTCCGTGGCACTGGGGATTTCCGCCGCCACAATATAGGTACGTCCTATTGTTTTGTGGTCGGTTGTTCAAGCTTGAACTTTGAAAGGAAAACCCCGATTTTGGTGTGCCTTCTCTGCCCTTGTGCTGTTTTTATAATGGCAAATCCTCAAGTGGTGAATATTGCGCTTAATATGCGACAACCGCTCACAGGACATCTAATAGCACATGGTCTGACAAACCAGGGGGGTCCGGTCACGTTTGTGGTGGATGCCCATGCAGCCTATAGAACAGAACTTTTTTATTCTTGGGTCGTATTTCCAGCAGTTGATGGGGGTACACACACTTTTCATGATTATACTATTGCGAATGTCCCTGGACAATACAGGGCATATGCATACTTAGAAATACCTTTATCTTATCAAGAACACCATAATTGGCTTGATGGCGCCCTCCCACACACAGTAGCACAAGTTAGGTTAGGTCCACTGAGTAATGATGGTCCTACCTGGCCTTTATTGGCTACATACACACCATATCCTGCGGTTGCTAACTTGGCGGTGGCTGAAGTTCGTCATTTATATATAGACTTAGCGACTACATATAGAAGATTAGTTCAGTTTGTAATGCAGACACTAAATACAAACGCAGCGCGTGCTGCTCCAGCGCAACCACATGCAGTGGTTCCGGGTATCAATCCGGCCACTGTACACTCAGTTATGGGTAAAGTACCGGCTAAACGAGAGGAAACTCCATTTTGGCTGGTGCAAAAAATGAATACACTGGAAGCAATATTTCCCCATACGGGACCTCAGGATAAACATAGAATATTGATGATGTGTTTACCGTATGGTATGGTTCCTACTGTGGACCATTGTAATACATGGGGCACAGTGTTTGCCGCGCTCTACACTACAGCACACGGTACACCGACTCTGGCTAATCTACCGGAGGTGCTAAAACAAATTCAAGATGAATATGGGGCTGCCCCAGCCTTAGATTTGGGGATGCAGCTGATGGCCAATTTTGCCGCAGTTTCTTCTATTATATTGAGTAATCTCAAAGGGGAGGCAGTGGCACTAGCGGTGCGTATGCGTCTTCGGGACATCCTGCAGCTTAATCAGGAGCGGGAGCTGCCGAGAATAATAGCGGAAACATATCCAAGTATCGGTCGTGATAGCCTAGGGGCTAGACCGCAAAAACCACAGTTACAGGGTAAGAGTAGTAAGGATACTACTAAACAACAGCAACCTGAGGGTACTAAGAAGCGCTGAGAGAAAAAACAGCAAACACCTAAAAAAGAGAGGGGACAATCTCCGCAACCGGAGACTCCGCAGACTAGGTATAATCTCAGAAATAGGGATAATTTGAAGACGCCTGATAGATATCAGTATACTGATACACGCCAATCTCGTTCCTTTCAGGACTCATCGGAAAAGAGAAATGAGAAAGGTGGGCGGTCAGAGCGGAGAACAGAGTACGTGAAACCGAGACAGGAATCACAACGCTCAACGGAGGTTTCTGTCAAGAAAGAAGAGAAACCGGCCCAACAAAAACAACAGTTTAAAAAGAAGAAGGTGGCGGCAGTCTCGGTTAGACATGCCACACAAGAAGAGAGTTCTCTTGAAGAACAAGACATGGGCATTAGCACTGTTAGACAGCGCGGCAGAAGTCACAATAGTTCGGCGGAAATCTTCTAGAGCATCTGGAGGTGAAAGCAACTGATGAATTCATACAGGTCGAAACGGCAGATATGCGTTTCTCTGATCCCGATAGAGTTTATACAGTAACTTTGCAATTAGAAGGAGACATTGAGCGCGCTATAAACGCCATCTTTTGGGATCGTGTAGTCAAAATGTATGACATTCTGCTGGCCGAACAGGATTGGCCCCCAGGCTTTTTCCGCAATTGTCCAGTTGGGGACGAGGTTATGACACCTTCGTTCTCACCACTTGTTCCGGGAGAACTCGCAGAGTCCTATAGCATTGAATGGGCTCTGGTACAAGCACCTGCCTTATATAGAAATCATGTAGGGTGAGATAGGGATTCACCTTATCATGTAATTCCGAATAGGGGCGAACCTCAGCCGCAACCGCAATATCCTATAAAATTTGAAGCAAGGGCATCGGTACGGAAAATACTTACACAATTGGAGTACCAGGGAGTAATTGAACCCTGTGTCTTGCCGATCAATAATCCCTTATTTCCAGTGGCTAAACTGGACCATTCTTACAGGATAGTGGTGGATTACAGACATTTAAATGGACATACACGCACATATGCAATACAAAATTCACACAGCGCAGCGCTCATTAATAATATTGTGCGTAAGAAATACAAAACAACATTAGATATCTCGAATGGATTCTTCTGCCAAAATGTAGCGCCCGAAAGTAGGGACTATACGAGCTTCAGTGTGTTTGGCTCTCAGAAAAAGTTTTTTCGTTTGCCTCAGGGGTATAAGAATAGCCCAGGACTGTTTTCGGCTCGTGTGACTGAAATTTTGCACAAGTTGGACCCTGAAGCTTTATCATATGTTGATAATATATATCTGACAGATGATGAGTTAGTACAACATTTAAGGCGGGTAGCCCGCATTGTTGTGGGAATTGCCGAAATAGGCTATAAATTAAATTTAAAAAAATCAATAATTGCCTTCCTCAGTGTCATTTTCCTGGGATATGAGTTGTCGAATGAGGGCAAGAGCTTAGCGCCGCACTTTTTAGAAAAATGTGCACAGTTGCATCCTCCTAATACGCTTCGGAAACTCAAGTCGTTATTGGGGTTTCTAAATTTTGGCAGAATTTACATTCCTGATTACGCCACACGTATAAAACCATTATACGAGTTGATTCGCCCGCATTTTTCGAGTAGATTTTGGACGAATGAACATACACATATTCTTCGAGATTTACAAACTGATCTCTTAGCAGTAAAGCATTTACACACACGGGACAATAAAATGCATCTGGTCATCAGGGTTATACCTGGGGCAGTTGGGTTTACGTATGTCACCTTTAATGAGGGTGAGACGGTCCCGATAGCATACAAGTCCCACTTGTACTTTGCTGCAGAACAACGTTTTGCACAAACTGAGAAAATTCTCACAGCAGTACAGATGGCTGTGATTAAAGAACGACCTCTTGCCCAGGGGCAACGCATCGTTGTTGTTTCCCCGGTTCCAGCCTTAGAGGCTGTTACAAAAGCGAGTGTTCCTAATTCGAAAGCTTTACACCCGCGATGGATACAACTCAAGCACCACTGAACAGCGCACCGCCAACTCAAGCACCGCTGAACAGGGCACAGACAACTCTAGCACCGCTGAACAGGGCACCGCCAACTCTAGCACCGCTGAACAGGGCACCGCCAACTCTAGCACCGCTGAACAGGGCACCGCCGTCTCAAGCACCGCTAGCACATGAGCGGCAGGGGCACTGACGCATCTGGGACCGTCACGGGGTGAGTGATGCACTCTGGGCACCAGTTCCCCTCCAGAACCAGTGGAGACATGCATCCACTACCTATGTCCTTCACAGGATGAAGCACACTGGACACCAGTCCCCCTCCAAAGACTGTGGCTTTGCACTCCCCAGGATAAAGCTGTGGGCAACCCTCCCACTGGAGAGACTTGAGAGACTGTGGCTTTGCACTCCCCAGGATAATGCAGTGGGCAAACCACCCACTGGAGAGACTTGAGAGACTGTGGCTTTGCACTCCCCAGGATTGAACAGTGGGCATTGAGCCCCCTTGTGGATCTGGCGTCGTGCACTCATCCGACTGAGGTGCCCCCCCTTCCCTTCTCCCTGAGGTGCCTGTAGTTTTTCTATCTGATGCCCCTGCAGTGTTCTCTCTGTTTTGATCTGGTATCGAGTGTGGGCCTTGCCCATGCATTTTGGGCCCAGTGGTCCACGGACTATAAATGGTGCAATACCTGGACTTCTACTCTTGGTGTATATTTTGTTAATAGTGTAAATATGTATATTTTTGCGTACTGCATTTTAATAGATTACAATGGTTACACTCATTTCCTTTTGTATTTGCATTCTTCCTGGGGGTTTGGGGGGTGTAACTATAATGTATAGATATGTATTAGTGTGTGTGTTGTAGTGGGGGTGGGGGTGTTGCGTGTTGCCTGTCCCTGTTTTTTGCCTTTCCCTTCCCCTGTGTCACAGGTGCAGTACTCACTGTGCTCTTCGCCTCCTGCGTTCGTGCTCCTGGTACAGGAGCAGGAAGACTATTGCAGGTAAGATTTGGAGTTCCGGTTCCATGGTGTCCTCGTTCCTCGTGGAGTGTGATGAGGTGAGCGTTTTCCCTTCGAAATTCCTGTTTCCGCCGTGTTTTTATCCGCGGTGAAGACAAGGAAATCCACGCACAGAGCGCCATGCAGGGAAAAGATCAACACGACTCCGATCTGCGGCTGAAGAAACGATGCGCTGCCGGCTCCGCAGCTGAGAAACGACTCTCGCAGGGAACAGGACTGAAGAATTGACGCACGGAGCAGGAGAAACGACAAGCAGCATCGCTGACGGAGGCTGGGAGATCACAACCTACGCTGCTGGGTTTTCGGATCATCGTGCGGCTGGATTTCTGACTCAAGTCACATAGCTTTATTCAGTTACTTTCAACCATAAAAGCAAACAACCAACAATTGAGTAAAAAAGAAAAAGAAGTTTAGTTAGAAAAAGGGATTTCTGACTCAAGTACCTCTGTGCGTGGAAAAGCAACGCAAGGCCTGCCGGGAACCGAGAGTGCTGTCCGGATCAACGCATCACTCTCCTGTGGGGAGAAGAAACGACGCGCCCGACCCGGTGAAAGGAGAAATGACGCACGGTCCCGTTTGTGAGTGGTCCGTGAGTGGAATCAATGCCTCGGAAGCCCTTTTCGACGCGCACTCGCCCATGCGGGGTTATTTTTGACACGCCCAAGGTTCTTTTTCACGCTGACAGCATTAGTGTGTGTTTGAAACTACTTAAAGACTCTTTTTGATTTTTAATTGATAACTTGACTTGTGGATTGTGGATTGTGGATTTTTGTGGTTTTGGCCTTGTTTTGTTTAGCTAAATATTTCCTATTTTTCTAAACTGGTGTTGTGTCATTTACACCTAGCACTCTGAAGTTAGGCCTATTGTTCTGCCAAATTACTAAGGGGGTAAGCAGGGGTTAGCTGAGGGTGATTCTCTTTTACCCTGACTAGAGTGAGGGTCCTTGCTTGAACAGGTGATAACCTGACTGTCAACCAAAGATCCCATTTCTAACAGGCATGCACGGTGCTATCCAAATTAGGGTCCTCCTAGCACAATCAGAGTATGATGTAGCAAACACTCTGCCCCACTACAGATTCTGCAGTGATTTAAGACAGTCTCCCCACAGGTGGGTTTCTTGCAGGAGTGCTATCACCACTCCATAATGCTTCAGGTATGCAATAACCCTATTGCGTTTTAATGAATTATTTAGTCCGCCTGCATTCCGTGTTAGGATCTTGTAGTGTGGCTTCATGTACGTTTTAGACAGATTGTATCAGTATATCCTCTGCTTTGTGACCTTAACTTCGGATGTGCATCTTCTACAGCTAAGTCCCTTATCTTGAAATCTCCCCCTACCCAAACAATGTGTAGATAACTCAAATGTACATAGTCAATGAATAGAATAACATAGTATGTATTGTTCTGTAACAATCAATGTAGCGGTAAACAAAAATAATGAACTCCCCAACTTCCCCCTCCCTATGGCAGTAGCCACTAAACCCCACAAAGCAACCGCTTGATCCAGAGGGTCGTAAACTCTGCAACACATTACCCTGCCCCGAGGAAAGGAAAACAATAATCCTGATAGAGGTGTATTCTTTTGTCCGATGCCCTTGGTCTCTGTTCTTTGCGAGCCCCCTAAGGCAGGGGCCTGGCTATCCACAGAGACCAGGCGCCAGACCCCACAAATCAGACTTTAGACATATCCCTAGATCAGGGGTCTCCAACCTTTTCTTTAGTGACAGCTACTTCTGATCAGTAACAATAATTGTGAGCTACTAAAAGCCAAGGCACTCACACAGTGTTACTAGACACTCCTCGCCCAGCTAATTGTCTAAGTCTAATGTCCATACAGCCAGAAACTATGGTTTGAATAAAATACTTTTTGACTAGGGGCACTATGACAGGTCTGACATGTGTGCCAGGGAGAGTGTAATCTTGTGAGCGTGTTAATGGGATATATGTGAATAGGTGTAAGAGATATAGGTGTCATATGTACTTTTGGCACAGGACATACCTTTCCCCATATGCAGAACCGTTATATGTATAACAAACATACAGCCGTTTTTTTAATAGGAGAATTTTAAAGTGCATAACAATGTTCTGCAAAAATATTTATAATATGGAACATTTTTCTCCACTTTAAAAAATTTCAAAGTTTTGCACTAACAAACATCAGGCATCTTGCACCCAGTGGCCTGTAGACGAGGTGCCACATTTACAACAGAAAAATACAGCCATTTATTAAAAAGGGAGGAATATAGAGTGAAGAAATATGCTTCACAAAATATTAAGACATAATTGACTCAATATTTCATATAAATATTTTTCTTCACTTTAAATTTTTCCAATTAAAAAAAATTACTGCACTTTTCAGCTATAAACATAGCACAGTATCTACTGGCTACTGGGAGCAAGAGGCCTGCTGTTTGTAAATGTGACACTTTGAAATGGGACAAAAGTAAAATTAGAAGTTAACTTAATCATTGATTTAACACTTCATTTTAATGTTCTCCCATTTAAAAGCATTCAGAAACATAATTTTGCTCTCAGACTAGTAGACAAGGACTTTTAGTTAAGATGGAATGCCTCAGTGCTTCAGTTCTTCACTTTTGTGCCCTCATGTCATACATCTGACTCCATCACTGCTCATTATCAGGCCCTACTCTCTGCAGCCTGAAGATAATATTGTAAAATACACAGCTTTCCCTCAACTTTAAAAGGAGGATGCGACTCTATGCTTATTTAAAAATACCTCAAGGGTGTGAGCTACTCTGAAGGTGTCTTTGAACTACCTGTAGCTCGCAATCGACTGGTTGGGGACACCTGCCCTAGATGCTGTCTCTTAATGTTCTTCTGTCATTTAGATTGGCAGTTTCTGTCAGGGTCAGTAGTTACTCCATTCCTGTGGTCCTGCCCATATCACTCCTTCCGTGTTACCTGTTAGCCCGGACCTCTTCTAATCAGCCAGAGACCCTCCAGGTACTTCAACCTACATAGGCTTGAGGTTCTGATGATTCAAACAGCTGGGTTAATGGGGTGAAAGAGTGTTGTGTCTCAATGAAAGCCATTTCTGCATGCAGTGTCCTGTCTTCCAAGACAAGAATGTGGTCTACACTATGTTTTTGCGATGTATCTTGGCACTGTAATGAGATATTCTGTTAATTGCAGAGCTGGGTGTTCCTCCATTTTGGATCTCGCCATTCACTGAATTGTTCTCCCCTAAGGAGTCCATCCAGTCTGCTACTTCCCGCTGGGTTTAGAAGAAATAGTCCTTTCCATCATGTTGGACCCACAGGCGTGCAGGGAAAAGCAGGCTGTATTTAATTTGTTGGTCTCACATTCTCTGCTTGATGGCCAGGAAACTCTTACAGAGATCCTGGACCTGTCGGGTGTAGTCCGGGAATATTTGTAAAGGGGCACCCTTGTATTTTGGGGGGCCCATGTAAACGGGCATATTGCAGGATGATGTCCCGGTCACTGTGATGGAACAACTGTGCAATGATTGCTCTTGGCGGGGCCCCCGGCCTCAGCTCCGAACCCAAAGATTTGTGCGCCCGGTCTATTATGAAAATTTTTGAAAGCCGGACAGATTGCATTGCGGTCGGGCTCCTGAATTCCACTGACAGGCCTTCTGCACACTTCAGAAATCCAAGGAAACAAAGGTTATCCCACCTAGAGCAGCCCTCAGCATCTTCAAGGTGGTCATCTATGTGGGTTGTACTATTTTCCTGGGCCACCACCCTTGCCTGCAAATCCTGTACTGTGCATCAAAGGGTGTCTACCTCTTCCTTTGTCGTTGTGACTCTGTCTGCCACTTTTCGGAGATCCAATCTCATGTGGTTAATGTCCATTGCCATTGTGTTCATTTTTGGTTCAAGACCTTCACAGGATCCCCTGATAGCCTCCAGGATTTCAGCCGTTCCTTCATGGTTGCCCTTTGGTCCATTGACATAGTGGTGTCTTGGTATGTGTTATGTTGGCCATGACCTGGTACTGTATATTGAATTCATTTGCTTGGGACACCTTCGCTGGCTTATCTTTCACCATCTTGACGAATATGTTTAGGCTAGGGCTCAAGAGGTGCTGCCTCACACCAGAGGTTGACAACCCATCTGCTTCCAAATCCCTGAGCGCGCTTCCCTTTGAGGGCCTACTCAAGCATGTTTTATCTCGTGGGGGTGAATTCAATGACCTAGGACCCACATTTCCTTGTTTTCAGGTGTGGACCAAGGCATGGACTGTATCTATTCCTCAACAGCCTACTGGGGGGGCACCTTCCCATACCCAATATGGTGGTCTGGTGTTACTCCTAACAGTGCCATACAGGTTATTGCCTATAGCCCCCTAAGAGCACTTAGGTCTCTCCAACATTCCCCAATCACACTTTGTTTATAGATTCACAGGAACCTGAGATGGACAGTCTAATTTGTTTCCCATGTGTGTGTCAATCTGTCCAGGTAGGCATTTCATAGGGGAGCCCCTTAAGAGTAGTGATTCATAATGAGTCTTCTTCCCCTCCCCTAGCTGATGGTATTAATAGTACTCAGTGTGGTCCCCTCGGGTTTCAGTTCTGGCTCTCGGGGCACAGTGACAAGAAATTCAGTCGGTGTGCTTTTACCTTTCAGTTTCACAGATGGGTGCCTTGCAGGAGGTCCCTGGAGTTCAGGCTTGCTTCTTCTGTGTGCGCTAACTTGCCGGCCTAGAACGTATGCACTCCGAGGCAGGCCTCACTTGGTATCTGAATGGCTCCTCGAGTGGGGCTTTACTTCTGGAGTTACATTTGTTAATTGGCTGCAGGGGCCCACACTCACCAGCACAGTTCATTTCCGTGCCTCCAGAGCTGGGCCTGAGAATGATGATGCCAGTACAGCCCAGCAAGACACAGGCCCCACCCGGCACCTCCAGGCCTGCCCGGGCGGGGTTCAAGGACCAGGGGCACATGCGTCGCCTACCACCACCAGCTCTCCTTTCACTTGTGGTGCCCGGTCCTGCAACTCCACAGCGGGGCCCGGCAGCCATGGCTCCGGGCCAGCTCAGGAGGGAGCCCTGGTGTTAACTCCCTCTGCCGTCCCTGAGGCCTAGCCGTCTCCCTCGTCTCGCGGCCACTCTGCAGTATATGAGTACTGGAGCTTTTCCAAGGGTTCTCCACGCCGATACAGGCCCGGGGAGTGTGCCTACTATTTTCACTTTGCTCATTTCACTAGGGGCACTAGGGGTATTAGGATTTTGCAGGATTGTTCCATCTAGGCAAGGAGCTCCGGCAAGGCATGTCTACAGGGCCATCCTGCTTGGCCACGCCCCCCCATACAGCACATTCTTAGAACAGTGAGATCAAATTACTCAACACTATATATCCAATTGCTCTCACTACTAATGTCAGCATGTACAAAAACTTGGGATCCCCAGACAACTGCCAACAAATATGGGCCAACTCCAAATAGAGTTTCACCAGCCTGTGGCTACAGGCTAAGTCACAGACTAGAATGTTCAAAAAATTGGTGCCATCCTGGAATGATGTATTTCAATTCTGTTCAGTCACTGCTAACGCAAGCATATGTAATGTCAGTGCGGATACCCCAAACACAGTGACATCCACCGGTGCCTCGTATTCTAGGGATACATATCCAAACAGTGACCACAACAGTCTATAGGGTATATAGTGGAGACCCGCCTCTGAAAATAAGCAACTTCCTAGAATAGATATAATGACACCCTGAAAATGTAGGCCCTCATTATGACATTGGCGGTAAATCCCACTTACCGCCACATTGACGGCTGCCAACTTAACGCCGCAGCCGCGGATATCCGTTCATTATATTATGACACACACACACACCAATCCGTCAGTTTTCAGCCACATACACAAATCTGCCACACCAAAGGTCAGTGATAAACTGGTGGTATCAAAACCCACACCAATATGCCAACAGAACTACGCCCGACCACATTACGACCCACGAATCACCATGGTGGTCATTCAACGGCAGTAAACTGTTGGAGGTACATACCGCCACACTCACAATGGACACCCACATACAAACTAACACAACATGGGACAAACAACACACACCTGACACCCATACACACAACACACCCACACACCGACACCACTATAAAACACACACCCACATTACCCCCAGCCCTTTACTAACAACAAATCCTGGCAAGAGATTGACCACTGGCACAACTAGAGCCACACACTATTCACACCTATACACCACTCACGCACTACACATCACACACCCCAACACATTACCCAACACACCCTCACCAACACACCTCACAGAACACCCATGGTACCACAAAGACACCCCCGTTTCACAGAGGAGGAGCTAAGGGTCATGGTGGAGGAAATTGTCAGGGTAGAGCCACTGCTGTTTGGAGCACAGGTGCAGCAGATATCTATAGCTAGGAAGATGGAGCTATGGCAGAGAATCGTGGACAGGGTCAATGCCATGGGACAGCACCCAAGAACTAGGAATGACTTCAGGAAGAGGTGGAATGACCTATGGGGGAAGGTACGTTCCATTGCAGCAAGGCACCAGCTCGCAATCCAGAGGGCTGGCGGTAGACCCCTACCTCCTCCCCCACAACTCACAGCATGGGAGGAGCAAGTCTTGACAATAATGCAGCCTGAGGGCCTGGCCAGAGTCGGAGGAGGACTGGACTCTGGTAAGTCAACTCTCTACTATTATCACCCCCCTACCTGCATGCCTTCACATACCCTCACCATCACTCTCATCCCTCTACCACTTCCCACACACCCCACCATCACATCTCACTAATGCCAATGCCAAACCCTGCATGCTGTACCAACGCATGGACACCACTCACAGACCTGCATTGGCACTCATCACTAAAGCATGCACACTACAGAGAATTAATTATCCCACCATACACTAACATACACAAGTAAAAGCTGCCAGGGCAAATCCAACCAAAGAGGGGAAGCCATGGATGTACAATATGTCAGACACAGAAACCATAACACATCATTTGCATCCCCACAGGTACCCCAGCCACTGTCAGAGGAGAGGAGATGCCAGTGATATTCAGTCCCCCAACTGAAGAGGCCCACAGTGATGACAGCAACTCTGGATGACCTACCTGGCCCATCAGGGACCACTGGACAGCCGGTTACCCAGGCCCAGTCACACACCACCACAAAGCCTCCTCCATCAGGAAACACCACTGCAGCACCTACCCAGTGTACCTATACCTCTGTCCCCAGGACATGTCAATCAGCAGTGTGTCCACCTCTACAGGGTCCCCAGGGCACACCTTGCCCCCAAGACAATCAGGGACCTGGGGTCAGTGGCAGTGGGCACACAGTTCATGGGACTGAGTCACAGGCCAACAGGGACACTGGGAGGACTGCTGTGTGCCAGGGGGAGGACAGGCCCAGGGAACCAACTCTCCAGGAGGCACTCACAGAGATCCTGGGAGCTTATCAACATTCCCAGAACATGATGGGCCAGATTCTGGACAATGTGCAGTAGAACAGGCGGCTGCAGGAGGGACAGTACCAGGGGATCAGGGAGGACTTGCAGGCCATCAACAACACCCTGATCGCCATTGCAGGGGTGCTGGCAGACATGGCCAACATTATGAGGGAGGCAGTCTCACACCAGTGGGCCCCTGTCACTATCCAGACATCTGAACAGCCTTCCACTTCTGCTGCCACTAGTGGCCAGGAGGCCCCGCCACAGGGCTCACAGGCCACCAGCACCC
Organism: Pleurodeles waltl; assembly: GCF_031143425.1. Classification (NCBI taxonomy): domain Eukaryota; kingdom Metazoa; phylum Chordata; class Amphibia; order Caudata; family Salamandridae; genus Pleurodeles; species Pleurodeles waltl. The sequence continues at coordinate 234,303,835 of NC_090439.1, forward strand.
CTCCCCCTACAGAAGGTGAACCCCCCGCAAACTTTCCCTGCGATCCAGACAGAAGCCAGAGACACTTGCCAAGACCCCCTCCAGGAAAAGAGACTCTCCTGATTGTCACCCTTGTGTCCCACTCTGTCACCCTGTCCGCCTTGAACTGCCATTGCTCCCCTTCCTATGTCTCCATGGACAATGCACCTGTGCTCCAAACACACTGGAACAATACCCTGGACATTCCTCCATCATCACCCCATCCCATTGCACTTACCCCTCCATATATCAACACTTCAATAAACACCCTTTGAAAAAAACCTATTTTGGAGTCATGTATATCAAATATGTATTCATTGTAACAGGTACAAACATTGCAAATCAACTGTACCGAGAATGAGCATAGAGTAATGACCTGTAGCTGGCCGTAGTGATTACACCAGGATTATATGTCAGGTCACCAACATCTGCAAAATGAATTGCCAGAGGGAACAGTAAGTGGGCATAAAAGTTGAAAATATGAGCATGCCATTGCCATACAAAAGAAAGCAAATGTCATTGAAATGTGAAGTAACACTGTCCTACCTGTGTGTCATTGGAAGTATTGTCATATCTCAAATGTTCCGTTGTCCTCATCCTCTGCCTCCTCATCCTTACTGTCCACATGGTCTACTGCTGCCACACGGGCATCTCCAGCCTCCTCCTCCTGTGCGAATGGGACATGGCGTCTGATGGCCAGGTTATACAACATGCAGTATGCCACCACTATCTGGAAGACCTTCTTTGGTGAGTAGCACAGGGATCCACCTGTTAGATGGAGGTAACGGAACCTGGCCTTCAGGAGGCCAAGGGTCCTTTCAATTATCCTTCTGGTTCGCCCAAGTGCCTCATTATAATGTTCTTCTGTCTTTGTCCTGGCATTCCTCACAGGGGTCAGCAGCCATGTTAGGTTTGGGTAACCAGAGTCACCTGCATATATTGAGGGACAATATTTAGCCACACACTATCCTATATGGCCCACACCATACCCATACACCAACATATACTGGGTGGGAACCAGGGCTCACCTATTAGCCACACCTTGTGTCAATGTAGTTGGGCCATCACTTTTGGGATGCTTCTATTCTTTAGGACAAAGACATCATGCACTGACCCAGGATACTTAGCATTGACGTGGGAGATGTACTGGTCTGCCAAGCACACCATCAGCACATTCATAGAGTGGAAACTCTTACGATTCCTGAACACCTGTTCATTCTGGTTGGGGGGGAACAAACGCAATATGTGTTCCATCAATTGCCCCAATTATGTTGGGGATATGTCCCGTTGCATAAAACTCGGCCTTCACTGTGGCCAAATCTTCAACCTGGGGGAAAACAATGTAGCTGCATAAGTGTGTTATCAGGGCAGACAACACTCTTGTCAGCACTATTGAGAACATTGGCTGTGACATTCCTGCTGCCAAGCCCACTGTCACTTGAAGATAACCAGTTGCCAGGAAATGGAGTACAGATAGCACTTGCACAAGAGTGGGGATCTCAGCGGGGTGATGGATAGCAGATATCAGGTCAGGCTCCAATTGAGCACACAGCTCTGTGATTGTGGACCTGTCAAGTCTATAGGTGAGGATAATGTGCCTGTCTTCCAGTGTTGCCAAGTCAACCAGGGGTCTGTACATGGGGGTATGTCTCCATCTCCTATTCATCTGCAGCTGTAGCAATCTAAGGGACACAAGAGTGAAGATCCGGTCACAAACTGAACAATGGAGCTACAACAGAACTTTGCATCCTGTAAACATGTAATGGATCATTGTGATTTGTCCAGTATGTGCTAATATCTCCTGTGATGCAGCATTATTCCAGCGCTTGCCTATCCACCCTGAAATGACGTCTGCCTGTTCTGTGTGGAGGGACAGGTAGAAGTGAGATAATACCGCTGACGTTGTGTGCCGTTGCGGGAGGTGGTTGGGAACCGCCGTGCAACTTCTCATTGGCTAACATTGGGCCCTATGGGTTACAGTGGCCAATGGTGATCTACGCCAGCAGTGACGGTATGCACCACCGCGGGAGTGACCGCCATTTTCTATCTGATTCCTCACTTGTTACCTGACCTTCCATAGGAGAGGAGCTACACTGCATGTGCTGCTACGACCTATGTCTGGAACCTACCATGGCCTTGTGACCCGGGAAAGGGCCCCAGCCTTCACTTTGGAGGAGTTGGAGCAACTGGTGGATGGGGTCCTACCCCAGTATGGACTGCTGTATGGGCCTCCAGACCAACAGGTGAGTACACTGTGAGCACGATGCATGTGGCATGAATGCATAGAGTTCTGTGCGTGAAGGCCTCGAGTAAGGGGGGGTGGGTGGATGTCCTCTTGGCGGCGTACAGGTTGTGTGCTGGGCCATGTGTGTGTAAATTGTGATGGGAACGGGTATAGTGGACCATATTTGTAACAGGCAGGACTGTTTGTCTAATTCTATTTTCCTGTTTGTATTGCCTCTGCAGGACAGCGCCCATCAAAAGAAGGGTATATAGCGTACCATCGCCAAGGAGGTGCAGACACTGGGGGTCTATGGCAGGCAGAGCACCCACTGTTGCAAACGGCAGGAGGACCTGAGATGCTGGGCACGGAAGACGGCGGAGGCCGGGCTGGGAATGGGCTCCCATCGAGGAAGGGGTGCCTGTCGAACCCTGACCCTCCTGATGGCCTGCATACTGGCGGTGGCCTATCCTGAGCTGGATCAGCGCTTGAGGGCATCACAGCAGCCACAAAAGGGTGAGTACAGTGCCCATCATTACAACTTACGCATGGTAGGGTGGTATCCAGGTGGGGGATGTGTGTCAGTGGGTGCCCCTAGGCCAGGCCTGACTTTGCAGCTTAAGTCCCCTGGTGGCTAGGGTTCAGAAGGGAAAATCTTGCTACCTAGCTCATAGGCATCCACTACTGGTCAGGGCTGCGTGGGTCTCAGGTGTGCTGCATTTGGCGGTGTGTGCCCCTCCCCATGACTTGGTGGCTAACTATTTCTCTGGTAGTGCAATGCATATTGGGTAGTCCTGTTTCCTGTGTGTGAGGGTGCTGGGTACGCCAATGGTGGTGTTGGTGCAGCCATTGACCCAGTGCATCCTTTGTCTCTTTCCCTCCTTTTTTGTTTTGTCATCCTGTCCTTATGTGCATTAGCATCATCTGGCGGAGGAGCAGAGGCACAGGCGATGGAGGGAGCTGCATCCCACATGACTCAGGAGGCAGAGTCCACCGTTGGTGAGGGCACCAGTGAGATGGAGGGCGATGGGAGCACCACGGCGGAGACTGGAGGGGACAGTTCTGACACAGATACCTCCTCGAATGGAAGCTCCCGGGTGGTGGCGGACACTTCTGTGACCACCCCAGCTACAGGTACAGCCCCCAGTCCGGTATCAGCACTGCCCTCCCAGCAGCCCCTCAGTAAGTTGCCTTTGCCAGCTCACCCAGGAGGGTGGGCATCTCCTTCACCCCAGGCACCTCAGGCCCTGCACCAGTTAGCCCTGCTGCCCTGAGTGAGGAGGCTTTTGACCTCCTGAGATCCAACTCTGTAGGGCAGTCAACCATTGTGAAGGCAGCCCAGATGCAACAATCTAATGCACTCCTGGAAGGCATTCACACTGGATTGGCGGCCCAACAGAGATCAATTCAGGCTCTGGCCTCATCTCTGATTACAGCCATTGTCCCTGTTTCTACCGTCCCCCTCCAACTTCCACTGCCCAGTCCCATTCCCCTCAACCCCAACCTATCCCAAGCACACATACAGACAAGCATGCATACAAGACAACACCCAAAAGTGTCACAGGCAAATACAAGCACCACACTTCATCCCACAGGCACTCACACAAACACCATCCAGTTGCAGACACAACAACATCCACTATCTCTACTGTCTCCTCCTCCACCAACTCTCTCCCAGCCATGTCTACACTCACACCTGCATGCACTACTGCATTGTCCACTACCAGCATCATCACCACACCAAGCAGAACACACACCTCACTGGCAGACACCTCCACAACATCCATGCACACATCCCCTATGTCCTCTCCTACTGTGTCTGTCCACCCCCTCCTAAAGTACACAAACACAAGCACTCAGACACCCAACAGCCATCCACCTCGCAACAGCATACAGCCCATGCACCTGTACCCAAAAGCAGCAGACAGACACCTCCAACAACCACTCCCTCATCCTCCACTCCCATTCCTTCTTCTTCTTCCCGCCCCAATGTCCCTAAAAAACTGTTCCTACCCACCATTGACCTCTTCCCTACACCTCCCCCCATCCTGCACGTATGGGCAGGGTATCACGAACCCAGCCAAGCACCTCAGCCACACAGTCCACAGGCCCAGTCCTAACCTCACCCACTTGTGGTGGAAAGGGATCCAGACCACAAGTACTGAAGGGGAAGCAGCCTGCACCATCCAGCGTAAAGGGGAGGGAGACTGCCCCAGCAGGCAAGGAGCCTACACATGCCACCAGAAAGCCCAAAGAGCCTGCATCAGCAGGCACGAGGAGCAAGGAGTCTGCCCCAGCAGACAGGAAGAGCAAGGAGCCTGCACCAGCAGGCAGGAAGAGCAATGAGTCTGCACCAGCAGACAGGAAGGGCAAGGAGCCTGGACCAGGAACTGTGACTGAGTCCCCACCACCAACCATGGTTGTGCATCCGTCCGAAGGTGCAGGGGATGGGCAGGAGCCTCCCCCCACCAGCAGCACCACCACAGTGCAGCCATCCAAGGTTGCAGGGGATGGGCAGGAGCCTCCCCCCACCAGTAACACCACCACTGTGCAGACATCACTGCCGGCGGATGGTATGTAATCCTGCCTCCATGGGTTGCTGTGCGGCCTGTCCATTCCAGAACCAGTGGGTAAGACACCCACATGAGGGACTGCGGCCCATCACTCCCCAGGATTAAGCACAGGGCACATTGCCCCCTCCAGAACCAGTGGGCAAGACACCCACATGAGAGACTGTGGCCCTTCACTCCCCAGGACCAAGCACAGGGCACGTTGCTCATTCCAGAACCAGTGGGTAAGCAACCCACATGAGAGACTGTGGCCCATCATTCCCAGAGGATCAAGCACAGGGCACGTTGCCCCCCCCCCCCAGAACCAGTGGGTAAGACACCCACATGAGAGACTGTGGCCCATCACTCCCCAGGACCAAGCACAAGGCAAGTTGCCCTTCCAGAACCAGTGGGTAAGACACCCACATGAGAGACTGTGGCCTATCACTCCCCAGGACCAAGCACAGAGCACGTTGCCCCCTCCATTACCAGTGGGTAAGACACCCACATGAGAGTCTGTGGCCTATCACTCCCCAGGACCAAGCACAGGGCACGTTGCCCCGTACGTAACCAGTGGGTAAGACATTGCCCCCTCCAGAACCAGTGGGAAAGACACCCACATGGGAGACTGTGGCCCATCACTCCCCAGGACCAAGCACAGGACATGTTGCCCCCTCCATAACCAGTGGTCTTGTTACATCTCCCGGTTGAGGTGCCCTCCGTTCCCCTGAGGTGCCTGCCTATTTACCAACTGATGCCCTGCAATGTTCTCTCCATGTTGAAGCAGGTCACATGTGTGGCCTTCGAATTGAGGGCTGGGCTGTGTCCCTTTTTCTGTAAATATGTATATATCTATTATCTTGCCTAACTTATTATTTCTACTGTGTTGATCTTATTACAAACACTTTGGCAAATTTGTTTTGTTCGTGCATTATTCAGCTGAGTTACGGGGTCAAATTGTCTTTTTTAATGCATATGGTTGTGTATATGGTGTGTGTGTGTGGTGTGTGTTGTGCGTGTCACTCTCTCCCCCCCCCCTCCCTTGTGTGCTACGCAGCTGTACTTACTGTCATCGTCTTCGCCAGCGTTGGTGTTCGTGGTGGAGCAGAACGTAGAATATCATTGGAAAAACATGCAGTTCTGGTTCCATGACGGCATGGTTCTTCCCTGTGTCTCCAATGGTGAATGCTTTCACTTCTGAGCTCAGTTTCCACCCGGCTTTTGTTGTCATTGGTACCGCCCCGGAAAAGGTGGCGGTTTGCAGGCTCTTAATATTGTGGGTGGAACATTGACTTCCGCCTGGCTGTAGGCGGCTACCACCATGGTGGCTGTTGTTTCCTCCCTGGCGGTTAGTGTGGTACATTGGCTGTCTTTCGGAGATCTTTCTGCCATGGCCATAATTTGGCAGTTGTTACCGCCAGCCTGTTGGTGGTATTACCACCACTTTATCACCAACCGCCAGGGTCGTAATGAGGGCCTTAATGTCCTCGGTCAAACATGTACCCAGCTAACCCCTAAGCTTGTGCCATTCCACCACATCATTTAGACCAACCTGGTCTGTTTTCTCAGAGAAAATGCACACTCACACACTGGGGGGGTCTCTAGATGAATACTAGAACCATTACTGCCTAAGGTAGGAGTAGGTGGTCCCCGGCTAGGTAGAAATAGAGGGATGTGAGATATACCAAGGGTTTTTTGTAGCATAAGTGTTTTGAGTGGAGGGCGCCCTTGAAGTATTTCCTTCTGTAATTCCCCTTTTTGCGGATAGAGCCCTGCAACTACACATGAACCTAGGATTACCAGAAATGTCTCCAAGGGCTAGTTTGTTGGCCTCTTGTTCAGAGCCACAGGTACATAACCAGCCCCCACCATCTTGAACCCGCACCTTGGCACAGCCTGAGTGAGTCCGGAACCCCAAGGAGGTTTCTCACCAGTCCCAGACTCTCATTTGTGGTGCTTAGGGAGCCCAGAAGGCCAATTTCCAAAATTGAGGACTTAGAATTTGGCAAAAAAGTGATCTGAGAACCAGGAGGAGACTGGGACAAACTTGCTCGCCTAGCCCCGTCAGAGCTATCACCAGTGGGACTGACTTTGCAGCTCCCCCTCTATGTTCTACTCCACAGCAGCATGCCCGTTTCAACGGCTCTTTACCAAAGGGGTGTATGACTCCATGGAACTGTTTACATCTATAGCCCTCTGCTTCGTCCTGCTGGAGTTTTTCAACTTCAGTTTCAGCAACTACGTAGAAATCTTCACCGCAGCTTTGACCCACGGCCACCCAATGACAACGCTCACTCCTCGGACACTTCCTGCAGCCTTGTTTTAATTAACTTTCCTTTCTCAGATATTATTCTTTAAGATTTTTCCTGACTCTGAAAGTAAGTACTGACCTGTTTTTATCCAATTCTTCACAGTGAGCCTTAACTATCGACTTTGACGTGGTCTCGTGTGACCAGATATCCACGGTTGGTGCTTGATCTTTTAGATGTTATTTTGGACCTCAAACTTAAAAAAAATCATAACTCTCGTTCTACTGATTGGAATTTTGTTGTTCTGGTGTCAAAATATTTATTAGAATTTACTCTATTTGTCTAAATTGGTTTGGGATTTTTCTTGTGTTGTGTTTTCACTTTATTACTGTTTGAGTGCTGCATAAATACTTTATACATTGCTTTTAAGTTAAGCCTGATTATTTTTTGTGCCAAGCTACCCAGGGTTAAGCACAGGTTAATTTAGTGACTTTTTGTGGTTCACCCTGCAAGGGATTGTGGCTGATGCTTGACCAGAGCTCACACTGCAGTCAACTACCAACCCAATTTCTCACACCCCATCCCCTCCACTTCATCTGTCTCCACAAAGACTTAAGCACACCAGGCATTCCTTGTTCAGCACCAATCTAGTCAAAAACTTCAATGCGGGTAATGAGATTGGTCAACCATATCACAAGGAGTATTGGTATGATGACTTGCAGGAGGCTAGTGGCCCTGACATCGCCCCTGAGTTGGGGCTCCTCTCAACCTTTGATCTTGCCACCGAGGAGTTCCTTCCTACCCAGGTGATGCGGAGGGTGACTGAAGTCCTTGACTTCAAACTGCCCATCTTGGAGGTCAAGACCAATGTTCATACAAGGTTCTTTAGTCATGGCAACCATCTCTATTTCTGAGATTATATCTATTCTGCGGGGTCTCCTTATGCGGAGATTCTCCCCTTTCTTTTTTAGGTGTTTGTTGTTTTTCATCCCAGTGATTCTTAGAACCTTCAGGAGCTTGCTTAGTAGAATCTTTATTAGATTTACCATGAAATTGTGGTTTTGTAGGTCTGGCACCCAGGCTATCCCGACCAATGCTAGAGTAGGTCTCTGCGATAATCTTTGGCAGCTCACGTTCCTGATCCTGTGGAGGAACGTCCCGGAGCCGCATGCCCACTGCTAGTGCAACTGCTTCCCCTTTAAGGTTACTTAGTGTAATTGAAGATACTGTGGCAAAATTGCCCATAAGTTGCAGCCCCAAATCCAGGGCCGGGGCAGCCCCATATTCATCTTGAATTTGTTTTAACACTTCCGGTAAATTGGCAAGTGTTGGTGTACTGTGTGCGGTAGTATAGAGCGTGGCAAATCTGTGCCCCAAGTATTGCAGTTATCTACTGTGGGAACCATCCACAATGGCAAGCACATAGTTCATATTCTATGCTTATCCTGAAGTCCTGTGTGGGGAAATACTGCTTCCTGTGCGTTTATTGTTTGAGTTAACCAAAATGGAATCCATTCTCGTTTGGCAGGTACTTTACCCATGATCGAATGTACAGTCGCAGGATTAATGCCTGGCGTTACTGCATCTGGTTGCGCCGGGGCAGCATGTGCTGGGCTTATATCTAATGTTTGCATTACAAACTGTACTAATCGTCTGTATATTGCCGTAAGCTCAACATATAAGCAATGGACTTCAGATACCGTGAAGGTCGCTGAAGCAGGGTGCGGTGTATACGTGGCCAATAAATGCCAGGTAGGGCCATCATTCCTTAGAGGACCTAACCTAACATGTAGAATTGTATGAGGTAGGGTGTCATCAAGCCAATTATTATGTTCTTGACAAGATAGAGGTATTTCTAAATATGCATATGCTCTGTATTGTGCAGGTGTGTTTGCAGGTGTATAGTGATGAAATGTATTTGTGCTCCCATCAGCTGCTGGAAATGTGACCCAAGAATAGAAGATTTCTGTTCTATAGGCTGGATGAGCCTCAACCGCAAATGTAATAGGGCCCCCCTGAGCCAGTAGGCCATGTGCCAATAAATGTGCAGTAAGGGGTGGTTGCATATTGACTGCAATTGCTACCTGTTGCTGCTTTGCCAAAACAAATGGTAAATTTTGTTCAGAGATAAGCACACCAAATGGGGATTATCCTTTTAGGGTTCAAGCTTGAACAACCTACACCGTTTAGTCTCCATATATAGTACTGAGGTGTCTTTGCATGTAGCAAGACAGAGATACTCAGGAGGACCCTAAAATGAGTACCTAACCAAACGTTGGTGGTGCCATGTCACGTAGGCTCTCATTATCCTAATGAGACTACTGGATTTGGGCGGCAGAATCACTTGCACTGTGGGAGACTGAGTCTGAACCCACTACAGGTGACACCTGTCAGCCTAATCCGGGTTTTGCTCCGGCTAACTAGCAGTGTCTCATCTCCACCCAAGAGCAGGGATGATTTGGTAACCGAGCGCATGACACAATTGACTCCTCAGGGAAATCGTGGTCACTCAGATCTCATCCGTTTCTCTCAGTTATATTAGTCTCACATATGCAAGGACAACCAGAGGCAGAATATAGTTCAATAAGATTTTATTGAATTAACTGCATCTTAGATAAGAAAGTATGTATTGCAATGACTAGGACGATGAGGCATGATGGGATTAAAATTGTGACAAGAAGAGTGAAACATAAAAATAACGCTACCATACTGTCACTACAATCGTTAAGAATAGCTCCTACTTAGGCTTTGTTGGAGCACAACATGTTAAGCTCTAATTCTGCCCTTCAGGTTCCCCTGGGAAGACATCATCCCTCATACCTGAGCAAGAGGCCTGTAGTCTGCATAAACTGCTGCAGTGAAGCAGTTAGCAATCAGCATACAGTCGTGGTCATCTGGCTGGAATCTCCCTCTAGTATACATGGGTCAAAGTAGTGTTTTTATAATCAAACAGCTGATGTTCCCAAAAAAAGGATCCCCACGTAAGAGTGTGTATGTTTCCATGAACATTAGAGACAAAGCGTGCAACTTTTGCCGGCAACTGTCTTTACTGCAACCTTAAGAAAAGCACAGAGTGAAAGAAATGTCTTGTTTACGAACGCAGTGCTGGCCTAGGCAAAGAACAGCTAGATAGAGAAAATAAAACAAGACCACAAATGTGGCTATTGTTAAAATAATAAAACAAAGCTGAATAAAATATGTCTAGGTTAAAGTACATAGCAGCAGGCCTAGTTTGCTAAAATAATGTGTATGAAGCTATAACTAAAATGGCTACACAACAGTCTAAGGGAACAGGTGATCAGTTCACTTCCTACTGACTGGGGTGCCACAGCTCTGTGCTGCAGGCAGCTAAGGCACCCCCGTATGTCACTGTGCCCCCGCAGGAGGGCCTGACCTCGGATACCTCACCCCAGATCCCTCACCCCAGTTCCTTTGCATGCAGGCCGGTTGGTGTGACATCATGGGCCTTGTATTTTGTTCATGGTCTGCAGGCGTTGTGCGGTATGGTGTCACACGCACCCCTAGTCAGTGTCTGGGCTGGAAGTGCGTTGTGGTGGCTGTAGCTGCCCTTTTTGGTTGTACAAGGTGGCAATAGTGACGTCAGGGCCATGTATGCTGCCAGCAGATGGGGTGCATTTTCTTGTTATCCATTGAGGTACCTCTTGAAGGGGTATGTCGTATTTAGATCAATTTCTACTAGAATATTTGCGGTGCACAGTCCTTGTTTTTTTCTGTTCTTTACATTTTGTTTGTTGCCAGTAGGTATGAGGTGACAGCCATTCCACCTTACCATCTGTGCAAAGTGGGAGGGGGCGTGTTGCCTTTTAGCTTCTCAGTGTTCAGTAGGGGATATTGAGATATATAGGTATAGTGTCTTGCCTTCAAAACGCTGTTTCAATTCTGTCTGGACACTACGTGTATTTTGGAGTTTGTCCCCCAAACTTATTTTTATACTAATGATTATGGCTTCAAATTGCCATAGATCTGTTTCATTACTATAAAGCCTTGCTGGTAGTTTGAATAACATTTTACACTGAACCGAGCATAGTGTAGTAGATGAAGTGGGAGCGGTGTTATGTAATTTGCTACTACGTATGCTTTTCAGAGTTTGTAGCCCCGTGCTACAGTTAATCCGGAGGGTCACAATGTACATCTCAATTTAATTTGTTTTGTAGCGCATCTTTTGTCTAGAGGCACCTCTGACTTCAGATACATCTTGCAGCCTCACTGGGAAATGCAGCATTGAATTTGGTCTCAAAACCAAAAAGCACCCTGTCTCATTGCCCTAATATGATATGCATTTTGTCTTCAAGTCCAGTGCGTGTGACGTTGTGTATTTCCTTCTCTCTGTGGGTGTGGGGGTTGCAATGCAAGCTGCCTGTCATAACTCTGTACCTAGTATTAGTGGGAGCGTAACATCTCTGGGTGGCGGAGGAGGGGCGCAATGTACACTGCCTGTCATAATAACTTGTTATATGGTTAGCAGACAATGGTATAGGCTCTATACTTAATGCTATAGAGAAGTGCATTAGAAAGTTCCATCCATCGGTGGAGGCAAGTTCTTAATCTGGATGTGCCTTCGACATTTTCCACAGGCCGTTTCGACTATGCACCCTATTCTAGGATCCTGCGCTAGGAGAATGTGAACTTTCTGATTTTAGCACAGGTGTTATTTTACAGAGGCACTTGGCTCGCATGCCGTAGTCTGCATATGATGTGCACACTTTGGAAGGTTCCTTTACTATACTGAATGTATGCAGGCATTCATGTACTCCGCCAGCAGCACTCTGCAGAATTCTATGGAGTTTTTCGATAACTCGGTGGAATTCCGTGGAGTACAACTCCGTGAGCTCCACCTAGCCCTAAGGAGTAGGAGAGAGTCCATCGTTTGGACCCCAGGAGAGGCTCTAAGCATTTATATTGATCATACCAAAAAAAACACAGAGTGGCCGATCTGCTCTTTGTGGGGTTCTCTGGAGTGAAAAACTGCAAGGCTGTGCAGAAGAGAATCATCTTCCACTAAATTGTGTTCTGCATTACAGTTGGCTGCACATTTGCTAACAATCAGCCTCCAGAAGGACTGCATGCTCATTCTACCAGGGCCAAAACTGCTACCACTGCTTTGGCATGTGGATTACCTGTCCTGGATATTTGCCAGGCACTTACATAAATGTTCATGAAGAATTATTGTGTGGACGGTCATATTTGCCTAGAATGTGGCATTTTGCCTGCTTGATTCTGTAGGACTTTCTACATTGAGTCCATCCACAGGTCAACCTTCCTCTAAGTACTGCTGGGGTATCTATTAAAAAAGTAAGGAATCTGTGGCTAGACATTTTTATCAGAAGAACAAGTTACTTACCTTCAGTATCATTCTTTCTAGTAAAGACTCTATCAAGCTGCAGATTCCTCACTGACCCTCCCATTCTCCCTGTTCAGTGGTTGGACTCTATGCGATCCCATGTCTAGGACTCTGCACACTGGTCACACCCATTTGCATTTGGGGTCCTGCGTTTTGGGGCACAGACACTCTTGAAAGCAACTGATGTCAGCACATGTGAGTGGCACCTATTTATGCTCTGCATGTCATTTCTAGAGCTAAACAGCATCCATGCCGAGCCATATGGCTCCACCTACCAGCATAACAGGTACTCTAGAAAAGTTTCCTGATCCTGTCTGGTGCCTGGGTAATGTTTAAAAAGTGAGAAATCTGCAGCTACGTACAGAAAGAGTGTTATCGAAGGTAAGTAACTTGTTCATCAATATAGTAATCAATGTGTTAGATATTTGGTGGTTGCTCCATATAAGAAATTGGGTTTCTAGTTGGCAGAGGTATCCACCTGTCCAAGGAGGAACCGCAGTTCTAGTCAGGGTAAGGCACAAGCACACCCTAAATTGACCTGTGTTCAGCCTCTGGTAGCTTTACACAGACATGTCAGGCTTAATGTAAGAGGCAATGTGTCATTTATTTGTGGAAGATTTCAAACAGTAAAACAGTGAAGGCACCACACAAAAAGATGCCACAATTGGTTAAAAAATAGAACATAATTTAATTAATAAAACAAGACCAAACAGCAAAAATCCAACAAGTAGAGTTTGAATTATGAGTTTTTAAAGATTAAACTGAAAAATAGCACTTTGAAAAAAGAAGCTCCACCGGGGGATATCTGGTCGCGCTGGTCGGGGATCAAGTCAGAAGTTCAGGCCAACTGCTGTGGAATGTGGGGTGGCTACAATCCTGGTTACATTGATGTTGAAGATGCGGGGAGCAGGCTGAAGTGGTGCGTCAGTGTTGATCCCCCCAGTGAAGGCAATGTATTGGTTCTTCCCACACACTAGCAAAGATGGATAGATTTTCTCCCTGCAGCAATGGTGATACTTCAAGTCTGAGATGCAGCATTTCTGTAGGTGATGCACTGAGGTCAATCTGTGCTGGGGAGGTGATACTTCAACTCCGATCCATGCTGATGCACCGTTACCGATCCACGCAACAGGGGCGATGCAGCGGTTGTGATCTGCCCAGCGGCAGCGATGCATTGGTTCTGACTGGAGCTGCACTTAATATCCACCTCCATGACCCAAGGACAGGATTGGCACCACTTGGCAGGGCAAGACTCACAGTTGGCAGAGTCAAGGTGCTGTAGCAGGTGGGTCAGAAGTCTTTTGTGTCCCTGAGACTTCAGAAAACAGGAGGCAAGCCAACAAGCTCTTGTAGTCATTTTGGTTCAGCATTGGAGAGTTGCAGGTGACAGTCCTTCTCAGGCAAGGAGGTCAGTAGGCAGCAGGTAAGCACAGCAGAACAGGCATCCAGCAGAGTGGCCGTCCTTGTAGCAGCACAGCAGTCATTCTTCCAAGCAGAGACTTCACAGGTTAGAAGTGTTATGAGTTGGTGATGTCTGATGTTCAGTACCAGTTGTGCCTTCGAAGTAGAGTACACTTCAAAGAGATTATCCCTGAAGTGTACAGAGACCCTGCACTGGCTCCAGCCCTTTGTGTGGGGACAGGACGTAGCCTATTCAAGTGTATATGCCACTTCCTCCCTCCCATCTTACCCAAGATGGCCCTTCAGCATGTGGATGGCCCATCAGTCTCACCAAATCTCTCTTTGTGTATGACTGTCTAGACGGAACATACAAAGCCAAGCTGTCACCCACCCTAGATGTGTATTTAGAGACAAGCAGAAGGCACCAAATAGTTAAAGTAAGAAAATGCCAACTTTCTAAAAGGGGCATTTTCAGAAGTACAATTAAAATTTGACTTCACCATAAGCTGTGATTTTCAATCATGAGTCCAGAGACACCAAACTAGGAGGGGGGTACATCTCTTTCCTATGGGAAATTACACCTATAAAATGTAATAAGGTAATCTCAGTGTTATCCTATGGGGAGATAGGCCTTGCAGTAGTGAACAATTAACTTAAGGGTTGTCCGCTAATAGGACATGTAAAACTTCAAAGTACATATTCTGCTTTTTAAATACACTGTACCCTGCCCTTGGACTGTCCAGGACCTACCCCAGGGGTGACATATGTATTAAATAGGAAGGTTTGGGTCTAGCAAGAACATGCTAGGTCGACATGCCAGTTTAAAACTGCACACACAAGCTCTGCAATGGCAGGCCTGAGACGTGTTTGAAGTGCTACTGAGGTAGATGGTACAATCAGAGCTGCAGGTCCACTAGTAGTATTACATTTACCAGCCCCTGGCACAAGTAGTGCTCTTTACTAGGAATTTATAGGTAAATTAAATACTCCAATTATGGATAGGTCAATGTTACTATGTTTTAAGCAGAGAGCACGTGTACGTTAGCACTGGCCAGCAGTGGTAAATTGCCAAGAGTCCTAAAGCAAGAAAAAATGAGGTCAGCATCGCAGGAGGTCTGATGGCAGAAGGTCTGGAGAAACCACACCAAGGGTGCCAGGACTAACAAGCCATTGTGACGGATGAGTGAGAGCATTCAATATTACAGTATTGAAATTGGATAAAATAAAAAGACAGAAATGACACAGAAAATAAAATTGAAAAATAAATGCAATTTCTCAAACGCAGTGTATTTGGAAATATGTGTCAGCTAAAGTATTTTATAATATCTTTATACAGGTCAAGTTAATGCAGCAAATTAAATAAACGCACCCCAGTGTTCTGTCATTTTTTGCTAATGTGTCAGTGCTTTTCCTTGATCTTATTCCCCACATGCAAGTGCCCATAATCATAAAAAATGTGGTTTCTGGATTGTGTCATTCCCTAATCTGTTGTGGGTACTCCGATATTATGGCATAAATCACAAATGTATGAGTGTGTGTCCCTTTAATAACATGCTTATCTATTTGATTTTTCTGATTCTCATAGCCAAACATTAGGTTTCAAGATACAGCCAATGCCATAATCTGTCCTGGGTCTTAATCACTAATTTATATTCTCATACTGACCATGGTAGTCCTAAAGCTACCTAAAATCATACCCCCTAATTAGTGAAATTTGTGCAAGAGAAATTTCAGACCTAAAAAATTACAATCAACACATTTATCACCATGACTCTCTGGTCAGGAGGAGGTGGAACAATAAGGAACATCTAATTGGGACTTCAAATTAAATAAGCAGTTGCAGAACTATTTTAAATATACCACACTGTTTCCATTTGTAGTGTGTGCAGGTAAACATATTCCCGAAATGGTTTCCATGTACAATAACTGCCTAAGTATGCCAGTCTATATGTCTCGATATATAATATTGCACAAGATGAACACAATATATGAATTTATCAAACTTATTGTAAAATGGAAATAAAGTGTCAAGCACATAAGCTGTATCTTAGTCGTTCCAGCACTCAGTTGCCATTACCAGTGTACTTATGTTCATAAGAATGGTTTCAAAAGCAGATATGTATTCATAATTCTTCTTTCTTGTTGAGTCCATTAGGATTCCCAGTGTTCAAGTCAATATGGAGCCAAAATTCCAGAGTATGCAGTTTTTTAGTCTATGTGATAGAAATATCTAGCCGCAGATTCCTTACCTTAGAATTATCCCCAGACATCAGGATCTGGATTTTTTTCTTGAGCAGTACCCTTGTATGCTGATAGATGGTGCTGTTTGGCTTCACGTGGCACTGTTGGCACCATTCACACTGGAAGTGAATTGCACGCTGCCTATATGGGCACCACCCCAGCGCACTGATGTCAGTTCTTTTTGTTCTATGCCAGTCAGCAGGCATCCAGAGACAGCTACCCCCAGTCACTTTTTGACTGACCTTTTTTCAACTTCTCTCAAAGTGTTTTTCAAGACTTATCTCCTGGTGTGCCAGGGATGTCCATGAAGAAGGCTGGATCCAAGCCCTGCAGTGCCTGTCACTGGAAGTGATGGACAGGCATCTCATCTGTCTCTGGTGTCTTGAGCAGTACCACAAAGCCAAGACTGGCATTGATTGTATCGCCATGCACCCCAAGGCCTTCAGAGAGCGATATCTCAAGCTCCTTGCCCCTGACATGTGACACCGCAATGATCTAGAACCTGGTCGAGAGAAAGGTCCTGTGATCAGTCACGGATCCAGAAATTATTGTTGCAGCTGAAGTAGTCCCACTCCAGTAAGTCCCACAAAAAGAAAAAGAACAAGAAATCAAAGAGGTCTTTGACTTTACCCTGTTTGTCAAAGTCATCTCACAATACAAGGAAGCATCATCACTTGATGCCTGGTTCCATGGTTGAGCCTGCTCCTGGGACTGTCTTCGTGCGCCTCTGAGTTTCCTGGAGTGACTCCACCCATCTATGAGAATTCCATGAGGCCAGGCACCTCATATTTGGGTGGCCAGTCCCTGCTGGAGCTCCTTTGGGCCCCGTATGTTTGGGTGGGGCCTCTACTGGGTCACCACTGGCAAATTTGCCCTCAGCACAAATTGGGCCCCTTGGGTCCACAGATGGATCCAAACCAGCATCAGTCATACCAACTGGACCTTGCATAATGCCGCTCCCTTTTTTGCTGCCCCTGGTGCTGGCATCCCCATTTTTATCCCTGACTCCGTCCCGGACCTGGAAGGGCATCATTCAACACTGACTCTGGCTCCAGTTGGAGCCATTCATGCAAGGCCAGAGCCCTATTCCTATGAGTTAGGAATTGGGGAACATTGGGAGTGGCCACTGGATGTTTAAGAATACCAGAATATGAACTGGTGTGAAAGATTGATGGATGCCGGTGCACCGGACACCTCCCCAGATGCTGGCTTGGTCTCTCCTCCTACTATGGCTATGGAAAAGGGTGCCACATTTGCTCTGGTGGTGAGGAAGGGGCCAAGGCCCTCGACTTTCAGTTGCCTACTGAGGCTATTAAGACTAACGTCCTGAACAAGGTGCTTCAGCCAGGAGTCACACCTTCAGAACCACCTCTCCCATTTAATGAAGCCCCTACAGATGTCCTGCTTGGGGCCTGGTCCAAGCCCTGCATTGGGGCTCCTGTGGACAGTACAATTGCCCACTGCCATCTCCTCGCCCCCGGTGGCTCCTCTTTCCTCACCCCACACCCTTCCCTGGAGAGCTTGGTGGTCCAAAGGTCACCTTCCTGAGTAAATCCTGGAACATTCCTTACCACCCCACTGGATAGGGAATCAGAAAATGGACACCTTGGGTAAGGAAATGTTTTCTTCCACCAACCTGGCATTGCGCTCTGTGAATACTGCATGGCTTTTGTTTGCCATTACTCCAATTACCTTTAGGATTTGGTTGTGCAGGTGCTGCCTATGGTCCCCGAGGAGGCACAGGCCATATTCTCCCAAGCTATGGCCGATGGGAGAAACTCACCTCAGTTCACAATTAGATGTGGTTTGGATATGACTGACTCACTAGGCAGAGTGGTTTCTTCGTCTGTGGCCTTACAGTGCTCTGCTTGTCTGAGGACATCTGGCTTTTCAAGGAATGTCCAAGCTTAGCTTATAGACATGCCCTTTGATGGCTCCCATCTCTTTGAAGACAAGGCAAACTCAGCGCTGGGGTTCTTGAAGAACAGCAGAACCACGGTTAAGTCCTTTGGCCTTTCCATGGTCCCAAATCAACCCCAGTCTGCCATTCGCCCCTTTTGAAACCACAGAAGGGGCCTCATGCCACATCTCTACCTACTCAGCCACCATGGCCCTGTAGCTTCCCAGTTCCCGAGTCGTCAATCAGTGGGTGTCAGGATAGACCATCACCTGCACCACTGGAGGTTGATAACATCAGACCACTGGGATCCCCAGATAGTCGGAAAAAGCTACTCCCTCCCCTTCTTGACTAACCCTTCACCCATGCCACCCACTTATGACAGTTTGACAGAGGACCATTTATCTTTGTTCTGCCAGGAAGTACAGGCTCTTTTGGCCAAGGGAGCCATAGAAAAGGTGCCATGTTCAATTAACAGAAGTGGACTTCTATATCTCAGAATCCTATTTTCCTCACAGGATTCTGTGTAGTAAGTGGAATTGTGGTGTAAATTTGTCAAAAGAAAAGGAAAATAAATACAAAAGAAAACAAAGAAAAAATAAAACAAAACAAGGAGAGACGGATTGCCTATTTATCCGGTCTCTCCTTAAATGCCCCACCACTGTCTGCATTTCCCTCTCCCACTCAGCAATAGCCAGGCTTTATGATGCAGGCACGTACCTGCGAAAGCCACGTCCCTCCATGGACGAGGCAGGAGTTGTAGCGGGAGGTCCTCCGTGTCGACCGGACGTCCTCCTGGCGAGGTGTACCTGGCTCCTCTTCTTCTCCGCTGGTCATCCCGGTCCCTTCGGTCGGCTGTTCATCCACGTTCGGCTTCTCCTCCTTGATCTCCTCCTCGAACGCCACTCCTCCCGATAGTCCGTCTTTTCTATTAGATGAAGCCCGGACGTCCGGGTTGAAAGTTAGAGTTTCTGGATGTCTGCAGTCGGCGGTTCCCCCGGGGTATCGCACAATAGGTCTTGGGGCATCATCCTGGAACAGGGTACCCGCGACCATGTTACACTCCCTTTCATAGGAACTGTTCTTGACACAATGCAGTTTTGGGCTTATCCTCCGAAACGATAAGTCCAGGATATTTAGGCTATGAACTGATGTTTCAGCCTCTATTCAGGGTTTCAGGGGGCATGGCTCTGAGCAGGCTCTCTGAACGCAAGGGCAGACAAACTCAGCCAAAGATGCCTCGTGAATCACAAATGGCATTTCCATCTGGAGGTGGTGCAAGATTTCTTTCAGTAGTCGGGAGTGCCTTGGTTAGATCTGTTCACCACCACCACCAAGAATGTACAATATCAGCAGTTTTGTGTCCTAGAGTTTCCAGGGAGGCTCTTGCTCAGAGATGCTTTTCATCTCAAGTGGAGGTCAGACTTCCTCCACGCCTCTCTGCCCATTCCACTTCTGCCCAGAGTTCTTTAGAAGATCAGGAACAAACGGGCTCAGGTCATCCTTGTGGCTCCAGAATGGGCTCAGAGAGTTTAATATCGTGAGCTGTTGAGCATGGCCATCGGTCCTCCTATTAGGCTGCCCTTTGGGGGGATTCTTCTCTTGCGCAAGAAGGCACGTTTCTCCACCCAAACCTGTCAATGCTCCACCTTCAATGTTCACCAGGGAGAATATTTAACACAAGTCTATTTTGAAAAACATGGATTTCACCGCTACCATTTTAGTATCTGCAACCAATAAAGCTCCTGCCAAACTGGTGAACAGTTTATCCTCTATGGTGGACAACTTTTTAATCATTGTAATTTGCAATCATACCTACAAATGGAAACATTGCACCAAAGATGTCTCCCACTACTTCTTCAACACTAGCATCTTGTTTAGGTCTGGAATTAGTTTCCCATACAGGTTCATTAAAATATTCCACATGAGATATTTTCGGGAAGACTACACTTAAATAACATACACCCTACCATTCCTTTGCCAACTTGAAATATGTATGTTCTCCTAAAATATAGTGCACTCCAGGAATAACAGGATCTTTACTTGCCAAGAATAATGCCCAATTTCCTCTAACCTCAAATGTGTGGTCACATTCACTCTTTCTCATAATCATAGTGTCAACTGAAGATTTATCTGTAAGTATGCACAATTTCCAATTATGTTTCCAATCCAAGTCAATGCTGCCCAATTTCCTGTTATGTGATGCTCAATTTCTTCTCTAGCCCACTTATGTTGATTCTTTTGGTCCTCACCTATCTTTGCCTTAAAATCTCTCTTCATGTCTTCAACTAAATTGAGCTATTTCTTCTCATCATCTGTCAAAATGCAAGTCAAATTGTTTTGGTGAGCATAGGCAGTGTCCAATGTCATGATGAGTTTAAAGAGCCTCTCCTTTACCTCTATCTCTTTAACACTGGGATGGCGATTAAAATGCTCAAGTATGAGAACTTCTGAAAAAACAAAATCATAATTTTTAAAAATAATACTGGAACCTACCCTGTCCATAGAAAATACTTACTAAAAGACTACAAGTAACACCACAAGTAGGAGAAATATGATGGTATGTGATGCCCTCTGTAGCTGATGCAGGCAACTGCGTACACACATAGCAATCCCTTGCATTGATAGTGTTGATGTACTCATAAAGCAATTTAAAATAAGCATTTGAAGAAAAAGTTGCTCTAGATATGTCTACATATAATTCTCTATCATCAAGTAAATGCAAACTACTATAAATAGGAAGAAGTATTTTAGGGATGATTGTAGATCTGGTCTCCTCTAAACAAGAAAATGTGGGGGAATACAATCCTACGAGTAAAACAATCGATACTAAAGCTGTACAAGGTTCAGGGACCACACTAATAACAAATCCGTGCAGTCCATTCAGAGAGAACATAAATTCAAAACACAGTTCAGCCAAAAAGTTCAATTCAAAGAGGTTCAGCTGGATTTGCACTGTTACCCTCAGAATCCCCAAATTCTGTCTCTCTCCATCTTTGGAAGCAAAGTATGTCCATTCAGATGAAGAGTACTTTTGACCTCATTGTCACTCAGGGCAGAATCCTCACTATCCTTTGGAATAATCTGAGACACATAGCCCTCAGGCAGAATCAGGGGCTTATGTACAAACAGCTTGCGCCACCGGTTGGTCACTTTTTGTGATGCACCTGCAGTGCAGGTGGCTGACCCATATCTACAAGGCCATAATAAACCACTTTGCATGGATTTTCATGGCCTTGTAGATATGGAGTAAAG
Source organism: Pleurodeles waltl (assembly GCF_031143425.1). Taxonomy (NCBI): domain Eukaryota; kingdom Metazoa; phylum Chordata; class Amphibia; order Caudata; family Salamandridae; genus Pleurodeles; species Pleurodeles waltl. The sequence goes on from NC_090439.1 coordinate 234,325,028, forward strand.
CAAAGCAGCCCAAGTCACTGTGTTGCCTTAATCTGTGTCAAAAAGGCATTCCATGGATGTTGCGGTGGGTATTGCAATTCAACACCCATGCATTTTGATGCATTCCCAGATTTACAAGGATTTGTAAATGTGGCAATGCGTCAAAAGCCCATAACAAGGAAAAATAACTTTATTTCTCCTTGTTTTGTTTCCTCTTGCTATGTGTGCTGCATTCTGCAGCACACATAGAAGGAAGAAAACACCTCCATTGATTGTTTTTGTGCAGGAAGGTGTCCCTTTCTGCACAAAAACAATCATTCCTACATTGCAGACACCCTTGCACCATAGTGCAAGGGTCCTTTGTTGGATCATGGCACCCAATTATGCGCCAGCACAGTTGAAGAGGACAGGAATGTGCTGTGTCTCATAGTTACAACACATTTCTGCCCTTTTCTTTTGACACAGCAAGAAACCTTGTGGCACTGTCCTGAGCCAAAATATTATAAATGAGGCCCTCAGTCTCTCCCCCTCCTGCCTTCTTGGCCAGTGGTCTTCAGCTCCCACTTGTGTTTCCACAGCACTAGGGGGCTCATTTACAAGCAGCTTAAGCTGCTGTAGTGTCTTTTTTTATGCTACATGAGCACAGAACAGTTCCCCACCCGTGCCATATTTACAGACTGGCACAAGGGGACCATTGCGCCAGTTTGTAAACCCTTGTTTCACAGTATATCTGAGCCACGTATAATGTATGCAAGGGAGGCGTTCTCCTGTTAGGTTGTCCGCAGGAATGGCACAGTGAAATCTTCAAGACTTCACTGCATCATTCTAGCGTATTTTTTTGACAAAGGGCAGGCATTAAAGTGACACAAGACTGTTTTCAGTGGGTCTCCCCGAGCTTTGTTAGACTAGCGCCAACATTTTTGGGCGCTAGTCCAGAAAAGTGCTTCAACAGCACCAGAAATTCTGATGCAGCTATACTGACAAGCGCCATGGTGCTCTGTATTGTAAATACATTGTTACCATGGTATCATTAGGGGGACGCAGTGCGGCCAAGAAAACTAGCCCATCGTGATCAATGCAACAGTTTGTTGTAAATGAGGCCCTAGATCCTTTATCAGGGCCTGAATTTCACTCATTCATCACCACAGGATGAGACTCACTTGTCTTAGCTTCAGCTGTTGATTCATCCAGACACCCCTCAGGCTGAACATGTGCTGTTTCAGGCACCTCTTGATCCCTAGCAGCTTGTCTAACCTGCTGCCACTGTCTCTTTGTCACAGCTGGCACTTCTGGAAGGGGTGCTGTCACATCATCAAGGGGACACTCAACTCTGCGAGTATGAGCAGCGTGAATCCAGATGGAGAGACCTCCACATCTGAAAGCAGTAGTCATCACCAGAATGAATTGGTGAGGCCCACGCCAGTGAGATCCTAAACATGCTTTCCTCACATGTTTGTTCACCGGGACCCAGTTGCAGGGACTAATGTCATGGCAACTGATGTGGCGAGGCTGTGGCTGTTCCAACCCATGCCAGCCAGTCCATTGCAGTAATCAAGGGTCATGTCATCTGTAATGTTCACAAGCTCATTTGCAAGTACAGCTGGCACTATCATTGTCCTGCCCATGATCATTTCATGGGGGGGATAGTCTTGTCCTCTGATCAGGAATACTGTGAAGACTCATCAATACATGAGGTAAAGCATCAGGCTACTTTAAATATGTCGAAGGACACTTTTTAGCTAGTCTGGTTTCAGTGTGCCATTCATGTGTTTCACTATTCCTGAAGCCTCAGGTTGATAACTGCAATGTAGTCTCTGCTTCACTTGTAAAGCTGAGAACAACAGCTTCAGGATCTCATTATTGAAATGAATTCCTTGGTCCGACTCCAGAGAAGTTGGGAAACTGAACTGGGGATCCGTTCCATCAACAGCAATTTAGCTACTGTGAGACTGTTATTCCTCTTGTCAGGTGAGTTGCACACAGACATTTTGATAAAGTCCAACTGCATCCTGTTTAAGAGTCCATCTAATCTTCCTCTGTGGCTCTTTGTCACTGCAATTCTTTTCACTACATTTACCTGTTGACACATAACACATCTGTGACATAATCCTTCAGCCATTAATCTAAATCTGGGGATAAACCAAGTTTGTCAAAACAGACAGGCCATGGCATCTCTCCCTGCATGAGCAGGACCATTGAAATTTCTAGCCATTGGGGACAACAAACTATCTAGCAACACAGGTCTTCCATCTGCTGAAACCTAAATGTCATCATCCCTTTTGACACAACCTGCTTTGACCCAACTTTGCTGTTCTGTTCATAGTCGTGGACAACACCAAAACCATAATGACTATCAGTAAAAATGTTCACTTTCAGCTGTTCAGGAACACAGCATGCTCTGGTAAGAGTGACCAATTCAGCCACTTGTGCAGAGAGCACTCCTCAAAGCCAGGAGGCCTCAACTACACCTGAAATCGTACAAACTGCATAGGCAGTTCTTAGATGTCTTTCATGGTCTCTCAGAAAAGACACATCAGCAAAGTATGAAATCAGACTCATGTGGCTCATCGTGAATGTCTAGTCTTGACTTTGTGCATAGTTCAGATACATTGAGACAGTCATGCTTTACTTCCCCATCTTCCCCCTCAGTATCAGGAAGGGGTAACAGGGTTACAGAGTTCAAGATAGCACACCTCTTCAAACTCACATTCTCAGCAGCCAAAATGATTTGCTTACAGCAAGACAAATGGCTATTTGTCAAATGGTGGGTGTAGGTACAGGTTAACAATATTTCAACTAAATGAGCCTCAAACACATTAAGAAGATGTCCCATCACAATTCTTTCACATTTCTCAATGCTGACACCTATGGCTGCCACTGCTTTAAGGCATGCAGACAGCGCTGCAGCTACGTGGTCAAGAGTAGCAGGGAAGTAGGCCACAGGCCTTTAGGCATTTCCAGTCATCTTCGTAAGCACCAGGAGAGCACAGCCCTTCCTCTCACTACAGAAAAGACCAAAAACCTTGTTATGATCAGGCTTTCCCAGTGCCAGGGCATAGCAGAGGCTTTCTCTCAGCTCTAGGAAGGCAGTTGAGCAATCGCTATATCACGGTACCAGATCAGACACATCTTTGTGTGTCAGTCTCTGTAAAGGCTTGGCCATTGGGGAAAAGTGGGGTACCCACAGGCAACAGCAGCCTACCATTCCCAAAAGCTTCTCTCTGGGTAGTTGGTGGATTAACTTTCAGGATTGCTGAAATTCTTTCCTGCAACACCTTTCTCGCTCCATTCTCAATGTGATGTCCAAGACAATGGACCTCTTTTTGATAGTACTGCAACTTACTCGGGGGACACTTTGGGCCTGATTACAACTTTGGAGGAGGGTGTTAATCAGTCCCAAATGTGACAGATATCCTGCCCACTGTATTACGAGTTCCATTGGAGATAATGGACTTGTAATACTGCGGGTGGTATATCCGTCACATTTGGGACGAATTAACACCCTCCTCCAAAGTTGTAATCAGGCCCATAATGTCCATTCTCAGCCAAGTGGTTCAACAGGGCAATGTGTCTTGCTTGCAAGCTTCCTGTGCATCTGATGCAACCAACCTGGTGTTGATTTATTTCACCAGAAAAGAGTTACAGGGTATAACTAAGGACTCAAGATTCCTTTATAGGTTCTGATTGAAGATCGAGGGGCTCTCCGTATACCCCTATGGGACTCTGCACCAAGCCAAAACATGGTTCTGGAACCAAAATGCAAAGAGGAACTGACTATTCTCACGTAGTGGTATGGAAAAGAAGGACTGACATAAATCGATGACAGTCAACCACTCAGCCTCACATGGAATTTGAAATAAATTTACCGCTGGATTCTGTACCACAGGACAACAGGGAACAAAAACGGTGTTCATATTTCTCAGATCTTAGACAATGTGGTATTTACTGCTAGGCTTCAGGAAGCCCATAATGGGCTCCCCACTATCTCCTTTAAAATGCTTTGTTGTGTCGTTAAGTCAGTCACCAGAGGGGTCCCAGCAATTGTTTTGAGGATCACATTATATTGTGGTGCTCTTGGGAACTCAACATTTGTTTTTACTTTGGGGTGGACAGGTTCTACACCTTTGATGAGACCTATGTCCTTTTCTGAAAAGCCCCAGGTTTCAGGCTTCATCTGTCACAGGCTACTTGTTGTTTATGTCTTTGGCCCACTGGAACTGCAGAAGAGTCTTGATTCTTGTAGGTTCTGCCTTGACCAAGGTACGGGCGGCCCTTTCTGGTAGCCACGGTGCTGCCGACGAAGGAATGCCAAAAAGCTTTCTGTGCCCTCCAGAAGTCCCAGAGGAAACAAAAACAAACCTCTAAAGCAGGAACTCCCTGGAACAAAAAGAAGCAAAAAGGTGAGTCTTCTAACAGGAAAAAACAATACTGGAAGAAGCTGGAAGGAGCGAGGTAATTAACTGGAGAAACATTAGCAGGAGCGAAGATCACCACCAAAGAAAGTGTTGCAGCGCAAGGAGAACAAGAATCACTCGCTTGATATACCCAAGAACAGGAAATGACCAACAGGAAGAAAAAAGTCACCATATTGGATTGGGAAAGAATCATAGGAACATATAGAGAAAAGACGCCATTTTGAAAAAGGGTCCTAAGGCATACAGGGAAAAAGAAAGACATGCTGGGAAAAAGAAAGAACATGGCTGCTAAATGTGAACATACAAACAAGAGAAAAAGAAGAAAAAGAGAGAAAAGAAGAAAAAGAAGAAAAGGACAGGCTCACCAGGTAGGTGAGGAGTAGGGGAGAAGGTGCCTGAGTTAATAGTGAGAGTGCGCCGCGCCCAAGACTCGCCGAGGCCCCATGCCCAATTTGGGGCCTTGTGCGAGGAAGTAAAGCACAGAAGGGGTGCAGCACACCTGCCCGCCATAAACCACAGCTGTGCCCCGAGCCAAATGCTCGGCTCGCACTGCGGTCTGCCGCAGCGCAACATTCACCATATTGCTAAGATCTGGTGGTAAATCAGCATTTGTCATCATAGAAAACAATCCAACATAAAGGCCATCTCTTGCCAATGTAAAGGCAACATCCTCATCATAAGTTTGTACTTTTCAGAGTACAGTAAATGGTACAATTCAATTTGCACAGGTGATCTCTTTCTAAAAGACGTACTAGACTAGAATCACACACCACAAACTGGTGTTTCTCTTCAAATTACCCTATTTTGACAGGTACATCTTCTGTTATAATGCTTGTCATTTGTTTTTTTGCGGCTCATACAACTTGAATTCTTTTTCCAGAGAGTGGTAGGTTTGGAACTTCTACCGTTCCAACTGAGCAGGTAGCACCTGTATTGCTCAGGAAAGATATGGGTTGGCCATTCACCTCACCATCTACAAATGGATCACTCTGGTCTACCTCTAAGATTGTGCCATGAATGCACTCTTCCTACCCCTTTAGGCACTGCCATAATGACTGGTCAGAACCACAATCCTCAAATGCTTCAAACATAAGAAACTGTGGAAGCACACCCTGCTTTTGGCAAGAATTCTGATTTACATTCGGGACTTGATTTCAATTAAATTTGGGATTATTTGTATTTTGCTGTGGCATCAGGGCTTGAAGAACTTGCATTACTGGAGCTTGGGGCACAGGAAAAGTTTTCATTCTTGGTCAGTCTACATTCTGTGACTGTACAGGGTTATTACCCCAGGGTTCTGTAAACCCTACATTTTGAGGTTTCAGATAATATTCCTGCATCCAATGCCCCAAATGATTGCAGTAATGACAAGGATTTGTGTTCTTCAAAGTTGCCACATCAGTCCCAGTACTTGGGTCAATCAGAGCACCACATCCTCTACCTTATTGTGAGAGCCAGTTTCCACCTTACAGCACCAATATTCCATGCTGATACATTTCCTGCATAGTATCAACATTCCCTACAAAAGACTGACTGTCCTTCTATTCTCTATGTAGCTTTCATTTGCACCATCATCAATTTCTCCTTTAGTCTCTTTTGCTTTATCTCCAATTTCCCTGCAATATTTTACATATCTCAAAATGTAATCAAACAATGTATTTTTCCAACAAATCAAACGCTGCTGAGTCATCAAGCTAATCTCAGATCTCACTCCTGTTAAAAATCTAAGCAAACTTTTCCAAGTCTTTCACCTGAAGAGTCTCCATTCTACTGTGCCGCTTAAACATTTGCAACAATCTCTCATAACAGGCATGCACTGACTCTTTGGGCTCTTGGCTTGTCCTGTCAATCTTAATCCAATCAATGTTTTTAGATTGTATGTTCTCTTTCTAGAAGGCCATCACCTGTAGATACTTTTACATCCCCACTGGGGAAGGAGCATTTGTCACTGGATTTCTTTGTGACTCCTTCTCCAGGCACTCTATAGCAACTTTACATTCTGCCCAAAAATCACTCAGTACCACAATGTCAAAAGAGGTATTCAAATCTACTCACAGGACCTGTGACATTTTTACAAACCACTCAACCTGTGTGTACCACTCCATTGGCTTTTCTCTCAATTTGGGAACATTATTCATGAAGGACGTGAGATCACTTCTGCTCCAAGACACATGGACATAACCCCCACCTGGCACATCCCTCAATGGAAAAGCTGGTGTGCCCTCTCCCTCCACTGTGGAGAGGCTATTCTCCCTTTGTCTTTATATTATCTCTCTTCTTCTGTCATCTACTGTCATCTACCATCCCAATTATTTAATTCCCTCCATTTTCAAATCCTATGGGTCAACTACGTAATTTTTCATAACAAAAAAGGTTAGAGTAGCACACACAATCTTAGTTCAATGAGCCCCTACTATGCAAAATACTAGTTTAGTCAAAAACAATCAGAATTACTTATTTAAAAATTGAAACAAGATATAGGGTTGTAAGACCGCCAACAGGCCGGCGGTAAACATTTTGCAATTACGACCATGGCGGAAACCGCCAACAAAGACAGCCACTTTAACACTCAGACCACCACGGCGATACAAGCAAACAGCGCGGCGGTCACCGCCAACAGACAGGCGGAAGACAATGTACCGCCCACACTATTATGACAGACCAATCTGCCACCTTTTCCGGGGCGGATTCACCGCGGATAAAAACACGGCGGAAACAGGAATTTCAAAGGGAAAACGCTCACCTCTACACACTCCACGAGGAACGACGACACCATGGAGCCGGAACTCCATATTCTTCCTGCACTAGTCTTCCTGCTCCTGTACCAGGAGCACCAACGCTGGCGGCGAAGACCACGGTGAGTACTGCACCTACGACACAGGGGAGGGGGGAGGGAAAAAACAGGGACACACACACGCAACACCCCCACCCCCACCCTCACCCACTACAACACACACACCAATGCATATCCAAACATTACAGTAACACCCCCCAACCCCCCTGGAAGAATGCAAAGACAAAAGGAAATGAGTGGAACCAGTGTAATATATCAAAATAGAGTAAGCAAATATCTACATATATACACTATTAACAAAATATACTCCATGAATATTAGTCCAGGTATTGCAATATTCATAGTCCGTGGACCACTGGGCCCAAAATGCATGGGCGAGGCCCACACAAGATACCCGAACATGATGGAGAGAACACTGCTGGGGCATCAGATAGAAATACAACAGGCACCTCAGGGGGAAGGGAAGGGGAGGCACCTCAGCCGGATGAGTGGAAAAATACATTGTTTGATTACATTTTGAGATATGTAAAATATTGCAGGGAAATTGGAGATAAAGCAAAAGAGACTAAAGGAGAAATTGATGATGGTGCAAATGAAAGCTACATAGAGAAGAGAAGGACAGTCAGGGGGTTATTCTAACTTTGGAGGAGGTGTTAATCCGTCCCAAAAGTGACGGAAAAGTGACGGATTTACCACCAGCCGTATTACGAGTCCATTATATCCTATGGAACTCGTAATACGGCTGGTGGTATATCCGTCACTTTACCGTCAATTTTGGGACGGATTAACACTCCTCCAAAGTTAGAATAACCCCCTCAGTCTTTTGTAGGGAATGTTGATACTATGCAGGGAATGTATCAGCATGGAATATTGGTGCTGTAAGGTGGAAACTGGCTCTCACAATAAGGTAGAGGATGTGGTGCTCTGATTGACCCAAGTACTGGGACTGATGTGGCAACTTTGAAGAACACAAATCCTTGTCATTACTGCAATCATTTGGGGCATTGGATGCAGGAATATTATCTTAAACCTCAAAATGTAGGGTTTACAGAACCCTGGGGTAATAACACTGTACAGTCACAGAATGTAGACTGACCAAGAATGAAAACTTTTCTTGTGCCCCAAGCTCCAGTAATGCAAGTTCTTCAAGCCCTGATGCCACAGCAAAATACAAATAGTCCCAAATTTAATTGAAATCAAGTCCCGAATGTAAATCAGAATTCTTGCCAAAAGCAGGGTGTGCTTCCACAGTTTCTTATGTTTGAAGCATTTGAGGATTGTGGTTCTGACCAGTCATTATGGCAGTGCCTAAAGGGGTAGGAAGAGTGCATTCATGGCACAATCTTAGAGGTAGACCAGAGTGATCCATTTGTAGATGGTGAGGTGAATGACCAACCCATATCTTTCCTGAGCAATACAGGTGCTACCTGCTCAGTTGGAACGGTAGAAGTTCCAAACCTACCACTCTCTGGAAAAATAATTCAAGTTGTATGAGCCGCAAAAAAACTAATGACAAGCATTATAACAGAAGATGTACCTGTCAAAATAGGGTCATTTGAAGAGAAACACCAGTTTGTGGTGTGTGATTCTAGTCTAGTACGTCTTTTAGAAAGAGATCACCTGTGCAAATTGAATTGTACCATTTACTGTACTCTGAAAAGTACAAACTTATGATGAGGATGTTGCCTTTACATTGGCAAGAGATGGCCTTTATGTTGGATTGTTTTCTATGATGACAAATGCTGATTTACCACCAGATCTTAGCAATATGGTGAATGTCGCGCTGCTGCAGACCGCAGTGCGAGCCGAGCATTTGGCTCGGGGCACAGCTGTGGTTTATGGCGGGCAGGTGTGCTGCACCCCTTCTGTGCTTTACTTCCTCGCACAAGGCCCCAAATTGGGCATGGGGCCTCGGCGAGTCTTGGGCGCGGCGCACTCTCACTATTAACTCAGGCACCTTCTCCCCTACTCCTCACCTACCTGGTGAGCCTGTCCTTTTCTTCTTTTTCTTCTTTTCTCTCTTTTTCTTCTTTTTCTCTTGTTTGTATGTTCACATTTAGCAGCCATGTTCTTTCTTTTTCCCAGCATGTCTTTCTTTTTCCCTGCATGCCTTAGGACCCTTTTTCAAAATGGCGTCTTTTCTCTATATGTTCCTATGATTCTTTCCCAATCCAATATGGTGACTTTTTTCTTCCTGTTGGTCATTTCCTGTTCTTGGGTATATCAAGCGAGTGATTCTTGTTCTCCTTGCGCTGCAACACTTTCTTTGGTGGTGATCTTCGCTTCTGCTAATGTTTCTCCAGTTAATTACCTCGCTCCTTCCAGTATTGTACCAGGAGCACCAACGCTGGCGGTGAAGACCACGGTGAGTACTGCACCTACGACACAGGGGAGGGGGGAGGGAAAAAACAGGGACACACACACGCAACACCCCCACCCCCACCCTCACCCACTACAACACACACACCAATGCATATCCAAACATTACAGTAACATCCCCCAACCCCCCTGGAAGAATGCAAAGACAAAAGGAAATGAGTGGAACCAGTGTAATATATCAAAATAGAGTAAGCAAATATCTACATATATACACTATTAACAAAATATACACCATGAATATTAGTCCAGGTATTGCAATATTCATAGTCCGTGGACCACTGGGCCCAAAATGCATGGGCGAGGCCCACACAAGATACCCGAACATGATGGAGAGAACACTGCAGGGGCATCAGATAGAAATACAACAGGCACCTCAGGGGGAAGGGAAGGGGAGGCACCTCAGCCGGATGAGTGCACGATGCCAGATCCACGAGGGGGCTCCATGCCCACTGCATTATCCTGGGGAGTGCAAAGCCACAGTCTCTCAAGTCTCTCCAGTGGGTGGGTTGCCCACTGCTGTATCCTGGGGAGTGCAAAGCCACAGTCTCTCAAGTCTCTCCAGTGGGTGGGTTGCCCACTGCATTATCCTGGGGAGTGCAAAGCCACAGTCTCTCAAGTCTCTACAGTGGGTGGTTTGCCCGCTGTACCATCCTGGGGAGTGCAAAGCCACAGTCTCAAGTCTATACAGTGGGTGGGTTGCCCACTGCTGCATCCTGGGGAGTGCAAAGCCACAGTCTCTCAAGTCTCTACAGTGGGTGGTTTGCCCACTGTACCATCTTGGGGAGTGCAAAGCCACAGTCTCACAAGTCTCTCCAGTGGGTGGTTTGCCCACTGCTGCATCCTGGGGAGTGCAAAGCCACAGTCTCACAAGTCTATCCAGTGGGTGGTTTGCCCACTGTTCAATCCTGGGGAGTGCAAAGCCACAGTCTATCAAGTCGCTCCAGTGGGTGGTTTCCCCACTGTGCCATCCTGGGGAGTGCAAAGCCACAGTCTCTCAAGTGGATAACAGTCTCCACTGGTTCTGGAGGGGGACTGGTGCCCAGAGTGCTTCATCCTGCCAAGGACTGAGGTAGTGGATGCATCTCTCCACTGGTTCTGGAGGAGGACTGGTGCCCAGAGTGCTTCATCCTGTGCAGGACAGACGGAGTGGATGCAGGTCTTCACTGGTTCTGGAGGGGGACTGGTGCCCAGAGTGCTTCATCCTGTGCAGGACAGACGGAGTGGATGCAGGTCTCCACTGGTTCTGGAGGGGAACTGGTGCCCAGAGTGCTTCATCCTGTGCAGGACTGAGGTAGTGGATGCAGGTATCCACTGGTTCTGGAGGAGGACTGGTGCCCAGAGTGCTTCATCCTGTGCAGGACTGAGGTAGTGGATGCATGTCTCCACTGGTTCTGGAGGGGGATTGGTGCCCAGAGTGCTTCATCCTGTGCAGGACAGACGGAGTGGATGCAGGTCTCCACTGGTTCTGGAGGGGGACTGGTGCCCAGAGTGCTTCATCCTGTGCAGGACAGATGGAGTGGATGCAGGTCTCCACTGGTTCTGGAGGGGGACTGGTGCCCAGAGTGCTTCACTCACCCGTGACGTTCCCTGTTGCGTCGCGCCCTGCCGCTAATGGGCTAGCGGTGCTTGAGTTGGCGGTGCTTGCCCTGTTCAGCGGTCCTTGCCCTGTCCAGTGGTGCTTGCATTGGCGGTCCTTGCCCTGTTCAGTGGTCCTTGCCCTGTTCAGCGGTGCTTGCATTGGCGGTCCTTGCCCTGTTCAGTGGTGCTTGCCCTGTTCAGCGGTGCTTGCCTTGGCGGTCCTTGCCCTGTTCAGCGGTGCTTGCTCTGTTCAGCGGTGCTTGCCTTGGCGGTCCTTGCCCTGTTCAGCGGTGCTTGCCCTGTTCAGCAGTGCTTGCCTTGGCGGTCTTTGCCCTGTTCAGTGGTGCTTGCGCTGTTCAGCGGTCCTTGCCCTGTTCAGCGGTGCTTGCATTGGCGGTCCTTGCCCTGTTCAGCGGTCCTTGCCCTGTTCTGTTCAGCGGTGCTTGCCTTGGCGGTCCTTGCCCTGTTCAGCGGTGCTTGCCCTGTTCAACGGTGTTTGCCTTGACGGTCCTTGCCCTGTTCAGCGGTGCTTGCCCTGTTCAGCGGTGCTTGCCTTGGCGGTCCTTGCCCTGTTCAGCGGTGCTTGCCCTGTTCAGCGGTGCTTGCCTTGGCGGTCCTTGCCCTGTTCAGCGGTGCTTGCTCTGTTCAGCGGTGCTTGCCTTGGCGGTCCTTGCCCTGTTCAGCGGTTCTTGCCTTGGCGGTCCTTGCCCTGTTCAGCGGTGCTTGCCTTGGCGGTCCCTGCCCTGTTCAGCGGTGCTTGCATTGGCGGTCCTTCATTGCACAGTGTGGCTGGGGCTGGCGGTCCTTCATTGCCCAGCGGGGCTGGCGGTCCTTCATTGCCCAGCTGGGCTGTGGCTGGCGGGGCCCTCCTGGGCAGCTGGGCTGTGGCTGGCGGGGCCCTCCTGGGCAGCTGGGCTGTGGCTGGCAGGGGCCTCCTGGGCAGCTGGGCTGTGGCTGCCAGGGCCCACCTGGCCAGTGGGGATGGGGCTGCCAGGGCCCTCCTGGCCAGTGGGGATGATGGGGGGCTTCTCCGCCGTGCTGCTCCACCCAGACTTTGCGGGTTTCTTCTGCCCCTTCCCCACCTTGGGAGGAGTCACAGCAGAGTCCACACTCCCCCGGGACCCCTGTGATCGACTTGAGTGGCTGGAGTCTTCCCCCTCTCCCGCCAGGCACTGGCCAACTTCTGGTGCTTCACAGGGGGGGGGGGGACTGGCTGTGCTCTGGCTCCGTGATAGACTGGCTGGCCTGGTGGCCGGTGCACTCCACATACCCGTGACAACAGGCACCACTGGTCTCAGTGATTTTGTGGCTGAGGTGCTAGTACAGGACCTATGAGTTGGACGGGGTGGTGGGAAATAGGTTAAGGGTGGACAGGAAGAGTTGTTTGGATACACTGGGACGGATAGCTGGAGGGGGTTTGGGAGTGGAGGAAGAGGAGGTGGTTGTAGGAGGTGTAATTTTTGTGGCTTTGGGTGAAGGTGCATGCGCTGGAGGCTGTTGTGAGGTGGGTGTATGTTGGGTGGGTGTATGCCTGCGTTTGTGTATCTTGGGAGGGGGCGTCACAGACACACTGGGAGAGGACACAGGGGACGTGTGTATGGTAGTGGGGGTGGTGACTTCACATGAGCGGGGTGTGCTGCTGGGTGTGCTGGTGCGGGACGTAGTGGCTGTAGAGGTAGTGCATGCAGGTGTGAGTGTAGACGAGACTGGGAGGGAGGAGGGAGACGAGGAGGAATGGGGGCACAGTGGAGGCATTGGATGTTGGTGTGCCTGTATGTGTGTGATGCTTGCGTGAGTGCCTGTGGGATGTGTGTTGCTTATGTTTGCCAGAGCTTCCCTTGTGTGTTGAGGTGTGTGCAGGCTGGTCTGATGGTGTGCTTGGGATAGGCAGAGGTACAGGGGATTGGGTCTGGGTGGAGGAAGTTGGAGGGGGGAGGCTTGACACAGGGACAATGGCTGCCATCAGTGCTGAGGCCAGAGTCTGAACGGTTCGATGAAGGGCAGCCTGACCAGAATGAATGCCCTCCAGGAATGCATTTGTGTGTTGCAACTCCCTTTCTACACCCTGGATGGCATTCAAAATGGTAGACTGCCCAACAGTGAGTGACCTGAGGAGGTCAATGGCCTCCTCACTGAGGGCAGCAGAGGTGACAGGGGCAGGGGCTGATGTGCCTGGGCGAAGGTGATGCCCACCCTCCTGGGTGAGCTGGCACGGGGCGAAGGCTGAGGGGCTGCTGGGAGGGCGGTGCTGGTAGGGGGGGTGGCAGCTGTACCTGTTGAAGTGGGGGCACAGATGTTGCCGCCACCACAAGGGAGCTCTCATCGGAGGACGAGTCTGTGTTGCTAGTTGCAGATCCTGTGACCGCCGTGGTGCTCCCCTCGCCCTCCGTCCCACTGGTGTATTCTGAGTCCGTAGTGTGGGCCTCCATGCCCATGTGGGATGCAGCTCCCTCATGCTCCGGTGCCACTGCACCTCCACCGATGATGCTAATGCACACAAGAACAGGGAGACCACAAAAAAAAGGGGGGGGAAACAGAAGAAAGACATGTTGAGTGCATGGATTACCGCTACTGTTGGCGGACAAGACAGACACAGCAGCACCCTGCACTACGTCGCACTGTTGGGCTCTACACTGCAATTCCTGGGAAATGGCCTACAAGGCTATGTATGACATCTGCACACATAGATGACACAGGGGCATGAATACCTGTACTTGGCACTCTACAGAGGTGGGGTGGGGGGCCACAGGGCCATGCCTTACAAAGGGGCCTAGCCTACGGAACTCGCCCTGGCCTAGGGAAACCCACAGCCCTCCTCCCCCACCCAGACCCCTCCACTGCGCGCAATGTCAGCAGAATGAAAGTGTACTCACCCCCTTGTGTCTGCTGTGATGCCCTCAAGCGCCCATCCAACTCAGGGTATGCCACCGCCAGGATCCAGAACATCAGAAGGGTCATGGTTCGACAGGCACCCCTCCCACGTTGGGAGGCCATCCCCAGCTGAGCCTCCGCTGTCTTCTTGCTCCAGTGGCGAATGTCCTCCCATCTCTTCTGGCAGTGGGTGCTCCGTCTGTGGTGGACCCCCAGGGACCGGACGTCCTATGCGATGGCATGCCAGATATCCTTCTTCTGGTGGGCGCTGACCTACATGAAATGTACAGGGGAAGAAGAGAAGTCATTACCAACTGCGCCGTCAAAGTGAGTGGCCCCATCCCTACCCTTGCCATGTGGCACATGCACCCACCGTCTTTCATGCACGCAGAACTCTGCCCCCTTCCTTCTTACAACCAGCCCTTTCAACACACGCATAGCCCATACAGCATGCTCCCTGTGTACTTACCTGTTGGTCTGGAGGACCGTAGAGTAGCGTGTACTGGGGGAAGACCCCATCCACGAGCTTCTCCAACTCCTCCGCAGTGAAGGCAGGGGCCCTTTCCCCAGACACACAAGCCATTGTCTCTTCCAGACCGAGGTCACAGAAGCACTTGCAATGTAGGTCCTCTCCTGTCGAAGATCAGGTATCGAGTGATTGAAGTGATAGAAAATGGCGGTCACGTCCACGGCGGTCCCGTCCGTGGCCGTGCATACCATCACCGCCGGCGTACATCGTCATTGGCTCCTGGGACCCATAGGGTCCAATGTTAACCAATGCAGCACTGCGCCGCGGTCTTCGACCGCCTACCATGACGGTGTACAACGCCAGCGATGTTACCTCACATCCCATTGTCCCGCTTTAGAGGGCAGGCAGCCGCCATTTCAGGGGCCCACATGGCCTAATTACCAACTGCGTCACACATACCTAGGCCTACTCTCAACACACATACAGGCCTGATTTTGTGTATGAATCGTGTTCTGTCTAGACTGTGAGTACATACCTCTGAGTTGTTTGACTCTGTGGTCTCTGTTGTCCTTCATAGGCACCGTCCGCTGGGCCATGTGAGAAGATGGCGGAATCTTCCGGTGTACCAGCCGCTGGTGGACCTGTCGACAATGGAGGAAAGAAATGTGATCATCACCTACAGGTTTGACCGTGCCACAATCCAGGAACTGTGTACCCAGTTGGAGCCAGACCTGCTGTCAGCAATCCGCCATCCCACAGGAATCCCCCCTCAAGTGCAGGTGCTGTCAGTGCTCCATTTCCTTGCAAGTGGGTCATTTCAAACAACTGTGGCAATGGCATCAGAGATGTCACAGCCTATGTTTTTCAACGTGTTGTCCAGAGTGTTGTCTGCCCTGCTGAAACACATGCAGAGCTACATCGTTTTCCCTCAGGTGGAGGACTTGCCTACAGTGAAAGGTGATTTCTATGCCCTTGGAAATATACCCAACATCATAGGTGCTATTGATGGGACCCATGTGGCTTTGGTCCCCCCCCCCACAAGAGTGAACAGGTGTACAGGAACCGGAAGAGTTATCATTCCATGAATGTACAGATGGTGTGTTTGGCAGACCAGTACATCTCCCATGTGAATGCCATGTTCCCTGGCTCAGTGCATGACGCCTACATCATGCGGAATAGCAGCATCCCTTATGTGATGGGTCAACTACAGAGGCACCGAGTGTGGCTATTAGGTGACTCTGGTTACCCCAACCTGTCATGGCTACTGACCCCAGTGAGGAATCCCAGGACCAGGGCAGAGGAACTCTACAATGAGGCACATGGGCGAACTAGGAGGGTGATCGAACGCACCTTCGGCCTCCTGAAGGCCAGGTTTAGGTGCCTCCATATGACAGGTGGATCCCTATTCTACTCACCAAAGAAGGTGTGCCAGATCATAGTGGCCTGCTATATGCTTCATAACTTGGCTTTGTGACGACAGGTGCCTTTTCTGCAGGAGGATGGTCCAGATGGCGGTGTTGTGGCAGCTATGGATTCTGTGGACAGTGATGAGGAGGAAGCTGAGGAAGAAGACATTGACAACAGGGACTCAGTCATCCAGCAATATTTCCAGTGCGACACAGGTGAGAATACATTCCTGCCTACTACAAGTAATTTTACACTTCTACCTCTCTCCTGTCTGTCGATTTCACCCAGTGTATGGTCACTGAGTTGTCACTTTCCCTTACGGTTTCACAGGTGTGGGTCCTACTGTGTGTCATCTGCTTAGATTCCTCATGGACTAGAGCTGTGTGACCACAGTATGTTGACATTACTATTTCCTGGAAATTTTGTCACTGTAATTGCAAATACACTATTTCGAAATCACAGACAGACTCAAGATCCTTTGGGGTTTTAGGTGTGTTTATTTACATAAAAATTATTGGAGGGGGAAGTTAAATGGTGAGGGGTGATGGCGGAGGAGTGTCCATGGCAGAGTCCAGTCTATTTGTCTCATAGGTGCATTGCCCATATGGGCATAGGAAGTGGAGCTGGGGCAGTTCAAATATGGACAGGGTGACAAAGTGGGACAGTGGGTTGACAATCAGGGTGGTCTCATTTCTTGGCAGGGGTCTTGGCATTGTGCTCTGTCTTGTTCCTGGATCTCAGGGACCACTTGCGGGATGGTTCTCCATCTGCAGGGGGTGGGGTGCTGGTGTGGTGGTCCTGTGGTGGTGCCTCCTGTCCACTAGCGCCAGCGGAGGTGGTGGGCAGTTTATTGTCCATGCTAGTGTCAGGGGCCCCTTGTAGTGCCACAGTGTCCCTCCTGGTGTTGAGTATTTCCTTCAGCACCGCTACGATGGTGCCCAGGGCAGAGCTGATGGTTCTGAGTTCCTCCCTGAATCCCAAATACTGTTCCTCCTGCATGCGCTGGGTCTCCTGAAACTTGGCCAGGACCGTTGCCATCGTCTCCTGGGAGTGGTGGTATGCTCCCATGATGGAGGAGAGGGCCTCGTGGAGAGTGGGTCCCCTGGGCATGTCCGCCCCCTGTCACACAGCAGCCCTCCCAGTTCCCCTGTGTTCCTGTGCCTCCGTCCCCTGGACCGTGTGCCCACTACCACTGCCCCCAGGTCCCTGTTGTTGTTGGGGTGGTGGGTTATCCTGGGTTCCCTGTAGTGGTGGACACACAGCTGATTGACGTGTCCTGGGGACGGAGGTATGGGCCCGCTGAGTGGGTGCTGTGCTGGTGTTACCAGAGGGTAGAAGGTCTGTGGTGGCCTGTGCCTGTGTGAGGGGAACCGACTGTCCCAAGGCCCACGATTGTCCGGGCTGGTCATCTAGATCCAGGTGGACAGAGCTGCTGTCATCACTGTGGGCCTCTTCTGTGGGTGGGGTGGAGATGTCTAGACCCTCCTGTCTGGTGATGTTGGGTAGTGGTCCTGCAGTGGTGGAAAAGCATGATTATTGCATCTGTGTGTGTCATGGTGTGCAATGGGTGGGTGACCGTGTACCTCAGTGCTGGCATTCCTGTGTGGGGACTTGTGTGATGATGGTTTAGGGGTTTGTATGGGTATGTGCAGTGGGCATGTTTTAGTGATGGGTGTCCATGCTTTGTTTTTGCATGCAGGGCTTGGTGTTGGGATGGGTGGTTTGTGATATTGGTACATTTGTGAGGAGTTGGAGTGCTTGGGTGAGGGTGAGGGTGGGGGTATGTGCTGGCATGCAGGTAGGGTGGGGGATGTAATAGTTAAGATTTTTCTTACCAGAGTCCATTCCTCCACCGACTCCTGCGAGGCCCTCAGGATGCAGAATCTCAAAGACCTGCTCCTCCCATGTTGTTAGTTGTGGGGGAGGAGGTGGGGGTCTGCCGCCAGTCCGCTGGTCCGCCTGGTGGTGTCTTGAGACCACGGAACACACCTTCCCCAAGAGGTCGTTCCACCTCTTCCTGATGTCGTCCCGATTTCTTGGGTGTTCACCCTGTCGACTATTCTTCGCCATAGCTCCATCTTCTTTGCAATTGAGGTGTGCTGCACCTGTGCTCCAAATAGCTGTTGCTCTACCCGGACGATTTCCTCCACCATGACCCTGAGCTCCTCCTCCGAGAACCTGGGGTGTCTTTGCCGTGCCATTGGGTGGAGTGGGTGATGTGTGGGTTGGAGTGTGTGGTGATAAGTGTGGTGATATGTAGTGGTGTGTGGTGTTTTGTGTGTGGAAGTTGTGTGGGTGATGGTGTTGTGTGTCTGTGGATGCTGTTGTTCTTGCTGGTGCTCTCTCTCTGGCCTTCTTTCTGAATTTTTGGTCGTAGGGGTTTGTGGGTGATGTGGGTGTGTGTTTTATATTGTATTGGGTGTGTGGGAGTGGTGTGTGCATGTATATCAGGTGTGTGAATTTCGAATTGTCCGATGTGGCAGTGTTTTGTTGAAGTGTGTGTATTTTGAGTGCAGCGGTGTGTACCGCCAATGGAATACGACGGTTGAATGACCGCTGCATGGATTCGTGGGTCGTGATAGTGTGGGCGTATTTCTGTTGGCGTGACGGTGGAGGTTTGGTTTTCGCCAGTTTATCACTGACCTTTGGTGTGGCGGAGTTGTGTGGGTGTCTGAATTTTATCGGATTCTGAGCTGTGGGTCATAATAGCTGTGGCGGAAATCTGCGGTCGCGGCGGTGTGTTGGCAGTCTTCTGCACGGCAGTAAGCGGCTTTTACCACCAATGTTGTAATGACCCCCATAGTCAGGATCAATAGTAACTACATACAAATAAGGGCATAAAGCAAATTACTATGTAAATTGTTTTACCAAAATTACTTAATTCAAAATAGAATATAAGCAGTATCAATGGTCACTAAATATAAATAAGGGTATGTGGCAAAGTACTATATACATTGATTTATTAGACAAAAAATGTCCCCATTCCAAAATTCTATTTTAATAAACACAATTCTAATACATATTTAAAAAAAGTTAAATACTAATACAAAGTCCAGCCTATTCTTCAAAGGTTCATAATGAAACATCCGTCTGCAGGTACTTTGGCAAATGATGACGGGATTCAGCCGACACGTGTTCAGTCCTGTTATAGGACTTTTTCAAGGCTAATTAAATAACAACACATTCATAAAATGTTACATATACCATTATAACACCTACCAAATACAATAAAACAAATTATCAACAAAAACTTAAGTTATCAGACCACTAATAGTTTAAAAAGGAACAATAATGTAATTATTACAAACGTGACAAGAAAGATACCACATACCCTAAAATCACCATGTAATAATCAGTGTACATTAAAAACACACACCATCACCCAAATGTCCTATTGTGACATGAAATTGAAAGACGAAACAGAGGAAAAAGCCTTGTGATCCTTTAACCCATGGATTAAGGAAGTAATAGAATTAATATTTTATGAGTTAGTGATGTACCATAAAGTAAAGATTGTGTCATTAATTCTACCTTCTCACAGTTGAAGGAATCCATTTCAGTCCAAAAACCACTAAGGATGTAAGAGGAGGGTATTTTATCATAGAACCACAATCTACACTATATCATGTCACCCAAAAATATCCAACACACTTGTCAACCAACCTTATACTTTTATTGAATGTAAACATAGAATTCCTACGAAGCGCTTAGCTTTCACAAAAATTTTTCCAAGGTAAGGTTCACATCTGTCAATGTCAGTCTATATTTCAAAGTGCCCCACATATATATATCTGGAATGAACAAAGAAAAGCAAGACAATCCAAATCAGTGTCCTGCCAAAACATTATAAATCCTAAAATACGTTTATCCATTAACTAGAAAATTTTGCACACCAAAGAGAACTCGCACTAGATGTATTTAACGACTACAAAACTCCACCACTCAACAGTCTTATCAGTAACTACTTCCAATTTAAATTTATCTGGAAATAACACCACCAATACTGCTAATATTTGGTGGCCTTCATAGCCATAGACTCATACTTAATTTCTTATACTACAATCCTTTAAGCGTGGTACATCCTACTACTGAAAAGCGACCCAAACAAATGTGAATTGTAAAAACTTTGTAAACCAATATGAAGATTATAAACCGCCAATGTTACGAATTTGTGTAGGTGATATTAACTCATGTTGGTGATATTTTATGTTAAGTACCTCGTATATGGTAAATATCAATAATACTACTGCCGACCAAGTTATAATCCGTACTCTACATTTGTAAACATAACTTTTACCTTTGTAGTCTGTGTCCAACCTTAAGTAAATCTGGCATCCGCAATACCCGCCGACCAACCCGGATTGAGCCCGACCATCTCCTTATAATGGGCGGGAAATTCAAATCAAACGTATTTCATACGTCGTCAATAGGGATCCAAAAATGTCCCAACAATGGCGGTCGCCATATTGAAATGGCGTGTGCCTCGAGTATACAAACTTTAATATTTCTGTTCAAAACGCATTAATGGAAGATTCCGAATTCCGTTTACCAATTACTATTATTATGGAAACTGACATAATCTGATCATTTCAATTCAACAAAAGTAGTTATATCCAAGAAAGTTTTAATTTATCTAAATGGATATGTCGTACAAAATATATTACCAGTATTAGTATTGGTTCTATACACTACTTGTCAGTAACCTAAGCAGAAGATAGAGTATACCATTATGGCCGGACTCCCGAACCTCTCATCAGAATGAAATTCACAGCGAAATCACCCTAAATGTGGCAGCCATTTTGGAATGGGCTAAGCCCATGCCAATACCACATAGTGGATTGGGACTGACTCAAATTAAACAACCCACAATTGCGTTGGTCAGTCTTGCACTACAAAACAAAACAAATACAACAAGAACGTATGTAAGTCAGTGTTTCCATCAAGCACTCATGTCACATTTATATATAGAGTACAAACAATTCTGCACAGTAGATTTCACCACGCTATATGCAACATCGCATCATGATTTAAATCAACGCCATTTTATCGCTTAAATAGCCAAGTGAGGACATGTAGCTAAGTCAAGGAATGATTTTTAGTATCACAATCTGTACAATATAAAGAATAAAAATAAGATTTAAAAACTGTCAAAATTAAATGAAAGTTCAAAATATATAGATGTGCAAGCGAAACATAAAAAAGTGTCACCATTTTTTGCAGTTGTGAACAAAATTCCCAAAATATTGGCAGCCATAAATATTCAAGAACATTGATACATTTATCTGTTAATTGACTTATACAATCAGAGACAAATCATGAAAGACCTATGTGAGATTATCATATGTACTCATTAATTCATATGATTATAAAAAATGATGCATCGCATGATCTAAGTTCATGCCCAGTTCTATAGTCTTGAGTCTAATTATCCATCTAGCCTAATTTTTTCTCAGTTCAGTCTCTCGATTGCCACATCTGGGATGTATAGGGGTCTGGCTAATACCCATATATTTAATCTCTGGGACCTCTGATGTTGGATGTTCCTTATTGATATGACGAACTATGGGGGTGAGGGATCATTGTTTCTCAAAAATGCATATGATCTTGAATCCTCTCTTTTAGAGACCTAATTGTGCTCCCCACATAGACTTTACCACAATTACACAACAATAAGTAAACAACATATTTTGTATTACAATTAATCCAATTCTGAATCTTATATGTTCTGCTGCCATTAAAACTAAAAGTAACAGTTTTGTGCAGAGCTATATTACACATATTGCATTTACTACATTTATAAAATCCAGTTATCTTAACAGGTAACCATGTTCCTAAATGTTCCTTAGCCAGTGGTAGAAAGCTCTTACAAACTAGATCTCTAATAGTTGTACCCCTCTTATGAATCATTTTGGGTTAGAATGGTAGAATTTGCTGTATGGTACAGTCAGTACTTACGACATTCTAATGTTTGAGTAAACGTTTGTAAATATCTTGACTATTTTGGCTAAAAGGTGTGCAGAACCATAAAGGCTTCTGTGATGTAAGATTTTTGGTCTTAATTTGTTTTCTCAATAGAGACCATCTCAGCAGTTTATTAATCTTCTTTCTAGCCGCTGTTATAGTCTGCTTCAGGTAGCCTCTTTTTATAAATCTCTTTTCTAAGCAGTCCAACTCCAACTCACAAGAGTCTGTTTTGCTACAATTCCTTTTTATCCTAGTAATTTCCTCAAAAGGTATGGCATTTATTTGGGTATGAGGATATGAATTTGTCAGCATGAAGTAATGCATTACAGTCTGTGGGTTTGCAATATATTTTGGAATGGACTATGTTGTTCTCAATAAATAATTCATGATCCAAGAAATGTATATGATCCTTACTACATTCATATGTCACTTTTATGTTGAAATCATTTGTATTGATGTAGTTGTTAAATTCTAACAATAATGACTCTAGTCCTGTCCAAATCAATGATATATTTTCAATATATTGCCCCCAAAAGAAGATATGTTCGGTCAGATGTGGGGGACCTTTTTGCCAAATATGTATCTTTTTGAATAGGCCCATATATAAATTAGGATATGATGGTGAAAATCGTGAACCCATAGCCACTCTCTGAGCCTGTCTAAACCAATCTCCCTCATGAATAAACACATTGTTTTCCAATATGAAATCAATCATTTGTAACAGCATATCTGTATGTTCCAAATGTGAAGCTGATCGAGTTGAGGGAAAATGACGCACTGCTTCTTTCTAAACCCTTAGTTTTAGGTATACATGTATGTAGGGAGCTGACATCCATGGTTACCCAAATCATCTCTGGTGCCCATGTAATATCTTCCAATTTCATAGGAACATCCCTTGTATCATGCAGATACGATGGTATATTTTTTACAATGGGTTGCAAATATCTATCAGTATATTCAGAGAGCCCCTCAGTAGGTGAACCAATAGCTGATATGATAGGTCTCCCAGGGTGACGTCTTCTTCTTATGTATTTTAGGTAGTGCATAAATACATGGTGCTTTTGGATGCACACTAAACATGTATCTACATTCCAGATCAGAAATTAAACATTGTTCTTGCCACATGTGTAGTAATGTATCTAATTTCCAAACAATCTGAGTCATTGGATTGTCCCTCAATTTGATATATGATGTTTTATCGGACAACTGTTGATTGTTTTTATTGACATAATCAGATCTATTGAGAATGACTATAATACCTCCCTTATCTGCCTCTTTAATGACCAACATCCGATTATCACATACATTTTTTAAGGCTAATCTTTCCTTTTGAGTTATATTATGTGAAATTTATGATTTACCCTCAATGATCTTTCTTTCCAATTCATTTAGATCATCTTTAACCAAGTTGCTAAAGATATCTATGACATTATCAGTGGGCAGTACAGGTGTAAAGTTGGATTTAGGTTTGAGTCCACTATTAAGTGATACACCTTGTTTAATTCTTAAATCATCCAGCAATTGTTGTCTGTACATTTCATCATTATCCATGTCATTCAATGAAAGTAAAGTCTGAATATCCCCAATGTCTTTTATCGTATATATTCACTAGGCAGTGAGGCTGCCAAGTCCATATATGTTCTGTTATTCTTCTCCCTAAAATATTTTTTGAGTTTAAGTTGTCAGAAAAATATTAACAGATCTATATGAACTTAAGTCATATTGCAATGACTAGAGAGACAAAATCTTAATCCTTTGCCTAACATGTTTATTTGTTCTTCTGTTAATGTACAATCAGATAAATTAACAATAGAAATATCTTCATTACAAACGTTTATTGCATTCCCATCCAGAGAGCATATTGTTGTCAATTGTTTGGCTGTCTGATTTTGGCAGCCCTGGTTTGAACTCCCGTGGCTGCAATTTCCCCGACACCCCCTTTCCCTTTTCCCCCTATGTGTCCTTCTTCTTGTTTTGATAGCATTTGTTGAGGAAAATTTGTTCTGTTGCCCAACCGATATCTTTTGGCCTCCCGTAAAAAACCTGAGAAAGCAGTTAGGTCTGTATTTGAGGCTACACTTGCAGTGTCGCTTGATTGATTATCTCTCTCCTGTTCCCCTGAAGTAATGGAGATTTCTGACTCACTCTCAGATGCATATCTAATTTCAACAGTATCTTTGTTGGAAGATTTGATTGAAATACCATCAAATCTTTTTGCAAAAGTGTAGATTCATCCATTCCTGTAATCTCTATCATCCGTTTGTATTTTACTCATTTTATTAATCTTGATGTACAGTTGATGTTTATCCAGTACATCATTTTTGCCTTTCACCTCCGATAAATTAAGAGCTTGAATCTCTGATTCTAATTCCTGTATCTCCTTCAATAAACATTCTCTCTTTTGTTCTGCATGTTGTATCAAAATTTGCATCATACTTTTGGATGCCTCGAAAAGTAATTGTTCCCAATCCAACATATGTTTAGGTGATAAATCATCAATGAGGGAAATATTACTATTCTGAGCACACTTCGCATCTTTTTGTCTGTAATGCATTTTTTACAATACTGTTGCATCCCACCAACGGGACAACTCTTGTTTAAGAAGCTTTTCTAATCAAATATACTTTTTCTTCATCCCTTCTGATTGTTTCCCTCCTGATTGAGCTCTGAAGCCCTCCTCTGATTTGTGTTCAAACTTTTTTGAAAATATCTTGTCCCTATCTTCCCCAAACGAATCCATTTGAGTTTATATATTGCCCACTAACAAACAGTCAGCAATATGTTCGTCACTCAGGGAGTGTAAGCTGTCACTTAGAAATACTAAGAATTTTGGCAACAATTACTTCATTTAGCTGCACATTCCTACAATTAGCTTGAATTCATATAGGGTGCTCAAACACTACAAACATACAAATGACATAAAAATGACATATGCACATAGTAAGGCTCATATACATTTCTTGGATCATGAAATATTTATTGAGAACAACATAGTCCATTCCAAAATATATCGCAAACCCACAGGTTGTAATGCATTACTTCATGCTGACAGTTCACATCCTAATACCCAAATAAATGCCATACCTTTTGGGGAAATGACTAGGATAAAAAGGAATTGTAGCAAAACAGACTCTTGTGAGTTGGAGTTGGACTGCTTAGAAAAGAGATTTATAAAAAGAGGCTACCCGAAGCAGACTATAACAGTGGCTAGAAAGAAGATTAATAAACTGTCGAGATCGTCTCTATTGAGAAAATGAATTAAGACCAAAAATCTAACATCACAGAAGCCTATATGGTTGTACACACCTTTTAGCCAAAATAGTCAAGATATTTACAAAAGTTTACCGAAACATTGTAATGTCCTAAGTACCAACTGTACCTTACAGCAAATTTTACCATTCAAACCCAAAATGATTCATTAGAGGGGTACAACTATTAGAGATCTAGTTTGTAAGAGCTTTCTACCACCGGCTAAGGAAAATTTAGGAACATGGTTACCTGTTAAGATAACTGGATTTTATAAATGTAGTAAATGCAATATGTGTAATACAGCTTTGCACAAAACTCTTACTTTTATTTTTAATGGCAGCAGAACATATAAGATTCAGACTTTGATTAATTGTAATACAAAATATGTTGTTTACTTATTGTTGTGTAACTGTGGTAAAATCTATGTGGGGAGCACAGTTAGGTCTCTAAAAGAGAGGATTCAAGAACATATGTGTTCTTTGAGAAACAATGATCCTTCATCCCCTATAGTTCATCATATCAAGAAGGAAAATCCAACATCAGAGGTCCCAGAGATTAAATATATGGGTATTAGCCAGACCCCTATACATCCCAGAGATCAAACTAAGAAAAAATGAGGCTAGATGGATAATTAGACTCAGGACTATAGAACTGGGCATGAACTTAGATCATGCGATGCATCATTTTTTATAATGATATGAATTAATGAGTACATATGAAAATTTCACGTAGGTCTTTCATGATTTGTCTCTGATTGTATAAGTCAATTGACAGATAAATGTATCAATGTTCTTGAATATTTCTGGCTGCCAATATTTTTGGAATTTTGTTCATAATTGCAAACAATGGTGACACTTTCTTATGTTTCGCTTGGACATCTATATATTTTGAACTTTCATATAATTTTGACTGTTTTTTAAATCTTATTTTTATTCTTTGTATTGTACAGATTGTGGTACTAAAAATCATGCCTTGACTTAGCTACATGTCCTCACTTGGCTATTTAAGCGATATAATGGCGTTGATTAAAATCATGATGCGATGTTGCATATAGTGTGGTGAAATCTACTGTGCAGAATTGTTTGTACTCTATATATAAATGTGACATTAGTGCTTGATGGAAACACTGACTTATTTACGTTCTTGTTGTCTTTGTTTTGTTTTGTAGTGCAAGACTGACCAACGTAATTGTGGGTTGTTCAATTTGAGTAAGTCTCAATCCACTATTTGGTATTGGCTGGGGTTAGCCCATTCCAAAATGGCCGCCACATTTAGGGTGATTTCGCTGTGAATTTAATTCTGATGGGAGGTTCAGGAGTCCAAGCATAATGGTATACTCTATCTTCTGCTTAGGTTACTGACACGTCGTATATAGGACCAATAATATTATGGGTAATATATTTTGTACGATTTATCAATTTAGATAAATTAAAACGTTCTTGCATATAACTACTTTTGTTGAATTGAAATGATCAGATTATGTCAGTTTCTATAGTAATAATAATTGGTAAATGGAATTCAGAATCTTCCATTAATGCGTTTCTAACGGAAATATTAAAGTTTGTATACTCGTGGCACACGCCTTTTCAATATGGCGACCGACACTGTTGGAATATTTTTGGATCCCTACTGACGACGTATGAAATACATTTGATTTGAATTTCCCGCCCTTTATAAGGAGATGGTCAGGCTCCATCTGGGTTGGTCAGCGGGTATTACGGATGCCAGATTTACTTAAGGTTCGAAACAGACTACAAAGGTAAAAGCTATGTTTACAAATGTAGAGTACGGATTATAACTTGGTTGGCAGTGGTATTATTGATATTTACCATATACGAGGTACTTAACATAAAATATCACCAACACAAGTTAATATCACCAACACAAATTCGTAACATTGGCGGTTTATAATCTTCATATTGGTCTACAAAGTTTTTACGATTCACATTTGTTTGGGTCGCTTTTCAGTACTAGGATGTACCACTCTTAATGGATTGTAGTTTAAGAAATGAAGTATGAGTCTATGGCTATGAAGGCCACAAAATATTAGGAGTATGGGTGGTGTTATTTCCAGATAAATTTAAATTGGAAGTAGCTACTGATAAGACTATTGAGTGGTGGAGTTTTGTAGTAGTTAAATACATCTAGTGCAAGTTCTCTTTGGTGTGCAAAACTTTCTAATTAATGGATAGACAAATTTTCGGATTTATAGTGTTTTGGCAGGACACTAATTTGGATTGTCTTGCTTTTCTTTGTTCATTCCAGATATATATATGTGGGGCACTTTTAAATATAGACTGACATTGACAGATGTGAACCTTACCTTGGAAAAAAAATTGTGAAAACTATGTGCTTTGTAGGAATTCTACGTTTACATTCAATAAAAGTATAAGGTTGGTTGACAAGTGTGTTGGATATTTTTGGGTGACATGATATAGTGTAGATTGTTGTTGTATGATAAAATATCTTCCTCTTACATCCTTAGTGGTTTTTGGACTGAAATGGATTCCTTCAACTGTGAGAAGGTAGAATTAGTAACACGATTTTTACTTTATGGTACATCACTAACTCATAAAATATTAATTCTATTACTTCCTTAATCCATGGGTTAAAGGATCACGAGGCTTTTTCCTCTGTTTCGTCTTTCAATTTTACGTCACAATCGGACATTTGGGTGATGGTGTGTGTTTTTAATGTACACTGATTATTACATGGTGATTTTAGGGTATGTGGTATCTTTCTTGTCACGTTTTTAATAGTTAAATTATTGTTCCTTTTTAAACTATTAGTGGTCTGATAACTTAAGTTTTTGTTGATAAATTTTCATATTGTATTTTGTAGGTGTTATAATGGTATATGTAACATTGTATGTATGTGTTGTTATTTAATCAGCCTTGAAAAAGTCCTATAACACGACGAAACACATGTCGGCTGAATCCCGTCATCATTTGACAAAGTACCTGCAGATGGATGTTTCATTCTGAACCTTTGAAGAATAGGCTGGACTTTGTATTAGTATTTAACCTTTTTTAAATATGTATTAGAATTGTGTTTATTAAAATAGAATTTTGTAATGGGGAAATTTTTTGTCTAATAAATCAATGTATATAGTATTTTGCCACATACCCTTATTTATAATTAGTGATCATTGATCCTGCTTATATTCTATTTTGAATTAGGTAATTTTAGTAAACCTATTTACATAGTAATTTGCTTTATGCCCGTTTTTATATGTAGTGACTATTGATCCTGACTATATCTTGTTTCAATTTTGAAATAAGTAATTCTGATTCTTTTTGACTAAACTAGTATTTTGCATAGTAGGGGCTCATTGAACTAAGAATGCGTGTGCTCCACTAACCTTTTTTGTTTTGACATTAACTGGTTTAGATTATTTCTATTCCAGTATACACACATTGGGAACAGGTATGTTTGTAGTCTTTGAGCACCATATATGAATTCAAGCTCATTGTAGGAATGTGCAGCTTAATGAAGTCATGGTTGCCAAAATTCTTAGTACTTAATTCTTCATTCCTGGGGTTCTCATGCTGCAAATGTCATTCTCATCAAAACCCACGAGAGAGCTTTTCTGCATTGTCTTAGTGCTACGTAAATCTCCACTGTATTTTTTAGCCAATTAAGACAATTTACCATGTACTTGTCCTGCACATTTAGTGACATATTTACAGATTGTAATGATATTTGTGTTTTGACCACTAACTCCACGTTGCACTTAGCCTATCAGCACACCTTCACACTAGTGACCACCAACTTCATTGTGCCTATTGACTTTATTTTAGCATTAGCCACCGCCACGTTAAAAGCTGTAAGTAATTTTCCATGCCCACGTTATACAATGTGCTTTCGTTCTTATTCTGCATGTTCGCATGTTCTTTTCTCCCCAAGACCTTAGGCTGATAAGAATGTACTAAATTGATGCTCATGGTACAGCAGGGAACAGTTTTGTTTTGAGAGAGGGCACCTTGGGATCTTGGCCAATTCACAACATGTTCTTTTCAAAACGGACCTGAAGCAGCCAGCATTTTTTAATAATAAACGTATGCAGTAGGAGGGGGTTTCTGGAATTCTCCTCTCTTGTTTGTTAAAAGTACATAAGAGACCCAGGTTGACGGTGGGGAGAGTCAGAGACCTCAATCAGGATTGAGACGTCCAATGCCTGATATACTTCCCAATAGGGTAGATCTCTTTCTCGTTGCAGTCAAACCAGGGTCAACGACTTGCTGGCAGAAGAAAGATGAAGCACCAGATAAGCCCCATGGTGATGAATGTTTACTAATTATTTGCTTTGGATTGAGTATGAATAAATATTTCCAAATCTAGGTATTTGTATCTTTGCTTGTATATGTTTGCTGTGTATATGGCAGTGGAGAATCTTTTGTACATGTTTTCATTTCATTGCTGTGACCATTTTTAAACGTGTGCTTTCAGCATGCTGACCTTTCTTTACGGACCTTGCTAAGTGAATTAATAAATGTCTTCTGTAGACTAAGAAGCACATTCCAGAGATTTTTGTCAGTGCATGAGTGTTTCAGCTCGGTCATTAGTGAAGCAAAACACAGATAAACACAAGTTAATTCTTTTGAAAGGTTGAAGGTATCTAATAAGGAAAGATCAAGATTTCCTGCTATCAGTTCTTCCAGTTCTAACTTTAATTTGACCACATTTACTATATTTCCTCTTATCGGGAACTGAATTGTGTCTCTGCTTAATCCTGAGCTTGAACCTTCTCTCGAGGTTTTGACTTAAACTTTAAGCCAATCATCAAATTCTTTAGAACTAAAACCAATCTGAGTAAAAGGGGCAGGAGACACTATCCCTTCTCTGTGAGTTCTATGGTTAGCACTCAGAGGTGAATTCCAAATGGACATATCAAGGCTTTGGAAGCTTTGGCCTGGTTCTCCTGTAGGGGATAATCCTGCCTTATTCACTACTGAAGATAAGGGAGCGACATGGGATATAGTCACCTTAGTCTGGACCAAAGGAGCACTTCCTGTTCCTCCACATCCAGGGATTATAGGAACAGTACACATTTCCTCCAGTAGGGACAGTCAAAGCATGTGTTGCAACTCCCGATTGCTCAGGTTTATATAAAGGAACTGCAGAATGAATAGTGACTGGAACAGTAATTGCATCTGGGGCATTGTGAACAGCAGGGTTAACAGGGGTATTAATCCCTGAACTTCCTCCTATCCAGTTGTGACTAGTATTTATTCCCATATTTACTGGTGTGGAGGATACTCCTGAATTTCCATTGGGAACTACACCACTCATTCCCTCAAGTTGGTCTCATTACATGGAAGGGGACACGTCGATAGCAACACAACCAAAAAGTCATTGCTAGAGTCATTATCGCTATCTTTGTCTATATTCTCTGTGTCCTTTGGCTTTTCCCACTTATTTTTCTTTGCTTTTCCTTTCTTTATCACTTTATCAGTCTCATCACTCGTCAGTGCAGGGTACAATCTAGCTCCCTCTATCATTTCAGTCCTCCACTTTTTTTGTTCCGCGTCTCATCTACTATCTGCACAAATATGCACAGCTTTTCAGACTCTTCCTTGTGATCTATCCTTCTTCTTATCATGAGCTGCATACTCCCAAGCATTAAGGGCCAGATGTAGCAACCGTTTTGCATGTCGCAAACTGCGAAAAACGCAGTTTGCGACATGCAAAACAGCCATTGCGATGCAGAGTCAAATTTTGCGAGTCGGTACCGACTCGCAAAATGTGATTCAGATTTGCAAATAGGAAGGGGTGTTCCCTTCCTATTTGCGACCGCATCGTGATGCTGAGCTGCTTTGTGACCGCGAAAGCGGTCGCAAACCAACTCGCAGTTACCATCCACTTGAAGTGGGTGGTAACGCATTCGCTTCCCCTTTGTGAATGTCGCTGAAAATATTTTTTCAGAGCAGGCAGTGGTCCAATGGACCACTGCCTACTCTGAAAAAATGAAACCAAATGGTTTCATTTTTTTTTTGAATTGCATCTCGTTTTCCTTTAAGGAGAAAGGGCTGCAATTAAAAAAAAGAACTGCTTTATTAAAAAAAGCAGTCACAGACATGGAGGTCTGCTGTCTCCAGCAGGCCACCATCCCTGTGAGTGCATGGACTCGCTATGGGATTGCAATTTGCGACCCACCTCATAAATATTCATGAGGTGGGTCTTTGCGACCCCATAGCGAGTCGCAGAAGGTGTCTGAGACACCTTTCTGCATGCACTTTTGTGAGTTGCAATTTGTGAGTCGGAATGACTCACAATTTGCAAGTCGCAATTTTTTTTGTTGCTATATCTGGCTTTTAGTCCTTCATACTATGCAGGTCTAGGTTGTGGTTTCATTTCATACAACACTTTCCTCAAATCTTTGATAGTTCTCAAATTAAATGTGCCATAGCATGGAAGCATCAATGCACCTTCTTTGTCTGGGATCTTATGCCATTAATTCAGCCAAATACATGCATGAAGACCCACATGTATAGCCATATAATGATCTGGCATATCTTCGGGTGGTGCCTCTTCTCCCTCCTGAACGAGAGAAAGGTAGGACAGGGGAATGTGTATTGGCATGCAATTGCAGATATTGACCCATAATTCTCACCTAAATTGTGTATTGCAATAAATCAATATAGGGTTTTTGTAAAGAAGGAAAATAGGTATGTGTGTAAGGTTTTAAAAAACGGTTAATGGCATGTACATCTGGTAGTCTAAATGATTAATTTATCAAAGACCAAATTGTTATGTGTTGTAACAACGTGGTTCAGGAAAGACTGCGGATGAATGGTGAGGCATCTCTATCGGATACCATTGCCTTACCAAAATGGCTGAATTGCCTCAGAGAAGTGCCAAAGCTGTGAATATTAATGGTGGTGAAAAATTTAATGAGAAAGGTAAATTTTACCAGAAAACCAAGAAAAACGAATGTTAATAAATATGATGAAAGTAATTCTTACAGGAGTGCTAGTAATAAATGTTAAATGTGCAGAAGCAGAAAACACTTGGGAAATGTATTAACACTTTGTGCCATGTTTGCGTCCTAAAACTGATGCAAAGCCAGGGCAAAAAGTTGTATTAGGATTTACTTTGTAACACAAATACTGATTTGCGTTATAATGCAGCCTAAAGTAGCCCTATGCACTACTTTGCTGAACTTTGCATTAAGGGGACGTTCCATAGGTGAAACACGTGTGATCCCATTCAACGACCCATTGATTTTGAAGCAAATCCCTAGAAAAGACAGACAGGGATTTGCCTAAAAAACTACATAGCCTCAAGGCAGGTGTAAAGTCTGAGAAAAGTTTGCTTTACTCAGAATTCTTTTTAGTTTGCATGTGTGCTATAATATCCAGCACACATACAAAGTTAGAAAACTTTTCAACTATGTCTACTCATAGTACTTTCTATTGAAGTCGGACTCTTCCAGTACAAAACTTATGTTTGACATCACACACATACCCTTGCATTATGGTACAAAGGTATGTGCACTAAGGCAAAGCAGCCAAAAGTGCACCAGCGTACAGAGAGAGAGAAACAGCATCATATCTTAGTAGATGGGTTGCTTTTCTGCTCTCTCCCTTTAACACACAAAGCACAGCCCTTGCATCACTTTCTAATAAATGTCCTAGTTGGTCTTAGGTAGAGTATATCTTCCCAGCAAAGTAAAGCACAATAATTGTAATTGTAGTCCTGTGGGAAGATTTGAGAGAGACTAAAATAAAAAATGGGATGCTCCAGTGCGAAATGTATTGGCAAGGGCATAGAAAACGTGTTTTTTAATAGTGAAAGTGTTATATGTTTATGGAGGAACTAAGGCCCATATTTATACTTTTTAACGCAAACCAGCGCCTGCGCTGGTTTTCGTCAAAAATGTTACCGCCAGCTAACGCCATTCCTATGCACCATTCTGGCACCTTTTTTAAGGAATGACGTTAGCCGGCGCTTAGGGTGACCACCCGTCTGTAAATTTCACGGACTGTCCGTAATTTCGCCCTGCTGTCCGTTGTCCGTGATGAAAGCTTTAACGGACGGCATTTGTCCGTAATTTTAGCCTTTCACCTTAAGGGCAACGGAGGCAGGGCGAAATTAGGGGCAGAGGAGTTTCCCCAGCTGGGCTGGAAGGCAGGGGGTCTCCTGTGCTCTGAGGGAGGGAGGGGCAGACAGATAAGAAAAGGCCTTCTTGCCAGGGGGTCTCCTTCCCTAAAGACATGCAAATGTGGGCAACTGGTAAATCTGCAAATACAAAGGGGCTTGAAAACCTGCATTGACTTTACTAAAAGGAGTCACTTGAAGTTTTCTGGTGGCAAAGATATTTCTTTCAGAGAGGTATTGTAATGGTGTTCCAAGGTGAGCTGTGGAGTGGTTTTAATGTAGTGTTATACAGTTTATACCTAGTGCTAAAAAAATGTATATTATTCAAATCTGTATTTGAGAAGCACTTTTTTTTTATTTAACCAAAATGTATTTGCGCATTTTGTAGCAGCTTTTATTATGATGTAATTGTATTTTTTACAGTTCTTTCAGGTACTTCGGTACCTCATAGTACTAACAAACATTGACAAAGCAATAGGTCTCATCTACGAAAGAGTTACTGGCTTTGCTAATGTGTTTTAGCCATTAGCCATGTTATACACCAGAGTAGCTGCTGTTCAGCATGGCTTAAAGCTAGTGGCATAGTGGTGTGGAGTGGAGTAGAGTAGCATAGGAGCAGTGGCGTAGAGCCCAGTGGTGCAAAGTACAGTGCAGTGGGGTACAGTGCAGTTGTTTAGAGTGCGTTAGCATAGAGTGCAGTGGTTTAGAGTGCAGTGGCATGGGACAGAGTAGAGTGGCATAGAGTGCAGTGGAGTAGAGTGGCATACGATAGAGTGGCAGAGAGAGCAGTAGTGTAGAGTGGTGCAGTGGCATATATTGCAGAGTAGACTCACGTTGCAGGGAGTGCCATGGTGTAGTGTAGAGTGGTGCAGAGTAGGGCAAAGTGCTGTAGAGTGGAGTGATGCAGAGTAGAGTGGCATAGAGTGCAGTGGCATAGAATGCAGTTGTACATAGTACATTGGTGTATAGTACGGTGGTGGAGAGTGCAACACTGCAGAGTAGAGTGTCAGTGCAGTGATGTAGAGTGGAGTAGAGTGGCACAGAGCAGTGGCGTAGAGTACAGTGGTACAGAGTAGAGGGCAGTGGCGTACAGTGCAGTTGTTTAGAGTGCATTGGCGCAGAGTGCAGTGGCATAGAGTGGCATGGGGTAGAGTGCAGTGGAGTAGAGTGGCATACAATAGAGTAGCAGAGAGTGCAGTAATGCAGAGTGGTGCAGTGTCAGAGTGCAGAGTAGACTCATGTGGCATAGAGTGTAGTGGTGTAGAATGGTGCAGAGTGGAGTATTGTAGAGTGGTGTTGAGTATAGTGCCTAGAGTGCAGTGGCATAGAGTAGAGTGGTGTAGAGTGCAGAGTTGCAGAGTAGAGTGTCAGTGCAGTGGTGTAGAGTGGTACAGAGAACAGTGGCATAGAGTACAGTGGTGCAGAGTAAAGGGTAGTGCAGTTGTTTAGAGTGCACTGGTGTAGAGTGCAGTTGCATAGAGTGGCATTGGGCAGAGTAGAGTGGCATAGAATGCAGTGGAATAGAGTATATTGGTGCAAAATGCAGTAGTACAGAGCAGAGTGGTGTAGATTATAGTGGCGGCCAGAGCAGTGTTGCAGAGTGTCAGCTTGCAGTGGTGTAGAGTGCATTGAACTAGAGTGCAGTGGTCAGAGTGGTATAGAGTACAGTGGCGTAGAATAGATTGTTTCAGAGTAGAGTGCAGTTGCATAGAGTGGAGAGGTGCAGGGTAGAGTGCAGTGGCATAGAATGCAGTGACACAGAGTGCAGTGGCATAAAGTAGATTATTTCACAGTAGAGTGAGGTGGCTTAGAGTGGAGAAGTGCAGGTTAGAGTGGAGTTGCATAAAGTGGCATAGAGTATGATGGCATAGAGTAAAGTAGTGTAGAGTACCGTGGCATAGAGTGCAGAGGTGCAGAGTAGATTAGAATGATGTACAGTGTATTGATGTAGAGTGCAGGGGCATAGAGTTGAGTGTTACAGAGTAAAGTGCAGTAGCATAGAGTGTATTAGCTTAGAGTGCAGTGGCATACAGTGCAGCGTTGCAGAGTGGCAGAGAGTGGAGTTGTGCGGATTAGATTTGTGTTGCCTAGACTGGAGTGGTATGGCGTGCAGGCGAGCAGAGCGCAGTGGTGTAGAGAGGCGTAAAGTGCAGTGGCTTAGAGTAGAGTAGTACAGAGTAGAGTAGAGAGGCATATTGTGAAGTAGCATAGAGAGCAGTGGCATAATGTTGAGTGGTTCCGAATAGAGACGAGTGCAGTGTCATGGAGTGGCGTAAAGTAGAGTGATACAGAGTAGGGTGCAGTGGTGCAGAGCAGAGTGGAGTGGAGCATGCATGGTGTGGTAACACACTGCCATTACAGACAACACATTTTTGATTGAAATGACCATTACATTTGCACAGATATACAGTTTTTCAAATCAAACTATATTGTGCACAGACGATGATGTGTGGAAATTGCATCACCTAATGCAATGATTTGTTTTAATCATGTAAAGGTATTTGTTTCCAGCACAGTTCAGAATTAACAAAAATGTGCTTGATTTGTACTTTCAATTCTGATATATTCTGAAGTCTATTTAAATGTTGTCATGTGATAGAAAAAACTCTTTCCTAACCCCAGTATCCAGCAAGATTGTTGCATAAATCCTCTCACTTTGAAGTCAGAGAAAGGAAAGTAAACACTAAGGGGGTCATTCCGCCCGCCAAGCGGGAACCGCCAGAAGACCGTACCGCGGTCAAAAGACCGCGGCGGTCATTCTGAGTTTCCCACTGGGCTGGCGGGCGACTGCCAGAAGGCCGCCCGCCCGCCCAGCGGGAAACCCCCTTTCACGAGGATGCCGGCTCCGAATGGAGCCGGCAGAGTGGAAGGGGTGCGACGGGTGCAGTGGCACCCGTCGCGATTTTCAGTGTCTGCATAGCAGACACTGAAAATCTCAATGGGGCCCTGTTAGGGGGCCCCTGCACTGCCCATGCCACTGGCATGGGCAGTGCAGGGGCCCCCAGGGGCCCCACGACACCCGTTACCGCCATCCTGTTCCTGGCGGTGAAAACCGCCAGGAACAGGATGGCGATAAGGGGGTCGGAATCCCCATGGCGGCGCTGCAAGCAGCGCCGCCGTGGAGGATTCCCTGGGGCTTTACCGCCGCGGTCAGAATGGCCCAAGAAGCACCGCCAGCCTGTTGGCGGTACTTCCTCCGTCACCTACCCTGGTGGTCATAGACCGCCAGGGTAGGAATGACCCCCTAAGTTCCCATCGAAGACAGAGCCTGACATTTGACTTTGTTCTTTGAATGTACAGCAAATATGATAAGATAAGAACAAGATTTACAGGCCTGTTTACAGAAAGGGAGCACTCGGCAGGATACTGTAAATAAGGTTTTGGCAAGGGAAGGGACGAATTCAAGCCTCATAGCCTAAAACAAATAAAGCCAGCAAATTGAAAGCAACAAATTGTGAGTTACAAACCACAAGGCCAATGGCAAGCAACGGGCAGAATGCATTCACAAGGAAGCACTATGAATTTACTTAAAGTGACAGCTGTGGGATACTTTGTGGAGAAAGTCCAGTATTTTAGTCCATATCTTGCAGAGGTTTGGCTACATCAATCACCCAGGTAGTATGACAAGAAGACCTGGAGTGGTTTCCATGTTGCAGGATAGGTCTGTACACCCATTCCATCAGTTTGCCACCATTTCCTATGGTACAGAGCTTCTGGCACACCTCTTGTAGGGTTAGTGCTAGGTAGCAGACATGAAATAGGGCATTTCATGATTATTTAAGGTGGTTGTAAGTAAGGAGTTGACCGGGGTGAAGATGGTAGTCTGCCACAAGGGTTTGGAAATTTAGTAGCTCACTGTTCAGAAACAAAGTTCCCAATTTTAAGACGCCTGCAACATGCCACTGATGGAGTTGCTCTGAGCACAGCCATCCTGTGCGAGTGGGAAGGCTTTGCAAAGGTACTGCAGGAGCATAGGGTTTCTTCGTGTCAGTGAGTTTACAGGTTCTGGCAAGGCAAGAGAAAGCCATGCATGATAACCCCGGATGGTGATCCATAGAATGGTCAGTAGGAAACGATGAGCAGTGCATTAAGCCTTCCTTAAAAGTCTTTATTGGTAAACCCCATCTCATGCAGGGAGGTGGGCAGAAAGCCAGTGAGCCACCCATTGGACATCTGCAGCTGAATAAAAGCATTCTAAGTCCAGAAGATCTAATCCACCCGCAGTCACAGTTAGCTTTATAGTGGAAAGAGCTCCCGATGGCGCCGCAGCGACCAAATCAGATGTGTGGCCTGTCTGAAGAAGGAATGAAGGACAAGCAGGGGAAGGTTTGCAAAATAATACTATAATTGGGGTAGCACACCATCTTCGCTAGTGCCACATGGCCTCTACAGAAAGCAGAAGAGAAGACCAAAAAGCAAACTGGGCTTGGAGGGACTGTTCGCTCTGCCGAGATTTTCATCCTGGAAATCAGTGTAAGAATGGTAGATATTAATCACCAGGTATCAAAAGGTAACTGGTTCCCAGTTAAATCTGAGATCTAATTATGTATGAAGGCGAAAACAGTGCCATATGTTAAAGAAACACAAATTAAATTTGAAAAAAAATGAAAATGTTGTTTGTGCAATTTACATCCCAAATATTTTGAAGATTCTATGTGTACTTGACACTTAGGGATAACCCAGATCTCTAGTTTGGCTTTTGCTCAATTTCAAAACCATATAAAGACACGGACTAAGCGGGCACAAGCACTAACAGCGAACCATTGCACCAGAAGAGTTTGCCCAGGTGGATGGGTGTTGATTGTTCAGCCACTTGACAGTGCCCCTTCTGCTTCGCTCCTGTGTGCAGACAACTCCCCAGGTACCCAATACCTTCAAATAGTCTTGGTGGACCCATGTTGTCTGAGTTTAGGAATTGTCCCACCTTGTTCTTCTCTCCTTTATTTATCCAGTTGTTAGCAACAACCCTTTGAATTACTTGCCGTGGATCTCCCATTTGATCTCAATTTCATCCTACTCTTTTATTACCTTTGATTGGTAGTCCGGGCTCCCATTTCTGAAATAAATGTAGAGTCCCAAACATACACTCTAGTGCAGTGAGACTACAGACAAGTTATGGGTACATCACATCCTGTCATTAGGTGTGAGACTGTCATCCATACCATCTGCCCTGTCTCTTTAAAAGAAAATTGGTTGAAAGTCCATGGGCGGTTGGGGTAAGCCAGATGTTTTTGTTTAATTTGTATAAACTAGCATAAGGTTAATTACCTTAATGTTTCCCAAACTGTTTGCCAGGGGTTTTGAAATGTTCAGAAACATAATCAAAATTTTGCTGTTACTTTCTCTTCAGGAAAGATCGGGTAGATTTGGGTAGGGGTGATGGCCTTGCCGTGAAGGGCATTAATTTACTACTGAACAAGGATGTAATGTGACACCTGAATGTAGCACACCAGGAGGCAATCACAAAAGGTCCACAGCGAATAAATAGTGCTATGTTAAAAAAGAGTAAATAAATGCACTGACCACATAGTGAGGCATGGCCTCTCTTGCATGTGTCTGTAAAATTGACGTTTGTTCTTGAATTTTTGTCCTGAATTTTGACCCTTTGTCCTGAATTTTTGTCCTGAATTTTGACCCTTTGTCCTGAATTTTTTACAGTCCTGTCCAGAATTTGCCTCAGTGCCAGGTGGTCACCCTACTGGCGCTGCGGACTGGTCAGAGTAAAAAAGAATTATTCAAACCAGGCAGCGCCAGCGTAGGGGAAAATGGGGGTTGTGCGTCAAAAAATGGTGCAAGTCAGGTTTGAGGCAAAAATCATGCCTCAAACCGGACATGCGCCATTTTGTGTCGCACAACCCCCATTGAAATGACTCCTGTCTTAGCAAAGACAGAATTCATGCCCCCTTGCCCAATGGCCATGCCCAGGGGACTTCTGTCCCCTGGGCATGGTCATTGGGCACAGTGGTATGTAGGGGGCCAGAATTAGGCCCCCCTATGCCACTTTAAAAAAATTGAAAAAATACTTACCTCAACTTACCTGTACTTACCTGGGATGGGTCCCCCCATCCTTGGTTGTCCTCCAGGGGTGGGCGAGGGTGGCAGGGGGTGTCCCTGGGGGCAGGGAAGGGCACCTCTGGACTCCTTCCATGGTCAGAGACCATGGAAGTGAGCCCACAGGTCCCTTAACGCCTGCCCTCACCCAGGCGTTTTTTAAGGCCCGCCCCCTCCTGTGCGTCAAAATGACACAGGAGTATAAATAAGGCACACAGCCCTTAAGGCCCTTAAAGTCATTTTGTGGGCGGGAACACCTACCTTGCATGTCATTAACGCAAGGCAGTTTCCCACAACCAAAAAATGACGCACAAGGAGGAATGTTGACGGGTGTCAAACTTTAATTATGGTGCACAGTTTGCGCCAAATGTGCGTCTAAATTTTGGACGCACATTCGGCACCAACAGAGTTTAAATATGCCCCTAAGTGTGTTATAATTCCAGGTGGATGTTTGAGAACTCCAAGGAAGAACATAATTGTGGGCTGGAAAAACAGTAAAGTGTTTTCAAAACATAGGCCTTAACTGGGGAATATTGGAAGTGTAAATGCACTTCGTATTTGTGTCATAAAATCAGTAAGGAAGGGATTAGACCCAAGTAAAAACGAGCTCAAGCTCTTATGATACTTGCTGCTTCTGATAATAACGATGATGAGCAGTCATTTCAGGACTTGTTTGAAAAAACGGGCGGCAAAATTTGACTGAAATGATGAGTGTACAGTGACTTTCACATGTGTGGAGATGCTGCTTCTAAGGCTCTAGACCTACAATGATTTGATCCCACAATAACCTCAGGTGGCTGTGTAAAGGGTTTGGGGTCGTCCTTGCCCAAACAAAAAAGGGACAATATTGTGTTATTGCTTTCACATCCAGGTCTTTTTCGCCTGCTGAACAGCATTATTCCGTGATCGTGAGAGAAACACGTGTCTCTGAGGTATTGAGCATTCCAAGACATTTATGCGGGGAAAGTAATTTCCTGCTGATGGAGTGATCAGATATCACTTAGCACATTGTTGTCAACTGAGAGTCTGTTGAAGATCATGCTCATAATTGCCACATTGAAGACAGCGCTGCATCCTTTTTCACATGATGTTGTCTATGTTCCCGAATTAAAAAACATAATTGGAGATTTCCTGTCAAGGATGCATATTTCCTTGGTTGAGAACACGTAGCATGATTTGGGTGAACGCGTTGTGGCAAGTGTGAAAAATGGCATCGCAGCTCCTATGTCAAATAAAGAATGGGTTGAGTGCTATAGAAAGAATGACGTATTGTGTGGGGTCCTAGAGAAGGTTTGTCCTCAAAATCGTTGTAGCATACAAATAGTAAGCCTTTTTAGTAAAATTGACATGTACAGGGTGCAGAAAGGATGTTTCTGTTAAGAAAGGACAAAGGTATTCACCTCGCCCTGCTGTTTCATTAAGTGTGTCAAAAGGTCCATGCAAGATATTCGGACTAAAAGAAAGTTGTGGAGGGATTTATGTAGATATTCATTTAAAAAGGAGGAAAGTTAAAAGTTGTACATTGCTTGAGAGCACAGATAAAACGTCACAAATTTAGAGACGACTCCTTAGTTCCATGGTTGTGGTGGGCATTGCCAGCCATTATAGGTTATATTTTCTAAGTAGCCATAATTATAGATCATTGAGAATGTGAAAGCCAGTACTGTGGTGGATACTTTGAAGAAAATATTCATGAAAATGGTATCCCGGCTGTGTAAATAGCGATAATGTAATGGTATGTAGTCTAGAATTACTACTTTTCAGACGACTGGGCTTAGCCCATTAAGTGTGAGGAGAGAAAGCGTATGGAATTTGAAGATTTGTCCTCGTTGGATGGGGCATTCCAGAGTTGCTGCATCGCCAGTGAATGATTAGAGCAAGTATTGGAAGATCTCAGGATACCTAAAAAAATACAATGTCTGTGGATTTCAAGATGGGACCAAATGTGAAAGTCACGAAAGAAAAAATAGCGCCCGAAAATAATTCTAAGGGGCTAATTTATAAGCCCCAGTGTGTTACCAGAGCACCACACAAAGCCACCCATCCTGGTTTTTCATGACCTTATAGGTATGGTGTAAGGCAAGGCAGCACAAGTCTTTGCATTGCCTTACACTGCGCCAGGGAGGCGTAATGAAGAGAAATGTTTACATTACTACTTTTTTCCTCTTTCCACCTGTGCTGAATTCTGCAGCACATGTAGAAAGAGGAAAACATCTCTTGTGATAGTTTATGTGCAGGAATGTGCCCCTTCCTGCACAAAAACAGTCATGCCAATAACGCAGACACTCTTGCACCATGGCGCAAGGGTGCCTAGGTTGGGGCTCAGCTGCAATGCAATTTGTGCACCTGCACTGGCTGAAAGGACAGGAATGCACCGTATCTTGTAGACATGGTGCATTCTTTCCGTCTTGAATCGGCATAGGGCAGCGCACCACAATGACTTGCGGTGCTGTCCTAAGCCAATTCCTATAAGATAAGGCCCTACATTTTCAGTGCCCATGAGAGTTGCTGAACCTTTGAGTAAAGCAATAAGGTGTGCCATGTGGAGTAAGTTGAGTTTTGTAAAGGCAAGAGTTAAAATGGTGAGTGTGTAGGGCCCACAGAGAAAGAATCAAATCTAAGGGCCTCATTACGAGTTTGGCAGTCTTAGGACATCCAAATTCATGGTGGCATTTGGACCCTGCACTCCTGGCATTCCGACAGCCAGATTACAACCACGGATCCTGACGGGGTGGCGGCAATCAAAGTCATGGTCAGCCACGGTGGTGCCGTTGTCAGCACCACTATGCTGATCACGAGTCCACTTTCCGCCAGCCTTTCCATGACAGTTTAACCACCATGGAAGGCTGGCAGACAGCCAGTGCTGGGAGTTAAGGGGGGCTCCTGCACTGCCCATGGCATGGGCGAATATGTGATGGAACAACTAGATCCTAAACAACTACTTGCCTAAACCACCACTGCTGAATAACTAAAAAGTCTACAACGAAGTACTGAACAACTACTGTCTAAACAACAATTTTGTCTGAATAACAATTGCCTGAACACCGAATTTTAAGGTAAGGTTTTTTTTGATGGTTTATTAGTTGTTTAGAATTGATATATATATATATAAATTCTAATATATACATTTCTATCAATTCTTAACAACTTATATATATATATTCATATATATATATAGATCAATTCTAATATATATATATATATATATATATATATATATATATATATATATATAAATTCTAAATAACTAATAAACCATAAGAAAGAAGAAAAACTTACCTTAAGATTCGTTGTTCAGGCAATCATTATTCAGGCAAAATCATTGTTTAGACAGTAGTTGTTCAGTATTTCGTTGTAGAGACTTTTTAGTTGTTTGGCAGTCGGAGTCATGGTCAGCCATGGCGGTGCCAATGGCAGCACCACCGCGCTGATCACAAGTCTACTTTCTGCCAGCCTTTCCATGACAGTTTAACCCCCAAGGAAAGGCTGGCGGAAAGCCAGTGCTGGGGTCCACTGGGAGGGCTTCTGCACTGCCCATGACTGGGGGTGAGGCCACCAGTATGATGCCAGCCTCACCCCACAAGTTTGGCAATCCAACGGTCGGAGCACCAAATTCATGGTGAGGCCCTAAGTGTAGTGACGACATTTGATGGAATTTAAGTGATTTCGGTTGTTTTGAGTGTATGAAAGAGAGTTGTGCAGATGTCAAACAAATGTCTTGTTCCTCAGGGGGGTTTAGGAAATGTGGTGTCTAGTTTAAACAGTCTGTTGGAAGAAATGTAATCAAGTGGAGAGGTAGATATGAGAAATGTGAGTGGCAGCAGAGATGGGAGTAGATACGCTAGTGTGCGTTTAGATGGCATTGTGGAAAATTAAAGTTCGGAAAACGTATGTGGAGCCTATCAGCCTTTATTAATGTTAAATTTAGGCCCATATGGGGAAATGACGGAGCACAACGCTGCACCAAAATTGGCAGCGCTGCGCTCCGTCATTTTCACAACACAGGGATGCGCTGTATTTAAGTGACTACAGCGCACCCCAGTGTTGTCCCCTGTGCTGGCGCTAAATTTAGCTGCCAGTGCTATTGCAGGCATCTTTGCACCATCATGCATGGATGTCTGTGTTGAGGGGTCTGATTGTTTATATGCAGGAAGGTGTCCCTTCCCACACATAAACAATCACTAATGGGGCTTTGCCACTTCTGCGTGTGCTGCAGAACACCTTCCTGCACATAAACAATCATTTCTGGCATTTTGCTCTTTCGATGTGTTCTGCAGAATGCAGCATGCATAGACAAGCCAACAAACGAGGAGGAATAAGTATTCCTCCTCATTGTGCCTTGCTAACCCCACCCCTGGGGGCGGCATTAGATTTTGGTGCTGCCTCATGTTTACTAAATCTTGTAAATCTGAGGCAGCGTCAAAATGACATGCCCATTTACAAGGAGGTGTAACGCCAATCCTTGTAAATATGGGGCAGACGTTAGGGCCTCTGGAGCGTCACGTAAAGTGGGCTCCAATGGAGCTAGGGGCTCCCAAATATGCCCATTAAACTATAAAGATTAAAAAGTCCTGGCCAACCACTTACAACCCCACCTTCCCACTCTAATGCATGAGAACTAGAACAGGTTTAACCCCAAGCATAACGCCTCATTCAACATATGCCACCTGTAGCAAGCCTTGTCTGAAATGCCTTCAGCCTTCCATGCTGGGGAAGTGGTACTGTCAGTAGGTATCAGGAAAGCATTTGATACACTCAGGTGGACTACCTTCAGGCTGTCATATTGAAGATGGTGCTGAGGGAGGGATGGGTTAGTGAGTGTCACTGCTCTATCATGGTGCAGAGGCACGGGTGTGCATG
Source organism: Pleurodeles waltl (assembly GCF_031143425.1). Taxonomy (NCBI): domain Eukaryota; kingdom Metazoa; phylum Chordata; class Amphibia; order Caudata; family Salamandridae; genus Pleurodeles; species Pleurodeles waltl. The sequence goes on from NC_090439.1 coordinate 234,369,144, forward strand.
GAAAACTAAATTTCCGATTCCTCTGAGATTTACAGAGGCAGGGCTGTACAATTTCGCCCCTGCTCTTTGCACTGGTGATCAAGCCTTTTGTGTGATTGAGGGTCATGCCAGGGGTATCCTGCTTCATGATGGTGAACACATGGTTACGCTATATGTGGATGACATGCTCATCTACCTGTGGGAAGCTCAAATGGGCATCCTGTGGTGTGTTGACTTACTAGAAAGTTTTGAACACATCCCTGGGTTGAGCACCAATTGGCAAAAAAAACATAAGCGTTCCCAGTTTTACAGGTACTTGTGGCTCACAATGGATCGCTGCAGTGGCACAGAATTGAATGGGAGGCCAGAATCTTTAGATACCTCATGATTGAGGTATATCAATACAGACTCAGATATGATAGAGGGGAATCTAGGCAGCATGATCCATGGGCTCAATGGTAGCAATACGTCTTGCCAAACACTCTAACTTCCCATAATTACAAGGATAGTCCTAACTACAATTATCAAGTTAGTAAGGGTCTTCTACTTTTTTACAAATCTACCAGCCTAGATCCCGAAAGTTTGGTTCTAAATGCTGAATGCCATGCTCCAGAAACAAGTCTGGGATATGCAACAAGATTGAGTGGCATTGAGCATACTACAGAGGCTGACGGACAAAGGGGGATTGGGAGTTCCTCATTTTGAGTTCTCTAACTACGTGGCAAAATTACAGTGGGTAGCTAGATGGATTGCAGGACGATGCCTATCACAGCTGGGAGAATTTGGTGCCCCGCATAGACAGGGGTTGATCCCTGCGATGTTGTTGGGGGCAGCAATGATACTGATTCACAAACCAAGGCTACTTCTCATTGTCCTTTGTTGCTAGAAGGGGGTGACTAACCGAGTGGGATCCATTCTGCTTTATGCACCGGGGACCCCATTAGTAGGGCTGCCAATGCCAAGAGGCTTCTTTCTGGCAGCCCGATGATTGGCAGCATGAACGGAGGCAGACATAACACTGGGTGACTGTTACTCTGAGGGCTCCTTGAATACACTGGAAGAGCCTACAATGGGGAATTGCCTCAGGGAAGGCAATTCCGGTTCTATTGAGCAGTCATAAAGCACTGCAGGGCTTTTTGGGGCGGTGGATCCAGAACCCCCCCTCCGATGATCTTTTGCAGACTGTGATGACTTTCGGACACAGGAGCCACTTAATTTCCTGGCTATACAAAATGACATACTATGGCAGTAGACACACTGTCAAACATCCGGACTAAGTGGGAGACCTATCTTGACAGACAATTTGTAGGAAAGGAATGGTAGTGGACACTAGAACAACTACACAAGTATACACAGCACCAGATTCAAATTCATGCAGTTTAATTACCTACACTTCACCTACCTTACACCCCACACTCTAAATGTGATGCTAAACAGTACTGACCTGGGAAGCCCTACTGCACATTTGCAGAAGCAGACTTTATGCACATGGTATGGGAATGCCCGATCACAAGGAGGTTCTGGATGCAAGTCACTGAGGCGCCAACGCACACCTTGGGCAGAATCCAGCTATACAAGTCCGAGATCTGTCTTAAATAGTGGGTGCTCCAAGAGAATGTCAGGGTCTTGAATTCTGGACTTGGCATTGAGTGTGGCCCGCAGAGATATCACACATCACTGGAAATCCTCAACAGGCCCACCGCATAGCAGGTGGAAGACAGACATTGTATGAAGCAGAAGCAGCCACCCTTAGAGCTGAAGGACGTAGAGAGCTCAACAAGAAGCCCCCTAACTGACTAGTGGACAGATGTGGTGATGGGATTTTTGAAGGCGTTGGGACAGTAGAACAGCAGCAGGCTGACAGAGAGAGAGCCCTACTGCCCCCGCCGACCGATGGCCCAAACTGATGCAGCGGGATGCGAGAGCCCCGGAGCTGAGACAAAGGTTCTATATAGATGTACACAAATGACCATAAAACACTCCCCGCAGGCCCTCAGGACACATTAGAAGTTCCTAAGACCGAAACCGGTTAAGTTTTTTGTTACTTTTTGATTCAACTAAAGTAGTAGGAGGGGATACCTTTCCTCATCAACTGTAAAGTGACAGTTATCCTGCCCCGGAAGTGACGTCACTTCCATTACTGGGACTTCTGGTGCCCTAGAGAGCCCGCCCCGGAAGTGACATGGGGTGTAGAGGTGTCACTTGGTTTGCGACCTCATGATGTCACGTGTTAGCCATGTGGCGGGGTCCTAGCCCCTGGTTATTGGTCTATGGACTGTGTAAAATGAATGCTTTGGTGTTGTGCAAGCAGTTTCAAAGACTAAGAGGACAGGTCTGGACATGTCAGACATTCAGGACCAAGTGGCTGTTTCGGGCTCCCCTCACAGGGCTGCGAAGTGGGCAGGCTGGACAGACCTCTGCCCGGTTGGCTAATCCAAAAAAAGGGCATGGTCAAATGGTGCAAAAGCTGTGACATGTGGTTAGCACCACGTGTAACCCAGCAATGTATCAGAGCTGCCAATGTGAGCATGTGATAGTTATGGGTTGTAGAGGCATACGCCCTTTTTGAACCACCGAATACATACAAGTGACGGTTAGAGCAACATGTCAAACCGTGATCTAGCGTTGGAATGGGGTGTCTAGGCGACATGAAGAGATACAATCCGATAGCCAGAAAAGCCACGGCCTCAGGAGTCCAGAACTCCATCAATAGATACTATCGGACCCTCGCACCGGTGGTGATGGATGAGAATACACAGCAGACTCCTCCTAAAGACAGTGGTTCCGACGTTACAGGGTTGCACGAGGAACTCTGCCAGCGGCTTGAAAAGCTCAGCCTCAAGGATTTGCCTCAACTGGTGTCACCCATCAAGGTTGATAGCAGCGACAGCGAAGCCTCAAAAGACGAACTAAGTGATGCAGTCAACTTCAACGACGATGAAGATGTTGAAGAAAGTGTAGCACCGCCAAATTCACCGATCTATGAAGATATGGGTTTTCAGGAGGGCCCAGATCCAGAGACCACCCTGATCCAACCAGCAACTGTAAAATCCGAAGTCACTTATACACCAATGGACCTGTGCGACTCGCAAGATTTCAGAGGCGCCGCAGAGGGTGGCGAAAATGTTGAGGTTAGTAAGGACTCTATAGACAATTATCATGTATACAGCGTTATCATACTTTTAACTAATAGTATGTCTTTTACCTTTCTGTTTGAACCATAGAAAACAACTGCCAAAAGAGATGCACTAGAGGGGTCTACGCCAAAGGTTAACAACGTAAATTTTTACTGCTTATACTGTTCCAGACAGTCTGAAAGTATTACAAGCCAGAACAAAGAGCAGCATAAGAAATGTGTCAGCACTTACATTAGCACTGATTATGAAAAGGAAACACCGGGTGTACCCTACGACGCCATATGGCCTGTTAAAGGTTTTGCGGCAGCTGTTGTAAACACATGTGTTAAACGTGACTATTATAACCTGTGTTACGGGCATAAAATTAACGAGCCACAGCAGGAGGCTCACAACTGTCTATACGAGTCGTACACTGCTAGAACAATTTTAAACATATGCAGCCGTTTAGACCTGCACAAGGTAGATAGGTTGTTAAGGGTGGTGTATGGGTTGGCAGCTGTGAAGAAAGGGGTCCACAACGATATGATTAAGATTCTGGCAGATACTGTCAATGAGATCCGATACGCTTCTGAGCCCTACTCAAAACTGGAGCTCATGCAGGGGCTACGTACCTATTTTGACAAAAGTTTGATAGAAGGGGTCATAGAAAGACATATGTGTGATATTTATTATAAAAATATAAGAATTACGTCTTTAGTCCCCAGAAAGTTGTTTTAAAAAACAAAATAATAATAATAAATAAATAAAAACAGCGGTCATGGACAACAGACCATAACGGTGTTACTGAACGCTCCATACTTACTCACTTTTAGGACGTGAATCAGAGTGTCGTGGGGTAAGATGTCTATGAGTTACACCCTGGCTATATCTGTATCGGGAGATTGATTTATGTGTTGGTTAAAGAGAGAATAGCTGAAATACACCCTGTGACTCTGCACTATCTGAACATTACGGAACTGGCGGCTGCGCTGCAGTGCAACAGTCCTCTGTATTGCCAAATGGTGCATCAACACGTGGCTACCCGCAGCGGATAAATACTGGAGCGCGGCCCGAGAATAGACGTGTGAGTTAAGACTTTCACCACTGATGGGGCTACACAGTGCTTTGGAGCTCATGACTGAAGATTATTTCACAAATAAAGGTCCTATACTGTCCGACCTAGAACTGTTTAAACTGCTTAGTGCTGTCAGCATCCTGAGCGTCCAGAGTTATAGGCGGGGGAGCGGGAGGTCATGTCTAGGGCTATTGAAAGTACAGTATAGCTATAAAAATATCAAAGCTTGTAACAATGAGACTTGGTAAAAGGAACAACTTGGAGTAATATGTGTAATGTGTCATGCTATGTATACGCCGTCATATGGCCTCAAGGTGACCAGCAGTCTTTTATGTTTTGTATGTTTAATAAAAGGAGCTTACACAAAATAAATGTCTTTAATTTTGTGGTTGCTGTGTGTGACAACATGGCGGGGATGCTTTAAGGAGGTTTTATTACGATGCACAGGGGGTTGGAAGCTTCGGCCGCAGCGAAGCTCTATTTAGAAGGGCTCGAGTTGAAAACAACTCTTTAAACCGCTCAAAGGTGAAGACCTGGTTAGCGGGGGAAGAGGCGTATTCGCTCCACCAGCCGGCCAGGAGACGTTTTAAGAGGCGGGCCAAAGTAGTTGGTGCGCAGCTAGATTATTAGTGGCAGGCGGACATAATCAGTCTTCAAGATCTAGCAAAACATAACAACGGTGTGGTGTATATATTAACAGTCATAGACGTATTGTCAAAGTATGCCTATGTAGAGGCGTTAAACAATAAAAGTGGTAACAGCATCACAGCCGCCTTTGAAGACATCTTTGCGAGAGTTTGAGTACCTCAAAAACTACAAACAGACGCCGGAAAGGAATTTTTAAACAAACCTTTCCAGAAATTATTAAAGCAACACGCTGTTCAACATTTTGTAATGCATACAGAGGTAAAAGTGGCGGTTGTAGAGCATTTTAACAGAACTTTAAAATCAAAGATGTGGCGATATTTCACAGCCAACAATACCTACAGATACATGGATGTTCTACAGGCTTTTATAGATGTTTATAATGCCAGTTACCATAGAACAATCAAAATGGCCCGTGGAGTTAACAGCTGATAATTCGTTATCAGTGTGGAGAACCTTGTATGGCAGTCGGCTCCCATCAAGGGTCAAGAAACCGGTTTTAAAAGAAGGGGATCATGTCAGGGTTTCAAAGTTAAAGGGTGTCTTCACCAAAGGCTACCAACAGACATTCAGCGATGAGATATTCATAGTGGAAAGTGAGGAGCTTAAAGAAGGGGTATATATGTACAAGTTGAAGGACTACGCTGGGAAAGAGGTATTGGGTGTCTTTTACACCGAAGAGTTACAAAAGGTGCCCTACGATCTGAACCGGGTGTACAGGGTTGAAATGGTTCTGAAATGGAAAGGCATCGGAGCTAAGAGACAGGCATTGGTCAAATGGCAGGGATGGCCTGAGAAATTTAACAGTTGGGTGTTGGACAGCTCGCTGCACGGGGTGTGAGGCTGCGCTATAAGCCCCACGATGGAGAACTCATCTTTTTATATTACGCTGCCGTCCAACGCTTCGAAGGGCATGTTCCCCAGCAATCAGATTTCTAATTATACAGTGAAACTGGCGAAACCTGTGGACTTGAAAGGGCCATGGGAGGGGGACCTAATGGAGATACAATACCCTAAAACGTGGAATACATTTACAAAGCACAAGGCTAAATTTAGTAAAAAGCGTGAGCAGGACCCTCTGAGCATCCACGCGGGATTTCCTCATGGCTATTACCCAACCGTTTCCTCGGTGGTCGACGCCATCAACAAATCTATAGGCAGAATTGAAACGTATGCGAATATACATCTGGTGTCGGATAACATTAGAAGAAAAGTGTTTCTTAAAGCCCCGGAGCTCAGTACAGTGTTTAACTGTTCCGGTAAATTACAGAGGGTTTTAGGGACTGTACAACATGTGAAAAGGCAGGTGGATCCAGACCCTAGGTGCCCAGCAGATTTTATACACTCTACATGTATAGCGACATCGTAGAACCTCAGAGTATTGGTGCATTTTGACACTATAACCATCAAGATCTACAACGATCAATCAGAGCCGGTGGCCTTTAAATATGGGAAAGTTATTGTTAAGCTTCATTTAAGGTCGCACCATGACGGTGACTATTGACAGGTGCAATGGTCATTATGAAAACGTATGGGGATCCCTCGATGTACAGGGATTATTATAGAGTTCAGGCTGGTTATGGGAGCTCACCGCCCTACTTTCAAGGGGCCCCCGTTGTGTACGGTGCCGGATTGGGGGGATTCTTTCGGAGTTTGTTTAAAAGAGCCATGCCGTTCTTGAGACGGGGACAGAAAATTGCAAAACCTCATGTTAAAACCGCTGCCTCGAACATAGCCCATGACTTTGTGGGCTCTGTAACGTCGGCTGTCGCAGAGCGCATGAATAAACAACCCCAGGAAGGAGCAAGGCTGTTGTACAAGGCGCGCACTGGTGTTAAAAGGAGGCGAAGGACTTCGAGGCGTAGGGGCCAACCAATGCCCTATAAAAAAACGGAGGACTTCTTCAAAAGGCCAACACAAAAGAAGAGTCGTAAGACGGAGGAGACCTTCCAAGAAGAAGAAGAGGCTGCATTCTAGTGCAAATATTTTATAAAGTCGCTATCATGGCCTCAGGTGAATGTGCCAAATCAGAGCTGGATCTGTTTTCTCTTAAACCCACACAGACCAGCATCGAGAACAGTTTTTTCATGGAAGTATCACCCCTCTAGCCGCTCTGACACCTCTGGCTCCGATAGAGTTTTATGTATCAGGGTCAACGGATATGTATCTGGATCTCAACAACATCCTGTTACACCTCGTATGTAAAATAACCAAAGCGAACAGCTCCAACATCAAGGATGATGCTAAAGTGGCACCAATCGCTTACCCCATCGCAACCATGTTTAATCAAGTGGACATTAACCGGGGCGATCGACTCGTCACACAGAGTGATAACATGTACGCCTACAGGGCATACATCAAGAGTATTCTAAATTACAATCGCGAAGCCCTGGACACACAACTTTCAGCGGGACTCTTATACAAAGATACTGAAGCGCATTTTGAGGACACAGAGTTGGATGGCTCCAACGCTGGTTTTAAAAAAAGAGCCAGCAGCGATGCAGAACAGTATAAACTGGTTATATTGTCCATTAGTCTGTTTGTAAAGAGAGTGAAAGTGTCACAGAGTGTCAGGCTGGCCCATGCTGAAGCTTTACAATTATCAAACGCAAAGTACGCCATTGAAAGAGTAGCTCTGAAGATATTCAGCATCCCCGCCGGAACTAGATTAACTCAGCAGCAGAACCTATTTCTGGGCCAGTTACTGAAACTCATCATCATCGGGTTTGTGGACAATACAGCTTTTAGTGGACTCTATACCTCAAACCCTTTCAACTTCAAACACTACGATATCAACTAGGCCGCTCTGGTCCATGAGGGCGCTATTATCCCAGCAAAACCATTCACTCCGAGTTTTGAAACATCCAATTTTGTCAGGGAATATCTCGGACTGGTCTCGATAACAGGGAAACATCTGCAGTACTCAGGAGTCGCTGTTTCAACAGAGGGGTATGGGGCTAGCTACACGTTGTTTGCGTTCAACCTGATGCCGGATATGGAAGATGGTGACCACTACAGTTTGATCAAAAATGGGAAGCTGAAATATGTTTTATACAGGCCTTGGCGACCAATGTGAACATGGTTGTATTCTCTGTATTTGACAGCGTTATTCAGGTCAATCACTCCGCCAACTTATGTTTGACTCTCATTAAAAGCTTGTAAAATGGACACTCGTGAGATACGTGACTTCTTAAGTAGACATAGATACTCTAAGAAATACTTTTTAGGTGTATTTCCAAGCGATGGGCTACCTGAAAAGATAGGCTCCGAAAGACCCGCACCTTAGTCTTTAACACTGACCCGCATTACACTGGGCTGTAATGTTTGTCGATGTAGACAAGGTTATAGTGTTTGACAGTTTAGTGGAGTTCCCCAAGCATGGCATTTATACAAAACCAATATTCAAATATGTAAAAAAAGCATCACCCACTGTTGTGTATAACAAACTGCGTGTACAGGATTCTCTAGCCATCACATGTGGGGAACATTGTATATATTCCGTTAGTGAAATGTCTGAGGGTATGACGTTTAGAATTTTTTTAAATCTGTATTCCGCTGATCTAGTAAACAATGACGGTATTGTTATGAAATATGTGAATGAAAAGACTAGGCCCCTGTCGAGCATTGTTAACACAGAATATGGTATGCCAAAGGTGTAAGGCTTTGTAAAGCCTCTATTGTACTGCTGATTGTCTAAAATAAAAAAAACTTAACCTGAAAACAGACTGTGCACTTTTTATCCCCCATTACACATTTTAAAACCATTTAAAAAATTTTTTTTTTAAATGTCGGACTACTGATGAAATGTTTAACGCGTTTATTAGAAACAGTTTTCACAACAAACATGTACAAGGGTAAAAAATAAATGATGTAAAAATCTTACGACATGCAAATCTTTTAACAATACTGTACATTGGTTCAAATTTCGGGATTACATTAGAGCGGTAACTAGGTGTCCATTCTGAACAGTCTCTTTTTAGGAGCCAATTGTAGAGAGTCAACGCTCCTACAGGGTGTTAGCTGAGGGAAGAAAGGCGATGTCGGCACAAGGGGTCCCCTGGTAAAAACACCAGGGCCGGAACCTTTCAAACTTTCAAGCCTTCGCCGATGGTTGGTGTTGCCGATGATCGTGGAGGGGATATTGAGTTTCGCAGCGGCACTCAGGAACTGCTCCCAACCTCTAGGAGCGTCTTGTGTCAATAGAGTTTTGCCGTGCGTGAGACCTCTGACCAGATTATACATGTGTGATCCAGCAACCGGCTGCCCCTTGTAAGCGAATTCACCCCTGTCGTTCCAAGAGGTCAAATCTTTAGTTGCAGCCATTTTACTGAGCAACATTTGAGCAGCCCCTCTATATTTCTGACTTATATTTTTTAAAAGGTTTACGACAAAGGCATCCATGGTAGGTGAGGGTCCATGATCTTGAGGAGTTACTGGGTCAGCTGCCGGCTGTCCCTCAGCGGGGTTGTACAGAGTTAGATTGTTTTTTTCATTGTGCAGTTGCTTGTAATACTGTAAAAAGTTTTGAAGTGCTCCTGAGTAAAGCCCCGCTTTGTTGTGTGGTCTTAAATTTGTTCAGTTCAAAATGGGTTTGATCTCAGTATCGGGACGCTGTGTCTCATTTCTGTGGATGTCCCAAACATCGGCGGTTGAGGGGACCAACTGTTCCAGCTGATGGCGAGGCCCAAGGTACATTTTTTTGGGAGTGCTCCATCATGTCCTTGACAGGAGACATGTTATTAAGGGTATAGCTATACCCAGCAGCGAACCTATAAAGCCTCCTGACTGTTTGACCAGTTTACTTTTAGAAAGTAGCGACGCCCTTTTATTGATGAGCTTCTTAATAATGTGCTGCTTCTTCTTTAGCACACGGAACTGGCTCGTCGATATCGGAACATTACCTTTTAGGGTGTTTAGGGCTATTTCTGAAATGACCGCAACTAAATCGTCTGATGCAGCGCATAGGATAGCTTTTCTTTTCATGGGGCTGGCTGTAACCATCATTTTTAGGAGGTCTAAATTTTGCCGTAGCCACGCAGACATTGTGGTGACCATATATTACAAGGTTTGGAGTATAAATGTTAGAAAAGTCTTCTTAAGGGGTCTTTTTATAAGCTTTGGGGGCTGTTTTAGGTTTGTAAGCGACTGGAAAGTCCGGGGTGAAAATACCAATGCGTAGTCTGTAGCCTTCTTGAGTGTTGGGTTTTAAATCGACTAGTAAATAACCATGGGGTTTTACGGTGGCATCGTTAAAAGCTTCCATGAAAAACTGGGTGTTTCCGGGGTACATCTGTTTAGCTATAATTGCTATCTGTTGCTTGTCGCGGGGTTTTTAAATAAGACCAAGTATGAGGCGTTGAGAGTTATAGAACGACTGCTTTTGCCCGTGTAAAACAAGTTCTGCACGATGTAGCATATACTCAGATTACGATGATGCGAATATTGAGTAAAAGCTCTCTCGATCTCGTGGTGGTCACCTCCTTCACGCATGAGATCGTCCACAACAACCATGTTTACAAGGTGTTTAGATAACTAGTCGTCGTCGTTGAGGTTATTAGGGATGCCTTACATAAATCTGATGTGTGGGAACTTTAGGGCGAGTTCCGTGTAAAGATCTTGCCAGCAAGAATAAGGCCATACAATGTTGTTAGGGGTCTGAGATAAAAGACCGGGAGCATTTTCAAGCAGTTTCTTTATAAAATAACTTTTACCGCTATTTGAGGGGCCGGCTAGAACGCATGAGAATGGGTGTTGCAGCCTGGTGTCCATTGCGGTTGGGGGTCGTCACTCTAATGTTTTTTAATAACCGTATAGTAGTGTTTGGTAGTCCTCGGCAAGGACCCGTTTATCAAACACTACGCGCAGTGTTTTATACAACGGTTGTGTTATAATTTCCCACCTCTTTTTGGACCTGACTATGCTGGGGTGATTTATGACTATTGCTCGGCTATTTTCATGGTTGCTCAATGCATAGTACTCATGCACCAGTCCCTTCAGACTGTAAACATTTATTTTAACCATGTTGTTAACGTTTAAAGTGATGCCTTTGACCTTCATGCAGACCTTGTTGTTAGAGGTTTTGTAACTATAGGTCTTGGGCCCTGAGGACATGTATTAGAGTATGTACTCATTCTTTTTGAGTTTGCTGGTCAAATCCCCTAGATAATCACCCAGCGGCGTATCTTCATCACCCTCTTTACTAACAAAAATAACAGAGTCTGTGTTGTGGTACAAACATCGTTCCTGAAGCTTATCCAACAGTCTGTAAAGCTCTAGATGAGTGTGAGCGGTTTGTGAAGCATGCTATGAAGATGTTTATATTGTTACAAGATGTGGGGTACTCTTTGGCGTATTTCCAGCATAGAACAGCCGTGTCACCGTCTATAAATTCACAACTGGACACGTCACAAGACTGGGCAAATAGATTCTTAAAAAGCTAGTCGGGGTCTGTGACGATGGATGTGTTTGACAGATTGGTGCGCTGTGCGAATTTACTCCACAAGGAATTAAGACAGAGCTTGGCCAGCTGGCGTCTGGCGGGGTTAACCTTAATTAACTCAGGTCTCAATGTAATACCCTTGTGAGCATGCTAATCAGCGATATACTTTTGCTTTGTGGGTTCATCAATGCACCAGTCGGGATACCCCAATGCCTCCTGTTTGACTCTGAGAAACAGGTTGATGTACTCAGAAAAGAGTCGAGTTGTGGTGTGTGGAAAGTGCCAAATCTCCAGTATTTTACTGAGACAGTAACCTTTCTTGAGGGCCGCTTATACCTCGATGGTACACCAGGTCCCGTCCAGCAGCCTTTGCTCATCACTATGTGTACACATGCTGGTCTGTTTACTTTCAGCGCATGTTCGACATAGGGGGAACATTAGCTTGCCGTCGACTCTGTGCGGAAGTACTTTGAATTGAAGCTTCTGTGGAGGGTGAATTTGACACTTAACGAGCCCAAAGTACTTGTTGAGGGGCTTAAAGTTCCTGTATATGATCCTAGGATGCCCAACTGGATACAACTTCACTTTGTTCACATAGGGATACAGACTGGTGAAGTCATAGTGGCGTATTTTCTCACCTTCACCAGCGACACAGTACAGTTGTATGGCATTTGTACGACCGCCGAATGAGCCGTCGCGGGGTTCCAGAGGTGCTGGTAACTGACGACGCTTAATAAAAGTGCTCCGTTCAGTATCTTTTGCTAACTCGTCTAACCACTCGTGCTCCCAGAGGGTTCTCAAAGCAAAACCGCTGTTCTCAATATACTGAGCCATGGCCTGAGTACAACGGTGCAGATGTTCAAATGTGGTGCCCTGCAGTCTATTATACTCATGGGGCTTGTAACAATGCGGACAGCCAATATAAAAACAACCATTGAACTCAAAGGCGGTTGGCACCACGTTTATTAGCGTATACCCATGTAGGTAGTAGCAGCCCAGGCGATATTCACCACCCTGCTGAGCGTGCTGAATGAAGATGTTCTCTTTCTCCGAGACGTACATGAGCCACTGAATAGACGGGGTGGAGTAGCGTTTCTGTTTACCATTATAGAGGTCGGGTGGTACTAGAGCTATGGTTTCAGGTTTTAAAAACATGTGCTGATAAATAGACATGCACATCGAAGCCAGAGTAATGTTCCTAAATGGGTCTAGCTATTTAATTATTCTTTTTCTCTTGCGGGATTTGGTTTTAATAATCCTAACCCGCTTTGTCATCTCCACCACAACGTCTCTGAAAAGGTTGCAGGCTTTCCACAAGATCATGACATCTGCCTTACAGTAAGCTTTCAACTCTGTTTGAAAATGAAACCGATTTTTACGGTTTTCATCGTACCATTGTAGAAATCTCTCTTTTTCAGAGGGCATCATGTACTCTACGCCGTAACTGTCAGGTGGAGGCATAGGACCGCTGTAATTCTGATTAGCCCACGTGTTAAAAAAGTGAGGGAAATAACCTTTACAGCTTTCAAAACCAAAGGCTTTTGGCAACTTGCTCAACTTAATGGGCAAAAAATTCAAGGTGTCTATGAATCTAATTTCAAAAGGCAAAACCTTTAATACCATCAGTTAGGAACCCAGGGTGATGAGGTCCACAGCCAACTTTTCACGAATCAGGTCCCGGAGAATAAAGAACGAGTCGTACGCTTTTGAGTTGTGCGCTAACATTGTATACTCGTAGTATTTTGGTTGCATGAACGTGTTGAGGAAATTGTTCACGCAAGACCGGCCTTCGAACTCCCAGTTTTCATCGGATGTTAGATGATGGGCGTAAATGTAGTTAGGCTGGTGCACACCTGTCTCCTGTGTACACTTTATATCGAATACAATATAGTCTTCTGTTTTTCTCTAGGGGTGTCCTACGAGCATGTAACATTCATGCGACATCCAGGGTATAAAATACGCTTTACACCGGGGGCATTGCATATCTTTACATCCGTGGTCTTCGGCCTTGTAACGACCGCAAGCCCCACAGTCTGATTTATGGACGCACTGTGCGAGGTTTATGTGCATGTTCAAACAGGCTTGTGATCGACAGAACATCTTGCACGTCGAATAGTTCACCTTCTGAGCGTCACTGGCGACACACCCGTCCCTCTGACACATTTTACAGTGCATTTCACACTGGTGTCTGGTTCGGTTGTTGTACATGTGGTCGCAGTGTTCGCACACATACTTGGCTCCTAGAAAACCCTTCAGGTTCAAGATACCGTAAAAGTGGTTTTCATGATGCCGCATATAAACAGTCTTGTTTCTGACACGTTCATTGGTTGTGAAGTACTTCCAAGAACCGCTGTGGTACAGAACTTTTACCGTAACTGCAAAATGGTTCTCAAAAACACACAGGTCCCCTAAACCAATCAGTCTGTCGGGTGGTAGTTGAAGCGCCTCATAGGCTGCAACCGGCATAGACATAATGACGTTGTCTGGGGTGGCCCGGTCCACCAACAACCCCGCAATGGTTGCCGTCAGACACATGTTGGTACCGCCGGTGTTAAAGTCGAGCAGCCAGTGACATTTTTTACCGATGATTTTACTATACATGACGCTCTTTAAGGTTCTGGAAGCACCGCGCTCACAGCCCTTAACAATGAGGGCGATGATTCTAAAGGTCCTGTACGCCAGTAATTCGGCCTTGCTCTGTAAAAGCTTAGACAGGTTCTCTAGAAACGTCACAGCATCAAACACATCTTGAGACGACTGTCTGGTGAACAGAGGACTATTGAGACCCTGCCCTTGAAAACGCATCTGAAAGAAATCGTTAGGTCCCACATCTTGTAACAATCGTTCTATGAGCGTTTGCACTGCCTAATGTGCAGCTATAACACCATGATCGGAGGAGTTTAGGCGGTCAAGGTTAACAAACCTAAACTCCTCGTAGTGCTCTGTGGCATTAAACCGCTCTACAATGCGACTATACCGTCTCACACTTTCCATAAACACCTGTTCTGAAGCATCAGCATGAGATTTGTCGGTGGTTGTAAGGCCCCCCGGGGTATCATCCGCAGGCAGTTGAGTACGGTTAGCTACAGGTGTGCTTTTATACCTCCATGTAATGCTTAGTCTGGCTTACTTTAACTTCCTTATTAAAAGCTTGCGTTTCTAGCACTACCAGCCCACTTCTGTTTCTTACAGGTCCATTTGGTTTTTGGCAGCCAGCCACAGCCTGTCTGAACAACATTTGGGGTGCTTACAAGTGGTGACCCTGACCTTTCACCTAATAAGGGTGGTGATCCTTCAGATTGTTCTGGGCTGACCCGGATCTGACCTTCACCCCCTGAGGACCTGTAAATGCCCTTAGCATCTCCTAACTCTATATTTTGAGGCCTTATGGGATGTGTTTTAGGTGTTGAGGGTTCTATTTTTACCTGTTTTAAACCGTTAGGTGGTGACTCACACTGCTTTTGAGTTTTTAGCACCCGTAAAACCCTTAGAGCTTTACTGAGCACATACTGGACTTCTTTTTATATTTAGACCTAAGGACAGAAGTATTAGTAAATGCAGGTCTTTCAGGACCCAGGGTGGTTTGAATGCATAGTCATGCGGATATGTTACACATGTCCGCAACTGCTGAATCACAAGCTTGGACCACTGCGCTTCTACACTGGGCCAACCGCTGTATTAAAGCCCTTTGGATGCCACAGTATTGTAACCGTTCTTACCCAGTTTTAAAGTCTTTAGACGGAGCCTGAATTTTAACTGTCTAATAGACTGATGTATTTCTTTTATATAAGTGTTCAGGACTCTAGTGCAG